>NC_060139.1:1137887243-1138228033 GCF_021461385.2 Schistocerca piceifrons | reverse complement strand
AAATTGCATCGGAATTAAATAGAAAAAGCACAATGCCGACTTAAGTACAAGAAGACTGACTCTTCCTACTGTCTATGTTTTCAACCATTCCTGTGACACTAGTAAGAGATTCCGATGCTTCACTGCAGGTTTACTGTATCCCTCTGACCTTCTTATTGACGATGAAACACAGAAATTGCATCGGATAAAAATACAAAAGGCACAATGCCGACTTAAGTACAAGAAGACTGACTCTTCTTACTGACCATATCTTGATCCATTCCTGTGACACTAGTTATAGATTCCGATGCTTCACTACAGGTTTACTGTATCCCTTGGACCTTCTTATTGACGATGAAACACAGAAATTGCATCGGAACTAAATACAAAAGACTACATGCCAACTTAAGTACAAGTTGACTGGCTCTTCTTACTGACTATATCTTGATCCATTGCTGTGACACTAGTAAAAGATTCCGATGCTTCACTTCAGGTTTGCTGTATCCCTAGCACCTTCTTATTGACGATAAAAAACAGAAATTGCATCGGAACTAAATACAAATGGCACAATGCCGACTTAAGTACAAGAAGACTGTTTCTTCTTACTGACTATGATTTGAACCAATCCTGCGACACTAGTTGTAGATTCCGATGATTCACTTCAGGTTTACTGTATCCCTCTCACCTTCTTATTAACGATGAAACACAGATATTGCATCGGAATTAAATACAAAAGGCACAATGCCGAATTAAGTACGAGAATACTGACTCTTTCCACTGTCTATGTTTTGAACCATTCCTGTGACAAAAGTTCTAGATTCCGATGCTTCACTTCAGGTTTACTGTATCCCTCCGACCACCGTATTGACGATGAAACACAGAAATTGAATCGGAATTGAGTACAAGAAGCATAATGTCGACTTAAATACCAGAAGATTGTCTCTTCTTACTGACTGTGTTTTGAATCATTCCTGTGACACTAGTTATAGATTCCGATGCTTCACTTCTGCTTTACTGTATCCCTTGGACCCTCTTATTGACGATGAAACACCGAATTTGCATCGGAATTAAATAGAAAAGGCACAAAGCCCACTTAAGTACAAGAAGACTGACTCTTCTTACTGACTATGTTTGGAGCAATTCCTGTGACACTAGTCATAGATTCCGATGCTTCACTTCAGGTTTACTGTGTCCTCTGACCTTCTTATTGACGATGAAACACAGAAATAGCACCTGAATTAAATACAAAAGGCACATTGCCGACTTAAGTACTAGAAGAATGACTCTTCTTGCTGACTTTGTATGAACCATTCCTGTGTCACTAGTTATAGATTCCGATGCTTCACTTCAGGTAAACTGTATCCCTTGGTCCTTCTTATTGACGATGAAAGACAGAAATTGCATCGGACTTAAATACAAAAGGCACAATGAATACTTAAGTACAAGATGACGGACCCTTCTTACTGTCTATGTTTTGAACCATTCCTGTGACAAAAGTTCTAGATTCCGATGCTTTACTTCAGGTTTACTGTATCCCTCTGACTTTCACATCAACGATGAAAGACAGATATTGCTTCGGAATTAAATACAGAAGGCACAATGCCAACTTAAGTACAAGAAGACTGACTCTTCCTACTGTCTATGTTTTGAACGAATCCTGTGACAATAGTTATAGATTCCGATGCTACACGTCAGGTTTACTGTATCCCTTGGACCCTCTTATTGGTGACGAAACACAGAAATTGCATCGGAATTAAATAGAAAAAGCACAATGCCGACTTAAGTACAAGAAGACTGACTCTTCCTACTGTCTATGTTTTCAACCATTCCTGTGACACTAGTAAGAGATACCGATGCTTCACTTCAGGTTTACTGTATCCCTCTGACCTTCTTATTGACGATGAAACACAGAAATTGCATCGGATAAAAATACAAAAGGCACAATGCCGACTTAAGTACAAGAAGACTGACTCTTCTTACTGACCATATCTTGATCCATTCCTGTGACACTAGTTATAGATTCCGATGCTTCACTTCAGGTTTACTGTATCCCTTGGACCTTCTTATTGACGATGAAACACAGAAATTGCATCGGAACTAAATACAAAAGACTACATGCCAACTTAAGTACAAGTTGACTGGCTCTTCTTACTGACTATATCTTGATCCATTGCTGTGACACTAGTTAAAGATTCCGATGCTTCACTTCAGGTTTGCTGTATCCCTAAGACCTTCTTATTGACGATGAAACACAGAAATTGCATCGGAACTAAATAAAAATGGCACAATGCCGACTTAAGTACAAGAAGACTGTTTCTTCTTACTGACTATGATTTGAACCAATCCTGCAACACTAGTTGTAGATTCCGACGATTCACTTCAGGTTTACTGTATCCCTCTCACCTTCTTATTAACGATGAAACACAGATATTGCATCGGAATTAAATACAAAAGGCACAATGCCGAATTGAGTACAAGAAGACTGACTCTTCCCACTGTCTATGTTTTGAACCATTCCTGTGACACTACTTATAGATTCCGATGCTTCACTTCAGGTTTACTGTATCCCTCTGACCTTCTTTTTGACGATGAAACACAGAAATTGCATCGGAATTAAATTGAAAAAGGCACAATGCCGACTTAAGTACAAGAAGATTGAGTCTTCTTACTGTCTATGTTTTGAACCATTCCTGTGACACTAGTTATAGATTCCGATGTTTTACTTCAGGTTTCCTGTGGACCTTGGTACTTCTTATTGACGATGAAACACAGAAATTGAATCGGAATTAAATACAAAAGGCACAATGAATACTTAAGTACAAGAAGACCCACCCTTCTTACTGTCTATGGTTTGAACCATTCCTGTGACACTAGTTATAGATTCCGATGCTTCACTTCATGTTTACTGTATCCCTCTGACCATCCTATTGACGATGAAACACGGAAATTGAATCGGAATAGAATGCAAAAGGCACAATGCCGACTTAAATACAAGAAGATTGACTCTTCGTACTGACTATGTTTTGAACCATTCCTTGACACTAGTTACAGATTCCGATGCTTCACTTCAGCTTTACTGTATCCCCTGGACCCTGTAATTGACGATGAACCACTGAAATTGTATCGGAATTAAATAGAAAAGGCACAATGCCGACTTAAGTACATGAAGACTTACCCTTCTTACTGTCTATGGTTTGAACCATTCCTGTGACACTAGTTATAGATTCCGATGCTTCACTTCAGGTTTACTGTATCCCTCTGACCATCTTATTGACGATGAAACACAGAAATTGATAGGGAATTGAATACAAAAGGCACAATGCCGACTTAAATACAAGAAGATTCACTCTTGTTACTGACTATGTTTTGTACCATTCCTGTGACACTAGTTACAGATTCCGATGCTTCACTTCAGGTTTACTGTGTCCTCTGACCTTCTTATTGACGATGAAACACAGAAATAGCACCTGAATTAAATACAAAAGGCACATTGCCGACTTAAGTACCTAGAAGAATGACTCTTCTTGCTGACTTTGTATGAACCATTCCTGTGTCACTAGTTATAGATTCCGATGCTTCACTTCAGGTTTACTGTATCCCTTGGTCCTTCTTATTGACGATGAAAGACAGAAATTGCATCGGACTTAAATACAAAAGGCACAATGAATACTTAAGTACAAGATGACGGACCCTTCTTACTGTCTATGTTTTGAACCATTCCTGTGACAAAAGTTGTAGATTCCGATGCTTTACTTCAGGTTTACTGTATCCCTCTGACTTTCACATCAACGATGAAAGACAGATATTGCTTCGGAATTAAATACAAAAGGCACAATGCCAACTTAAGTACAAGAAGACTGACTCTTCCTAATGTCTATGTTTTGAACGAATCCTGTGACAATAGTTATAGATTCCGATGCTACACGTCAGGTTTACTGTATCCCTTGGACCCTCTTATTGGCGACGAAACACAGAAATTGCATCGGAATTAAATAGAAAAAGCACAATGCCGACTTAAGTACAAGAAGACTGACTCTTCCTACTGTCTATGTTTTCAACCATTCCTGTGACACTAGTAAGAGATTCCGATGCTTCACTGCAGGTTTACTGTAACCCTCTGACCTTCTTATTGACGATGAAACACAGAAATTGCATCGGATAAAAATACAAAAGGCACAATGCCGACTTAAGTACAAGAAGACTGACTCTTCTTACTGACCATATCTTGATCCATTCCTGTGACACTAGTTATAGATTCCGATGCTTCACTTCAGGTTTACTGTATCCCTTGGACCTTCTTATTGACGATGAAACACAGAAATTGCATCGGAACTAAATACAAAAGACTACATGCCAACTTAAGTACAAGTTGACTGGCTCTTCTTACTGACTATATCTTGATCCATTGCTGTGACACTAGTTAAAGATTCCGATGCTTCACTTCAGGTTTGCTGTATCCCTAGCACCTTCTTATTGACGATAAAAAACAGAAATTGCATCGGAACTAAATACAAATGGCACAATGCCGACTTAAGTACAAGAAGACTGTTTCTTCTTACTGACTATGATTTGAACCAATCCTGCGACACTAGTTGTAGATTCCGATGATTCACTTCAGGTTTACTGTATCCCTCTCACCTTCTTATTAACGATGAAACACAGATATTGCATCGGAATTAAACACAAAAGGCACAATGCCGAATTAAGTACGAGAATACTGACTCTTCCCACTGTCTATGTTTTGAACCATTCCTGTGACACTACTTATAGATTCCGATGCTTCACTTCAGGTTTACTGTATCCCTCTGACCTTCTTTTTGACGATGAAACACAGAAATTGCATCGGAATTAAATACAAAAGGCACAATGAATACTTAAGTACAAGAAGACGGACCCTTCTTACTGTCTATGTTTTGAACCATTCCTGTGACAAAAGTTCTAGATTCCGATGCTTCACTTCAGGTTTACTGTATCCCTCCGACCACCGTATTGACGATGAAACACAGAAATTGAATCGGAATTGAGTACAAGAAGCATAATGTCGACTTAAATACCAGAAGATTGACTCTTCTTACTGACTGTGTTTTGAATCATTCCTGTGACACTAGTTATAGATTCCGATGCTTCACTTCAGCTTTACTGTATCCCTTGGACCCTCTTATTGACGATGAAACACCGAATTTGCATCGGAATTAAATAGAAAAGGCACAAAGCCCACTTAAGTACAAGAAGACTGACTCTTCTTACTGACTATGTTTGGAGCCATTCCTGTGACACTAGTTATAGATTCCGATGCTTTATTTCAGGTTTACAGTATCCCTCTGACCTTCTTATTGACGATGAAACACAGTAATTGCATCGGAATTAAATTGAAAAGGGCACAATGCCGACTTAAGTACAAGAAGATTGAGTCTTCTTACTGACTATGTTTTGAACGATTCCTTGACACTAGTTACAGATTCCGATGCTTCGCTTCAGCTTTACTGTATCCCCTGGACCCTGTTATTGACGATGAACCACTGAAATTGTATCGGAATTAAATAGAAAAGGCACAATGCCGACTTAAGTACATGAAGACGGACCCTTCTTACTGTCTATGGTTTGAACCATTCCTGTGACACTAGTTATAGATTCCGATGCTTCACTTCATGTTTACTGTATCCCTCTGACCATCCTATTGACGATGAAACACAGAAATTGAATCGAATTGAATACAAAAGGCACAATGCCGACTTAAATACAATAAGATTGACTCTTCGTACTGACTATGTTTTGAACCATTCCTGCGACACTAGTTACAGATTCCGATGCTTCACTTCAGCCTTACTGTATCCCCTGGACCCTGTTATTGACGATGAAACACTGAAATTGTATCGGAATTAAATAGAAAAGGCACATTGCCGACTTAAGTACTAGAAGACTGACTCTTCTTACTGACTTTGTATGAACCATTCCTATGACACTAGTTATAGATTCCGATGCTTCACTTCACGTTTACTGTATCACTTGGACCTTCTTATTGGCAACGAAACACAGATATTGCATCGGAATTAAATAGAAAAGGCACGATGCCGACTTCAGTACAAGAAGACTGACTCTTCCAACTGTCTCTGTTTTGAACCATTCCTGTGACACTAGTTAGAGATTCCGATGCTTCACGTCAGGTTTACTGTATCCTTCTGACCTTCTTATTGACGATGAAACACAGAAATTGCATCGGAATTAAATAGAAAAGGCACAATGTCGACTTAAGTACAAGAAGACTGACTCTTCTTACTGACTGTGTGTTGAACCATTCCTGTTACACTAGTTATAGATTCCGATGCTTCACTTCAGGTTTACTGTATCCCTCTGACTTTTTTATTGACGATGAAACACATAATTGCATTGGAATTCAATTGAAATGGGAACAATGCCGACTTAAGTACAAGAAGACTGACTCTTCCTGTTGTCTATGTTTGGAACCATTCCAGTGACACTAGTTATAGATTCCGATGCTTCACTTCAGGTTTACTGTATCCCTCTGACCATCTTATTGACGATGAAACACAGAAATTGATAAGGAATTGAATACAAAAGGCACAATGCCGACTTAAATACAAGAAGATTCACTCTTGTTACTGACTATGTTTTGTACCATTCCTGTGACATTAGTTACAGATTCCGATGCTTCACTTCAGGTTTACTATGTCCTCTGACCTTCTTATTGACGATGAAACACAGAAATAGCACCTGAAATAAATACAAAAGGCACATTGCCGACTGAAGTACTAGAAGAATGACTCTTCTTGCTGACTTTGTATGAACCATTCCTGTGTCACTAGTTATAGATTCCGATGCTTCACTTCAGGTTTACTGTATCCCTTGGTCCTTCTAATTGACGATGAAAGACAGAAATTGCATCGGACTTAAATACAAAAGGCACAATGAATACTTAAGTACAAGATGACGGACCCTTCTTACTGTCTATGTTTTGAACCATTCCTGTGACAAAAGTTGTAGATTCCGATGCTTTACTTCAGGTTTACTGTATCCCTCTGACTTTCACATCAACGATGAAAGACAGATATTGCTTCGGAATTAAATACAAAAGGCACAATGCCAACTTAAGTACAAGAAGACTGACTCTTCCTACTGTCTATGTTTTGAACGAATCCTGTGACAATAGTTATAGATTCCGATGCTACACGTCAGGTTTACTGTATCCCTTGGACCCTCTTATTGGCGACGAAACACAGAAATTGCATCGGAATTAAATAGAAAAAGCACAATGCCGACTTAAGTACAAGAAGACTGACTCTTCCTACTGTCTATGTTTTCAACCATTCCTGTGACACTAGTAAGAGATTCCGATGCTTCACTGCAGGTTTACTGTATCCCTCTGACCTTCTTATTGACGATGAAACACAGAAATTGCATCGGATAAAAATACAAAAGGCACAATGCCGACTTAAGTACAAGAAGACTGACTCTTCTTACTGACCATATCTTGATCCATTCCTGTGACACTAGTTATAGATTCCGATACTTCACTTCAGGTTTACTGTATCCCTTGGACCTTCTTATTGACGATGAAACACAGAAATTGCATCGGAACTAAATACAAAAGACTACATGCCAACTTAAGTACAAGTTGACTGGCTCTTCTTACTGACTATATCTTGATCCATTGCTGTGACACTAGTTAAAGATTCCGATGCTTCACTTCAGGTTTGCTGTATCCCTAGCACCTTCTTATTGACGATAAAAAACAGAAATTGCATCGGAACTAAATACAAATGGCACAATGCCGACTTAAGTACAAGAAGACTGTTTCTTCTTACTGACTATGATTTGAACCAATCCTGCGACACTAGTTGTAGATTCCGATGATTCACTTCAGGTTTACTGTATCCCTCTCACCTTCTTATTAACGATGAAACACAGATATTGCATCGGAATTAAATACAAAAGGCACAATGCCGAATTAAGTACAAGAATACTGACTCTTCCCACTGTCTATGTTTTGAACCATTCCTGTGACACTACTTATAGATTCCGATGCTTCACTTCAGGTTTACTGTATCCCTCTGACCTTCTTTTTGACGATGAAACACAGAAATTGCATCGGAATTAAATACAAAAGGCACAATGAATACTTAAGTACAAGAAGACGGACCCTTCTTACTGTCTATGTTTTGAACCATTCCTGTGACAAAAGTTCTAGATTCCGATGCTTCACTTCAGGTTTACTGTATCCCTCCGACCACCGTATTGACGATGAAACACAGAAATTGAATCGGAATTGAGTACAAGAAGCATAATGTCGACTTAAATACCAGAAGATTGACTCTTCTTACTGACTGTGTTTTGAATCATTCCTGTGACACTAGTTATAGATTCCGATGCTTCACTTCAGCTTTACTGTATCCCTTGGACCCTCCTATTGACGATGAAACACCGAATTTGCATCGGAATTAAATAGAAAAGGCACAAAGCCCACTTAAGTACAAGAAGACTGACTCTTCTTACTGACTATGTTTGGAGCCATTCCTGTGACACTAGTTATAGATTCCGATGCTTTATTTCAGGTTTACAGTATCCCTCTGACCTTCTTATTGACGATGAAACACAGTAATTGCATCGGAATTAAATTGAAAAGGGCACAATGCCGACTTAAGTACAAGAAGATTGAGTCTTCTTACTGACTATGTTTTGAACGATTCCTTGACACTAGTTACAGATTCCGATGCTTCACTTCAGCTTTACTGTATCCCCTGGACCCTGTTATTGACGATGAACCACTGAAATTGTATCGGAATTAAATAGAAAAGGCACAATGCCGACTTAAGTACATGAAGACGGACCCTTCTTACTGTCTATGGTTTGAACCATTCCTGTGACACTAGTTATAGATTCCGATGCTTCACTTCATGTTTACTGTATCCCTCTGACCATCCTATTGACGATGAAACACAGAAATTGAATCGAATTGAATACAAAAGGCACAATGCCGACTTAAATACAATAAGATTGACTCTTCGTACTGACTATGTTTTGAACCATTCCTGCGACACTAGTTACAGATTCCGATGCTTCACTTCAGCCTTACTGTATCCCCTGGACCCTGTTATTGACGATGAAACACTGAAATTGTATCGGAATTAAATAGAAAAGGCACATTGCCGACTTAAGTACTAGAAGACTGACTCTTCCTACTGACTTTGTATGAACCATTCCTATGACACTAGTTATAGATTCCGATGCTTCACTTCACGTTTACTGTATCACTTGGACCTTCTTATTGGCAACGAAACACAGATATTGCATCGGAATTAAATAGAAAAGGCACGATGCCGACTTCAGTACAAGAAGACTGACTCTTCCAACTGTCTCTGTTTTGAACCATTCCTGTGACACTAGTTAGAGATTCCGATGCTTCACGTCAGGTTTACTGTATCCTTCTGACCTTCTTATTGACGATGAAACACAGAAATTGCATCGGAATTAAATAGAAAAGGCACAAGGTCGACTTAAGTACAAGAAGACTGACTCTTCTTACTGACTATGTGTTGAACCATTCCTGTTACACTAGTTAGAGATTCCGATGCTTCACTTCAGGTTTACTGTATCCCTCTGACTTTTTTATTGACGATGAAACACATAATTGCATTGGAATTCAATTGAAATGGGAACAATGCCGACTTAAGTACAAGGAGACTGACTCTTCCTGTTGTCTATGTTTGGAACCATTCCAGTGACACTAGTTCTAGATTCCGATGCTTCACTTCAGGTTGACTGTATCCCTCTGACCATCTTACTGACGATGAAACACAGAAATTGATTCGGAATTGAATACAAAAGGCACAATGCCGACTTAAATACAAGAAGATTCACTCTTTTTACTGACTATGTTTTGTACCATTCCTGTGACACTAGTTACAGATTCCGATGCTTCACTTCAGCTTTACTGTATCGCTTGTACCCTCTTATTGACGAAGAAACACTGAAATAGCATCTGAATTAAATACAAAAGGCACATTGCCGACTTAAGTACTAGAAGACTGACTCTTCTTACTGACTTTGTATGAACCATTCCTGTGACACTAGTTATAGATTCCGATGCTTCACTTCAGGTTTTCTGTATCCCTTGGTGCTTCTCATTGACGATGAAACACAGAAATTGCATCGGAATTAAATACAAAAGGCACAATGAATACTTAAGTACAAGAAGACGGACCCTTCTTACTGTCTATGTTTTGAACCATTCCTGTGACAAAAGTTCTAGATTCCGATGTTTCACTTCAGGTTTACTGTATCCCTTTGACGTTCATATCAACGATGAAACACAGATAGTGCATCGGAAGGAAATACAAAAGGCACAATGCCGACTTAAGTACAGGAAGACTGACTCTTCCTACTGTCTATGTTTTGAACGAATCCTGTGACATTAGTTATAGATTCCGATGCTTCACGTCAAGTTTACTGTATCCCTTGGACCCTCTTATTGGCGATGAAACACAGAAATTGCATCGGAATTTAATAGAAAAGGCACAATGCCGACTTAAGTACAAGAAGGCTGACTCTTCCTACTGTCTATGTTTTGAACCATTCCTGTGACACTAGTTAGAGATTCCGATGCTTCACGTCAGGTTTACTGTATCCTTCTGACCTTCTTATTGATGATGAAACACAGAAATTGCATCGGAATTAAGTAGAAAAGGCACAATGTCGACTTAAGTACAAGAAGACTGAGTCATCTTACTGACTATACCTTGATCCATTCCTGTGACACTAGTATAGATTCCGATGCTTCACTTCAGATTTACTGTATCCCTTGTACCTTCTTATTGACGATGCAGCACAGAAACTACATCGGAATTAAATACAAAAGGCACAATGCCGACTTAAGTACAAGAAGACTGACTCTTCTTACTGACATTGTTTTGAACCATTCCTGTGACACTAGTTACAGATTCCGATGCTTCACTTCAGGTTTACTGTATCCCTTGGACCTTCTTATTGACGATGAATCACAGAAATTGCATCGGAATTAAATAGAAAAGTCTAAATGCCGACTTAAGTACTAGAAGACTGACTCTTCTTACTGACTACATCTTTATCCATTGCTGTGACACTAGTTAAAGATTCCGATGCTTCACCTCAGGTTTACTGTATCCCTTGGACCTTCTTATTGACGATGAAACACAGAAATTGCATCGGAACTAAATACAAAAGACTACATGCCAACTTAAGTACAAGTTGACTGGCTCTTCTTACTGACTATATCTTGATCCATTGCTGTGACACTAGTTAAAGATTCCGATGCTTCACTTCAGGTTTGCTGTATCCCTAGCACCTTCTTATTGACGATAAGAAACAGAAATTGCATCGGAACTAAATACAAATGGCACAATGCCGACTTAAGTACAAGAAGACTGTTTCTTCTTACTGACTATGATTTGAACCAATCCTGCGACACTAGTTGTAGATTCCGATGATTCACTTCAGGTTTACTGTATCCCTCTCACCTTCTTATTAACGATGAAACACAGATATTGCATCGGAATTAAATACAAAAGGCACAATGCCGAATTAAGTACAAGAATACTGACACTTCCCACTGTCTATGTTTTGAACCATTCCTGTGACACTACTTATAGATTCCGATGCTTCACTTCAGGTTTACTGTATCCCTCTGACCTTCTTTTTGACGATGAAACACAGACATTGCATCGGAATTAAATACAAAAGGCACAATGAATACTTAAGTACAAGAAGACGGACCCTTCTTACTGTCTATGTTTTGAACCATTCCTGTGACAAAAGTTCTAGATTCCGATGCTTCACTTCAGGTTTACTGTATCCCTCTGACCACCGTATTGACGTTGAAACACAGAAATTGAATCGGAATTGAGTACAAGAAGCATAATGTCGACTTAAATACCAGAAGATTGTCTCTTCTTACTGACTGTGTTTTGAACCATTCCTGTGACACTAGTTATAGATTCCGATGCTTCACTTCAGCTTTACTGTATCCCTTGGACCCTCTTATTGACGATGAAACACCGAATTTGCATCGGAATTAAATAGAAAAGGCACAAAGCCCACTTAAGTACAAGAATACTGACTCTTCTTACTGACTATGTTTGGAGCCATTCCTGTGACACTAGTTATAGATTCCGATGCTTTATTTCAGGTTTACTGTATCCCTCTGACCATTTATTGACGATGAAACACAAAAATTGAATCGGAATTGGATACAAAAGGCACAATGCCGACTTAAATACAAGAAGATTGACTCTTCTTACTGACTACGTTTTGAACCATTCCTGTGACACTAGTTATAGATTCCGATGCTTCACTTCAGCTTTACTGTATCCCTGGACCCTCTTATAGTCGATGGAACACTGAAATTGCATCGGAATTAAATAGAAAATGCACAATGCCGACGTAAGTACAAGAAGACTGACTCTTCTTACTGACTATGTTTGGAGCCTTTCCTGTGACACTAGTTATAGATTCCGATGCTTCATTTCAGGTTTACTGTATCCCTCTGACCTTCGTATTGACGATAAAACCCAGTAATTGCATTGGAATTAAATTGAAAAGGGCACAATGCTGACTTAAGTACAAGAAGATTGACTCTTCTTACTGTCTATGTTTTGAACCATTCCTGTGACACTAGTTATAGATTCCGATGTTTTATTTCAGGTTTACTGTATTCCTCTGACCTTCTTATTGACGATGAAGCACAGAAATTGAATCGGAATTAAATACAAAAGGCACAATGAATACTTAAGTACAAGAAGACGGACCCTTCTTACTGTCTATGGTTTGAACAATTACTGTGACACTAGTTATAGATTCCGATGCTTCACTTCAGGTTTACTGTATCCCTCTGACCATTCATTGACGATGAAACACAGAAATTGAATCGGAATTGGATACAAAAGGCACAATGCCGACTTAAATACAAGAAGATTGACTCTTCTTACTGACTAAGATTTGAACCATTCCTGTGACACTAGTTACAGATTCCGATGCTTCACTTCAGCTTTAATGTATCCCCTGGACCCTCGTATTGACGATGAAACACTGAAATTGTATCGGAATTAAATAGAAAGGGCACAATGCCGACTAAAGTACAAGAAGACTGACTCTTCTTACTGACTATGTTTGGAGCAATTCCTGTGACACTAGTTATAGATTCCGATGCTTCACTTCAGGTTTACTGTGTCCTCTGACCTTCTTATTGACGATGAAACACAGAAATAGCACCTGAATTAAATACAAAAGGCACATTGCCGACTTAAGTACTAGAAGAATGACTCTTCTTGCTGACTTTGTATGAACCATTCCTGTGTCACTAGTTATAGATTCCGATGCTTCACTTCAGGTTTACTGTATCCCTTGGTCCTTCTTATTGACGATGAAAGACAGAAATTGCATCGGACTTAAATACAAAAGGCACAATGAATACTTAAGTACAAGATGACGGACCCTTCTTACTGTCTATGTTTTGAACCATTCCTGTGACAAAAGTTGTAGATTCCGATGCTTTACTTCAGGTTTACTGTATCCCTCTGACTTTCACATCAACGATGAAAGACAGATATTGCTTCGGAATTAAATACAAAAGGCACAATGCCAACTTAAGTACAAGAAGACTAACTCTTCCTACTATCTATGTTTTGAACGAATCCTGTGACAATAGTTATAGATTCCGATGCTACACGTCAGGTTTACTGTATCCCTTGGACCCTCTTATTGGCGACGAAACACAGAAATTGCATCGGAATTAAATAGAAAAAGCACAATGCCGACTTAAGTACAAGAAGACTGACTCTTCCTACTGTCTATGTTTTCAACCATTCCTGTGACACTAGTAAGAGATTCCGATGCTTCACTTCAGGTTTACTGTATCCCTCTGACCTTCTTATTGACGATGAAACACAGAAATTGCATCGGATAAAAATACAAAAGGCACAATGCCGACTTAAGTACAAGAAGACTGACTCTTCTTACTGACCATATCTTGATCCATTCCTGTGACACTAGTTATAGATTCCGATGCTTCACTTCAGGTTTACTGTATCCCTTGGACCTTCTTATTGACGATGAAACACAGAATTTGCATCGGAACTAAATACAAAAGACTACATGCCAACTTAAGTACAAGTTGACTGGCTCTTCTTACTGACTATATCTTGATCCATTGCTGTGACACTAGTTAAAGATTCCGATGCTTCACTTCAGGTTTGCTGTATCCCTAGCACCTTCTTATTGACGATAAAAAACAGAAATTGCATCGGAACTAAATACAAATGGCACAATGCCGACTTAAGTACAAGAAGACTGTTTCTTCTTACTGACTATGATTTGAACCAATCTTGCGACACTAGTTGTAGATTCCGATGATTCACTTCAGGTTTACTGTATCCCTCTCACCTTCTTATTAACGATGAAACACAGATATTGCATCGTAATTAAATACAAAAGGCACAATGCCGAATTAAGTACAAGAATACTGACTCTTCCCACTGTGTATGTTTTGAACCATTCCTGTGACACTACTTATAGATTCCGATGCTTCACTTCAGGTTTACTGTATCCCTCTGACCTTCTTTTTGACGATGAAACACAGAAATTGCATCGGAATTAAATACAAAAGGCACAATGAATACTTAAGTACAAGAAGACGGACCCTTCTTACTGTCTATGTTTTGAACCATTCCTGTGACAAAAGTTCTAGATTCCGATGCTTCACTTCAGGTTTACTGTATCCCTCCGACCACCGTATTGACGATGAAACACAGAAATTGAATCGGAATTGAGTACAAGAAGCATAATGTCGACTTAAATACCAGAAGATTGACTCTACTTACTGACTGTGTTTTGAACCATTCCTGTGACACTAGTTATGGATTCCGATGCTTCACTTCAGCTTTACTGTATCCCTTGGACCCTCTTATTGACGATGAAACACCGAATTTGCATCGGAATTAAATAGAAAAGGCACAAAGCCCACTTAAGTACAAGAAGACTGACTCTTCTTACTGACTATGTTTGGAGCCATTCCTGTGACACTAGTTATAGATTCCGATGCGTTATTTCAGGTTTACAGTATCCCTCTGACCTTCGTATTGACGATGAAACACAGTAATTGCATCGGAATTAAATTGAAAAGGGCACAATGCCGACTTAAGTACAAGAAGATTGAGTCTTCTTACTGTCTATGTTTTGAACCATTCCTGTGACACTTGTTAGAGATTCCGATGTTTTACTTCAGGTTTCCTGTAGACCTTGGTACTTCTTATTGACGATGAAACACATAAATTGAATCGGAATTAAACACAAAAGTCAGAATGAATACTTAAGTACAAGAAGACGGACCCTTCTTACTGTCTATGGTTTGAACCATTCCTGTGACACTAGTTATAGATTCCGATGCTTCACTTCATGTTTACTGTATCCCTCTGACCATCCAATTGACGATGAAACACAGAAATTGAATCGGAATTGAATACAAAAGGCACAATGCCGACTTAAATACAAGAAGATTGACCCTTCGTACTGACTATGTTTTGAACGATTCCTTGACACTAGTTACAGATTCCGATGCTTCACTTCAGCTTTACTGTATCCCCTGGACCCTGTTATTGACGATGAACCACTGAAATTGTATCGAAATTAAATAGAAAAGGCACAATGCCGACTTAAGTACATGAAGACGACCCTTCTTACTGTCTATGGTTTGAACCATTCCTGTGACACTAGTTATAGATTCCGATGCTTCACTTCATGTTTACTGTATCCCTCTGACCATCCTATTGACGATGAAACACAGAAATTGAATCGGAATTGAATACAAAAGGCACAATGCCGACTTAAATACAATAAGATTGACTCTTCGTACTGACTATGTTTTGAACCATTCCTGCGACACTAGTTACAGATTCCGATGCTTCACTTCAGCCTTACTGTATCCCCTGGACCCTGTTATTGACGATGAAACACTGAAATTGTATCGGAATTAAATAGAAAAGGCACATTGCCGACTTAAGTACTAGAAGACTGACTCTTCCTACTGACTTTGTATGAACCATTCCTATGACACTAGTTATAGATTCCGATGCTTCACTTCAGGTTTACTGTATCACTTGGACCTTCTTATTGGCAACGAAACACAGATATTGCATCGGAATTAAATAGAAAAGGCACGATGCCGACTTAAGTACAAGAAGACTGACTCTTCCTACTGTCTCTGTTTTGAACCACTCCTGTGACACTAGTTAGAGATTCCGATGCTTCACGTCAGGTTTACTGTATCCTTCTGACCTTCTTATTGACGATGAAACACAGAAATTGCATCGGAATTAAATAGAAAAGGCACAATGTCGTATTAAGTACAAGAAGACTGACTCTTCTTACTGACTATGTGTTGAACCATTCCTGTTACACTAGTTAGAGATTCCGATGCTTCACTTCAGGTTTACTGTATCCCTCTGACTTTTTTATTGACGATGAAACACATAATTGCATTGGAATTCAATTGAAATGGGAACAATGCCGACTTAAGTACAAGAAGACTGACTCTTCCTGTTGTCTATGTTTGGAACCATTCCAGTGACACTAGTTCTAGATTCCGATGCTTCACTTCAGGTTGACTGTATCCCTCTGACCAACTTACTGACGATGAAACACAGAAATTGATTCGGAATTGAATACAAAAGGCACAATGCCGACTTAAATACAAGAAGATTCACTCTTTTTACTGACTATGTTTTGTACCATTCCTGTGACACTAGTTACAGATTCCGATGCTTCACTTCAGCTTTACTGTATCGCTTGGACCCTCTTATTGACGAAGAAACACTGAAATAGCATCTGAATTAAATACAAAAGGCACATTGCCGACTTAAGTACTAGAAGACTGACTCTTCTTACTGACTTTGTATGAACCATTCCTGTGACACTAGTTATAGATTCCGATGCTTCACTTCAGGTTTTCTGTATCCCTTGGTGCTTCTTATTGACGATGAAACACAGAAATTGCATCGGAATTAAATACAAAAGGCACAATGAATACTTAAGTACAAGAAGACGGACCCTTCTTACTGTCTATGTTTTGAACCATTCCTGTGATAAAAGTTCTAGATTCCGATGTTTCACTTCAGGTTTACTGTATCCCTTTGACCTTCATATCAACGATGAAACACAGATAGTGCATCGGAAGGAAATACAAAAGGCACAATGCCGACTTAAGTACAGGAAGACTGACTCTTCCTACTGTCTATGTTTTGAACGAATCCTGTGACATTAGTTATAGATTCCGATGCTTCACGTCAAGTTTACTGTATCCCTTGGACCCTCTTATTGGCGATGAAACACAGAAATTGCATCGGAATTTAATAGAAAAGGCACAATGCCGACTTAAGTACAAGAAGGCTGACTCTTCCTACTGTCTATGTTTTGAACCATTCCTGTGACACTAGTTAGAGATTCCGATGCTTCACGTCAGGATTACTGTATCCTTCTGACCTTCTTATTGATGATGAAACACAGAAATTGCATCGGAATTAAGTAGAAAAGGCACAATGTCGACTTAAGTACAAGAAGACTGAGTCTTCTTACTGACTATACCTTGATCCATTCCTGTGACACTAGTATAGATTCCGATGCTTCACTTCAGATTTACTGAATCCCTTGTACCTTCTTATTGACGATGCAGCACAGAAACTACATCGGAATTAAATACAAAAGGCACAATGCCGACTTAAGTACAAGAAGACTGACTCTTCTTACTGACATTGTTTTGAACCATTCTTGTGACACTAGTTACAGATTCCGATGCTTCACTTCAGGTTTACTGTATCCCTTGGACCTTCTTATTGACGATGAATCAGAAATTGCATCGGAATTAAATAGAAAAGTCTAAATGCCGACTTAAGTACAAGAAGACTGACTCTTCTTACTGACTACATCTTTATCCATTGCTGTGACACTAGTTAAAGATTCCGATGCTTCACTTCAGATTTACTGTATCCCTAGGACCTTCTTATTGACGATGAAACACAGAATTAGCATCGGAAATAAATACAAATGGAACAATGCCGACTTAAGTACAAGAAGACTGTTTCTTCTTACTGACTATGATTTGAACCATTCCTGCGACACTAGTTGCAGATTCCGATGCTTCACTTCAGGTTTACTGTATCCCTCTGACCTTCTTATTAACGATGAAACACAGATATTGCATCGGAATTAGATACAAAAAGCACAATGGCGAATTAAGTACAAGAAGACTGGCTCTTCTTACTATGATTTGAACCATTCCTGTGACTCTAGTTATAGATTCAGATGCTTCACTTCTGGTTTACTGTGTCCCTCGGACCTTCGTATTGACGATGAAACACAAATATTGCATCGGAATTAAATACAAAAGGCACAAAGTACAAGAAGACTGACTCTCCTTACTGACTATGTTTTGAACCATTCCTGTGCCACTATTTACAGATTCCGATTCTTCACTTTAGGTTTACTGTATCCCCAGGACCTTCTTATTGACGATGAAACACAGAAATTGCATCGGAACTAAATACAAATGGCACAATGCCGACTTAAGTACAAGAAGACTGACTCTTCTTACTGACTATGTGTTGAACCATTCCTGTTACACTAGTTAGAGATTCCGATGCTTCACTTCAGGTTTACTGTATCCCTCTGACTTTTTTTTTGACGATGAAACACATAATTGCATTGGAATTCAATTGAAATTGGAACAATGCCGACTTAAGTACAAGAAGACTGACTCTTCCTGTTGTCTATGTTTGGAACCATTCCAGTGACACTAGTTATAGATTCCGATGCTCCACTTCAGGTTTACTGTATCCCTCTGACTTTCGTATTGACGATGAAACACAGAAATTGCATCGGAAATTAATACAAAAGGCACAATGCCGACTTTAGTACATGTAGACTGAATCTTCCTACTGTCAATGTTTTGAACCTTTCCTGTGACACTACTTATGGATTCCGATGTTTCTTTTCAGGTTTACTGTATCCCTTGGAACTTCTTATTGACGATGACACACAGATGGTGCATCAGAATTAAATACAAAAGGCACAATGCCAACTTACGTACAAGAAGACTGACTCTTCCTACTGCCTATGATTTGAACGAATCCTGTGACATTAGTTATAGATTCCGATGCATCACGTCAGGTTTACTGTATCCCTCTGACCTTCTTTTTGACGATGAAACACAGAAATTGCATCGGAATTAAATAGAAAAGGCACAATGTCGACTTAAGTACAAGAAGACTGACTCTTCTTACTGACCATACCTTGATCCATTCCTGTGACACTAGTTATAGATTCCGATGCTTCACTTCAGGTTTACTGTATCCCTTGGACCTTCTTATTGACGATGAAACACAGAAACTACATCGGAATTAAATACAAAAGGCACAATGCCGAGTTAAGTACAAGAAGACTGACTCTACTTACTGACTTTGTTTTGAACCATTCCTGTGACACTAGATATAGAATCCGATGCTTCACTTCAGGTTTACTGTATCCCAAGGACCTTCTTATTGACGATGCATCACAGAAATTGCATCGGAAATAAATATAAAAGTCTACATGCCGACTTAAGTACAAGCAGACTGACTCTTCTTACTGACTATGTGTTGAACCATTCCTGTTACACTAGATATGGATTCCGATGCTCCACTTCATGTTTACTGTATCACTTGGACCTTCTTATTGACGATGAAACACAGAAATTGCATCGGTATTAAATAGAAAAGGCACAATGCCGTCTTAAGTACAAGCAGACAGACTCTTCTTACCGACCATGTGATGAACCTTTCCCGTTACATTAGTTAGAGATTCCGATGCTTCATTTCAGGTTTACTGTATCCCTTGGAACTTCTTATTGACGATGACACACAGAAATTGCATCGGAATTAAATACAAAAGGCACAATGAATACTTAAGTACAAGAAGACGGACCTTTCTTACTGTCTATGTTTTGAACCATTCCTGTGACAAAAGTTCTAGATTCCGATGCTTCACTTCCATTTTACTGTATGCCTCTGACCATCGTATTGACGATGAGACACAGAAATTGAATCGGAATTGAGTACAAAAGGCACAATGCCGACTTAAATTCAAGAAGATTGACTCTTCTTACTGTCTATGTTTTGAACCATTCCTGTGACAAAAGTTCTAGATTCCGATGCTTCACTTCAGGTTTACTGTATCCCTCTGACCTTCATATCAACGATGAACCACAGATATTGCATCGGAATTAAATACAAAAGGCACAATGCCGACTTAAGTACAAGAAGACTGTCTCTTCCTTCTGTCTATGCTTTGAACGAATCCTGTGACATTAGTTATAGATTCCGATGCTTCACGTCAGGTTTACCGTATCCCTTGGACCTTCTTATTGGCGACGAAACACATAAATTGCATCGGAATTAAATAGAAAAGGCACAATGCCGACTTAAGTACAAGAAGGCTGACTCTTCCTACTGTCTATGTTTTGAACCATTCCTGTGACAAAAGTTCTAGATTCCGATGCTTCACTTCAGGTTTACTGTATCCCTCTGACAATCTTATTGACGATGAAACACAGAAATTGAATCGGAATTGAATACAAAAGGCACAATGCCGACTTAAATACAAGAAGATTCACTCTTCTTACTGACTATGTTTTGTACCATTCCTGTGACACTAGTTACAGATTCCGATGCTTCACTTCGGCTGTACTGTATCCCTTGGACCCTCGTATTGACGAAGAAACACTGAAATAGCATCTGAATTAAATACAAAAGGCACATTGCCGACTTAAGTACTAGAAGACTGACTCTTGTTACTGACTTTATATAAACCATTCCTGTGACACTAGTTATAGATTCCGGTGCTTCACTTCAGGTTTACTGTATCCCTCTGACTTGTTTATTGACGATGAAACACAAAATTGCATCGGAATTCAATTGAAAAGGGATCAATGCCGACTTAAGTACAAGAAGACTGACTCTTCCTACTGTCTATGTTTGGAACCTTTCCTGTGACACTAGTTACGGATTCCAATGCTCCATTTCATGTTTACTGTATCCCTTGGACCTCATTATTGACGATGAAACACAGAAATTCCATCGGAATTAAATAGAAAAGGCACAATGCCGTCTTAATAACATGCAGACAGACTCTTCTTACTGACTATGTGATGAACCTTTCCTGTTACATTAGTTAGAGATTCCGATGCTTCATTTCAGGTTTACTGTATCCCTTGGAACTTCTTATTGACGATGACACACAGATAGTGCATCGGAATAAAATACAAAAGGCACAATGCCAACTTAAGTACAAGAAGACTGACTCTTCCTACTGTCTATGATTTGATCGAATCCTCTGATATTAGTTATAGATTCCGATGCTTCACGTCAGGTTTACTGTATCCCTTGGACCTTCGTATTGGCGACGAAACACAGAAATTGCATCGGAATTAAATAGATAAGGCACAATGCCGACTTAAGTACAAGAAAACTGACTCTTCCTACTGTCTATGTTTTGAACCATTACTGTGACACTACTTATAGATTCCGATGCTTCACTTCATGTTTACTGTATCCCTCTGACCATCTTTTTGACGATGAAACACAGAAATCGGATCGGAATTAAATAGAAAATTCACAATGCCGACTTAAGTTCAAGAAGACTGACTCTTCTTAGTGTCTATGTTTTGAACCATTCCTGTGACACTAGTTATGGATTCCGATGCTATACTTCAGGTTTACTGTATACCTTGGTCCTTCCTATTGACGATGAAACACAGATATTGCATCGGAAATAAATACAAATGCACAATGAATACTTAAGTACAAGAAGACGGACCCTTCTTACTGTCTATGTTTTGAACAATTCCTGTGACAAAAGTTCTACATTCCGATGCTTCATTTCAGGTTTACTGTATCCCTCTGACAATCTTATTGACGATGAATTACAGAAATTGAATCGGAATTGAATACAAAAGGCACAATGCCGACTTAAATACAAAAAGATTCACTCTTCTTACTGACTATGTTTTGTACCATTCCTGTGACACTAGTTACAGATTCCGATGCTTCACTTCAGCTGTACTGTATCCCTTGGACCCTCGTATTGACAAAGAAACACTGAAATAGCATCTGAATTAAATACGAAAAGGCACATTGCCGACTTAAGTACTAGAAGACTGACTCTTCTTACTGACTTTGTATGAACCATTCCTGTGACACTAGTTATAGATTCCGATGATTCACTTCAGGTTTTCTGTATCCCTTGGTCGTTCTCATTGACGATGAAATACAGAAATTGCATCGGAATTAAATACAAAAGGCCCAATGAATACTTAAGTACAAGAAGACGGACCCTTATTACTGTCTATGTTTTGAACCATTCCTGTGACAAAAGTTCTAGATTCCGATGTTTCACTTCAGGTTTACTGTAACCCTCTGACCTTCATATCAACGATGAAACACAGATAGTGCATCGGATTTAAATACAAAGGCACAATGCAGACTTAAGTACAAGCAGACTGACTCTTCTTACTGACTATGTGTTGAACCATTCCTGTTACACTAGATATGGATTCCGATGCTCCACTTCATGTTTACTGTATCCCTTGGACCTTCTTATTGACGATGAAACACAGAAATTGCATCGGAATTAAATAGAAAAGGCACAATGCCGTCTTAAGTACAAGCAGACAGACTCTTCTTACCGACCATGTGATGAACCTTTCCCGTTACATTAGTTAGAGATTCCGATGCTTCATTTCAGGTTTACTGTATCCCTTGGAACATCTTATTGACGATGACACACAGAAATTGCATCGGAATTAAATACAAAAGGCACAATGAATACTTAAGTACAAGAAGACGGACCTTTCTTACTGTCTATGTTTTGAACCATTCCTGTGACAAAAGTTCTAGAGTCCGATGCTTCACTTCCATTTTACTGTATGCCTCTGACCATCGTATTGACGATGAGACACAGAAATTGAATCGGAATTGAGTACAAAAGGCACAATGCCGACTTAAATTCAAGAAGATTGACTCTTCTTACTATGTTTTGAACCATTCCTGTGACAAAAGTTCTAGATTCCGATGCTTCACTTCAGGTTTACTGTATCCCTCTGACCCTCATATCAACGATGAAACACAGATATTGCATCGGAATTAAATACAAAAGGCACAATGCCGACTTAAGTAGAAGAAAACTGACTCTTCCTACTGTCTATGTTTTGAACCATTACTGTGACACTACTTATAGATTCCGATGCTTGACTTCAGGTTTACTGTATCCCTTGGACCGTCCTATTGACGATGAAACACAGAAACTACATCGGAATTAAATACAAAAGGCACAATGCCGAGTTAAGTACAAGAAGACTGACTCTTCTTACTGACTTTGTTTTGAACCATTACTGTGACACTAGATATAGATTCCGATGCTTCACTTCAGGTTTACTGTATCCCTCTGACCATCGTATTGACAATGAAACACAGAAATTGAATCGGAATTGAGTACAAGAGGCACAATGCCGACTTAAATACAAGAAGATTGACTCATCTTACTGACTATGTTTGAACCATTCCTGTGACACTAGTTATAGATTCCGATGTTTTACTGCAGGTTTACTGTAGACCTTGGTCCTTCTTATTGACGATGAAACACAGAAATTGAATCGGAATTAAATACAAAACGCACAATGAATACTTAAGCACAAGAGGATGGACCCTTCTTAGTGTCTGTGGTTTGACCAATCCTTTGACACTAGTTATAGATTCCGATGCTTCACTTCAGGTTTACTGTATCCCTCTGACCTTCTTATTGACGATGAAACACAGAAATTGCTTTGGATATAAATACAAAAGGCACAATGCCGAATTAAGTACATGTAGACTGAATCTTCCTACTGTCTATATTTGAACCATTCCTGTGACACTAGTTATAAATTCCGATGCTTCATTTCAGATTTACTGTATCCCTAGGACCTTCTTATTGACGATGACACACAGATAGTGCACCGGAATTAAATACAAAAGGCACAATGCCAACTTAAGTACAAGAATACTGACTCTTCCTACTGTCTATGTTTGAACAATTCCTGTGACACTACGTATAGATTCCGATGCTTCACTTCAATTTTACTGTATCCCTCTGACCATGGTATTGACGATGAGACACAGAAATTGAGTCGGAATTGAGTACAAAAGGCACAAAGCCGACTTAAATACAAGAAGATTGACTCTTCTTACTGACTATGTTTTGAACCATTCCTGTGACACTAGTTATAGATTCCGATGCTTCACTTCAGGTTTACTGTATCCCTTGGTCCTTCTTATTGACGATGAAACACAGAAATTGCATCGGAATTGAATACAAAAGACACAATGCCGACTTAAATACAAGAAGATTGACTCTTCTTACCGTCTATGCTTTGAACCATTCCTGTGACAAAAGTTCTAGATTCCGATGCTTCACTTCAGGTTTACTGTATCCCTCTGACCTTCATATCAACGATGAAACACAGATATTGCATCGGAATTAAATACAAAAGGCACAATGCCGACTTAAGTACAAGAAGACTCTCTTCCTTCTGTCTATGCTTTGAACGAATCCTGTGACATTAGTTATAGATTCCGACGCTTCACGTCAGGTTTACTGTATCCCTTGGACCTTCTTATTGGCGACGAAACACAGAAATTGGATCGGAATTAAATAGAAAAGGCACAATGCCGACTTAAGTACAAGAAGACTGACTCTTCCTACTGTCTATGTTTTGAACCATTCCTGTGACACTAGTTATAGATTCCGATGCTTCATTTCAGATTTACTGTATCCCTTGGACCTTCTTATTGACGATGACACACAGATAGTGCATCGGAATTAAATACAAAACGCACAATGCCAACTTAAGTACAAGAACATTGACTCTTCCTTCTGTCTATGTTTTGAACCATTCCTTTGACACTACTTATAGATTCCGATGCTTCACTTCATGTTTACTGTATCCCTCTGACCATCTTTTTGACGATGAAACACAGAAATTGGATCGGAATTAAATAGAAAAGGCACAATGCCGACTTAAGTACAAGAAGACTGACTCTTCCTACTGTCTATGTTTTGAACCATTCCTGTGACACTAGTTATAGATTCCGATGCTTCATTTCAGATTTACTGTATCCCTTGGACCTTCTTATTGACGATGACACACAGATAGTGCATCGGAATTAAATACAAAACGCACAATGCCAACTTAAGTACAAGAAGATTGACTCTTCCTTCTGTCTATGTTTTGAACCATTCCTGTGACACTACTTATAGATTCCGATGCTTCACTTCATGTTTACTGTATCCCTCTGACCATCTTTTCGACGATGAAACACAGAAATTGCGTCGGAATTAAATAGAAAATTCACAATGCCGACTTAAGTTCCAGAAGACTGACTCTTCTTAGTGTCTATGTTTTGAACCATTCCTGTGATACTAGTTATGGATTCCGATGCTATACTTCAGGTTTACTGTATACCTTGGTCCTTCCTATTGACGATGAAACACAGATATTGCATCGGAAATAAATACAAATGCACAATGAATACTAAAGTACAAGAAGACGGACCCTTCTTACTGTCTATGTTTTGAACAATTCCTGTGACAAAAGTTCTACATTCCGATGCTTCACTTCAGGTTTACTGTATCCCTCTGACAATCTTATTGACGATGAATTACAGAAATTGAATCGGAATTGAATACAAAAGGCACAATGCCGACTTAAATACAAAAAGATTCACTCTTCTTACTGACTATGTTTTGTACCATTCCTGTGACACTAGTTACAGATTCCGATGCTTCACTTCAGCTGTACTGTATCCCTTGGACCCTCGTATTGACGAAGAAACACTGAAATAGCATCTGAATTAAATACAAAAGGCACATTGCCGACTTAAGTACTAGAAGACTGACTCTTCTTACTGACTTTGTATGAACCATTCCTGTGACACTAGTTATAGATTCCGATGATTCACTTCAGGTTTTCTGTATCCCTTGGTCGTTCTCATTGACGATGAAACACAGAAATTGCATCGGAATTAAATACAAAAGGCCCAATGAATACTTAAGTACAAGAAGACGGACCCTTATTACTGTCTATGTTTTGAACCATTCCTGTGACAAAAGTTCTAGATTCCGATGTTTCACTTCAGGTTTACTGTAACCCTCTGACCTTCATATCAACGATGAAACACAGATAGCGCATCGGATTTAAATACAAAGGCACAATGCAGACTTAAGTACAAGCAGACTGACTCTTCTTACTGACTATGTGTTGAACCATTCCTGTTACACTAGATATGGATTCCGATGCTCCACTTCATGTTTACTGTATCCCTTGGACCTTCTTATTGACGATGAAACACAGAAATTGCATCGGAATTAAATAGAAAAGGCACAATGCCGTCTTAAGTACAAGCAGACAGACTCTTCTTACCGACCATGTGATGAACCTTTCCCGTTACATTAGTTGGAGATTCCGATGCTTCATTTCAGGTTTACTGTATCCCTTGGAACTTCTTATTGACGATGACACACAGAAATTGCATCGGAATTAAATACAAAAGGCACAATGAATACTTAAGTACAAGAAGACGGACCTTTCTTACTGTCTATGTTTTGAACCATTCCTGTGACAAAAGTTATAGAGTCCGATGCTTCACTTCCATTTTACTGTATGCCTCTGACCATCGTATTGACGATGAGACACAGAAATTGAATCGGAATTGAGTACAAAAGGCACAATGCCGACTTAAATTCAAGAAGATTGACTCTTCTTACTATGTTTTGAACCATTCCTGTGACAAAAGTTCCAGAATCCGATGCTTTACTTCAGGTTTGCTGTATCCCTCTGACCATCGTATTGACAATGAGACACAGAAATTGAATCGGAATTGAGTACAAGAGGCACAAGGCCGACTTAAATACAAGAAGATTGACTCATCTTACTGACTATGTTTGAACCATTCCTGTGACACTAGTTATAGATTCCGATGTTTTACTGCAGGTTTACTGTAGACCTTGGTCCTTCTTATCGACGATGAAACACAGAAATTGAATCGGAATTAAATACAAAACGCACAACGTAAATTATATCGGAATTAAATACAAGAGTCACAATGCCGGCTGACTCTTCTTACTGTCTAAGTTTTGAACCATTCCTGTGACTCTAGTTATAGATTCCGATGCTTCACTTCAGGTTTACAGTATCCCTTTCACCTTCCAATTGACGATGAAACACAGAAATTGCATCTTAATTAAATACAAAAGGCACAATGCCGAATTAAGAACAAGAAGACTGACTCTTCTTACTGTCAATGTTTTCTACCATTCCGGTGACATTAGTTATAGATTCCGATGATTCACTTCAGGTAACTGTATCCAGCTGACCTTCTTATTGACGATGAAACACAGAAATTGCATCGGAATTGTGTACAAAAGGCACAATGCCGACTTTAGTACAAGATAACTGACTCTTCCTACTGACTATGTTTTGAACCATTCCAGTGACGCTAGTTATAGATTCCGATGCTTCACTTCAGGTTTACTGTATCCAGCTGAGCTTCTTATTGACGATGAAGCACAGAAATTGCATCGGAATTAAATACAAAAGGCAAAATGCCGACTTAAGTACAAGAAGACTGACTCTTCTAACTGTCTATGATTTGAACCATTCCTGTGACACTAGTTATAGGTTCCCATGCTTCACTTCAGTTTTACTGTATCCCTCTGACCTTCCTATTGATGATGACACACAGAAATTGCATCGGAATTAAATACAAAAGGCACAATGCTGACATAAGTACAAGAAGACTGTCTCTTCCTAATGTCTATGTTTTGAACCAATCCTGTGACACTAGTTTTAGATTCCGATGCTTCACTTCAGGTTTTCTGTATCCCTCTGACATCTTTATTGACGATGAAACAGAAATTGCATCTTAATTAAATACAAAATGCACAATGCCGAATTAAGTACAAGAAGACTGACTCTTCTTACTGTCAAAGTTTTCTACCATTCAGGTGACATTAGTAATAGATTCCGATGATTCACTTCAGGTAACTGTATCCAGCTGACCCTCTTGTTGACGATGAAAAACAGAAATTGCATCGTAATTATATACAAGAGGCACAATGCCGACTTAAGTACAAGAAAACTGAATGTTCTTACTGTCTATGTTTTGAACCATACCTCTGACACTAGTTATTGATTCCGATGCTTCACATCAGGTTTACTGTGTCCCTCTGAGCTTCTTATTGACGATGAAACACAGAAATTGCGTCGGAATTATGTACAAAAGGCACAATGCCGACTTAAGTACAAGAAGACTGACTCTTCCTACTGTCTATGTTTTGAATCATTCCTGTGACACTAGGTATAGATTCCGAAGCTTCACTTCAGGTTTACTGTATCCCTTTCACCTTCCTATTGACGATGGAACACAAAAATTGCATCGGAATTTAATACAAAAGGCACAATGCCGACTCAAGTACAAGAAGAATGCCTCTTCTTACTGTCTTTTTTTTCAACAATTTCTGTGACACTAGTTATAGATTCCGATGCTTCCCTTCAAAATAACTGTATCCCTCTGACCTTCTTATTGACGAAGAAACACAGATATTGCATCGGAATTAAATACAAAAGGCACAATGCCGACTTAAGTACAAGAAGACTGACCCTTCTTACTGTCTAAATTTTGAACCATTCCTGTGACACTAGTTAGAGATACCGATGCTTCACCTCAGGTTTACTGTATCCCTCTGACCTTCGTATCGACGATGAAACACAGAAATTGCATCGGAATTAAATACAAAAGGCACAATGCCGACTTAAGTACAAGATAACTGACTCTTCCTACTGACTATGTTTTGAACCATTCCTGTGACACTAGTTATAGATTCCGATGCTTCACTTCAGGTTTTCTGTATCCCTCTGACCTCTTTATTGACGATGAAACACAGAAATTGCATCTTAATTAAATACAAAAGGCACAATGCCGACTTCAGTACAAGAACACTAACTCATCTTACTGTCAATGGTTTGAACCATTCCTGTTGCACTAGTTATAGATTCCGATACTTCACTTCTGGTTTACTGTATCCCTGTGACCTTCTTATTGACGATGAAACACAGAAATTGCATCGGAATTAAATACAAAAGGCACAATGCCGACTTATGTACAAGAAAACTGACTCTTCTTACTGTCTATGTTTTGAACCATTCCTGTGACACTAGTTATAGATTCCGATGCTTCACTTTCAGGTTTACTGTATCCCTCTGACCTTTTTATTGACGATGAAACACAGAAATGACATCGGAATTTAATACAAAAAGCACAATGCCGACTCAAGTACAAGAAGAATGCTTCTTCTTACTGTCTATGTTCTGAACCATTTCTGTGACATTAGTAATAGATTACGATGCTTCCCTTCAGGATTACTGTATCCCTCTGACCTTCTTATTGACGAAGAAACACAGATATTGCATGGGAATTAAATACAAAAGGCACAATGCCGACTTAAGTACAAGAAGACTGTCCCTTCTTACTGTCTAAGTTTTGAACCATTCCTGTGACACTAGTTATAGATACCGATGCTTCACTTTAGGTTTACTGTATCCCTCTGACCTTCGTATTGACGATGAAACACAGAAATTGCATCGGAATTAAATACAAAAGGCACAATGCCGTCTTAAGTACAAAAAGACTGACTCTTCTTACTGTCTATGTTTTGAACCATTCCGATGCTTGACTTTAGGTTTACTGAATCCCTCTGACCTTCTTATAGACAAAGAAACACATAAATTGCATCGGAATTAAATACAAAAGGCACAATGCCGACTAGAGTACAAGAAGACTGGCTCTTCTTAGTGTCTATGTTTTGAACCATTTCTGTGACACTAGTTATAGATTACGATGCTTCCCTTCAGGATTACTGTATCCCTCTGACCTTCGTATTGACGAAGAAACACAGATATTGCATGGGAATTAAATACAAAAGGCACAATGCCGACTTAAGTACAAGAAGACTGTCCCTTCTTACTGTCTAAGTTTTGAACCATTCCTGTGACACTAGATATAGATTCCGATGCTTCACTTCAGGTTTACTGTATCCCTGTGAGCTTCTTATTGACGATGAAACACAGAAAATTCATCGGAATTAAATATAAAAGGCACAACGCCGACTCAAGTACAAGAAGACTGGCTCTTCTTACTGTCTATGTTTTGAGCCATTCCTGTGACACTAGTTATAGATTCCGATGCTTCACTTCAGGTTTACTGTATCCAGCTGACCTTCTTATTGACGATGAAGCACAGAAATTTCATCGGAATTAGATACAAAAGGCAAAATGCCGACTTAAGTACAAGAAGGCTGACTCTACTTACTGTCTATGATTTGAACCATTCCTGTGACACTAGTTATAGATTCCGATGCTTCACTTCAGGTTTAGTGTATCCCTCTGACCTTCTTAATGACGAAGAAACACAGATATTGCATCGGAATTAAATACAAAAGGCACAATGCCGACTTCGTTACAAGAAGACTGACCCTTCTTACTGTCTATGTTTTGAACCGTTCCTGTGACACTAGTTATAGATTCCGATGCTTCACTTCAGGTTTACTGTATCCCTCTGACCTTCTTATTGACGATGAAACACAGAAATTGCAACCGAATTTAATACAAAAGGCACAATGCCGACTCAAGTACAAGAAGACTGGCTCTTCTTACTGTCTATGTTTTGAACCATTTCTGTGACACTAGTTATAGATTCTGATGCAAAGCTTCAGGTTTACTGCATCCCTCAGACCTTCTTATTGACGAAGAAGCACAGAAATTGCATCGTAATTATATACAAAAGGCACTATGCCGACTTAAGTACAAGAAGACTAACTCTTCTTACTGTCTATGTTTTGAACCATTCCTGTGACACTAATTATAGATTCCGATGCTTCACTTCAGGTTTACTGTATCCCTCCGACCTTCTTATTGACGATGAAACACAGAATTAGCATCTTAATTAAATACAAAAGGCACAATGCCGACTTCAGTACAAGAACACTAACTCATCTTACTGTCAATGGTTTGAACCATTCCTGTTACACTAGTTATAGATTCCGATACTTCACTTCTGGTTTACTGTATCCCTGTGACCTTCTTATTGACGATGAAACACAGAAATTGCATCGGAATTAAATACAAAAGGCACAATGCCGACTTATGTACAAGAAAACTGACTCTTCTTACTGTCTATGTTTTGAACCATTCCTGTGACACTAGTTATAGATTCCGATGCTTCACTTTGAGGTTTACTGTATCCCTCTGACCTTTTTATTGACGATGAAACACAGAAATGACATCGGAATTTAATACAAAAGGCACAATGCCGACTCAAGTACAAGAAGAATGCTTCTTCTTACTGTCTAAGTTTTGAACCATTCCTGTGACACTAGTTATAGATACCGATGCTTCACTTTAGGTTTACTGTATCCCTCTGACCTTCGTATTGACGATGAAACACAGAAATTTCATCGGAATTAAATACAAAAGGCACAATGCCTTCTTAAGTACAAAAAGACTGACTCTTCTTACTGTCTATGTTTTGAACCATTCCGATGCTTGACTTTAGGTTTACTGAATCCCTCTGACCTTCTTATAGACAAAGAAACACATAAATTGCATCGGAATTAAATACAAAAGGCACAATGCCGACTCAAGTACAAGAAGACTGGCTCTTCTTACTGTCTATGTTTTGAGCCATTCCTGTGACACTAGTTATAGATTCCCATGCTACACTTCAGTTTTACTGTATCCCTCTGACCTCTTTATCGACGATGAAACACAGAAATTGCATCTTAATTAAATACAAAGGGCACAATGCCGACTTAAGTACAAGAAGACTGACTCTTCTTATTGTCAATGTTTTCTACCATTCCGGTGACATTAGTTATAGATTCCGATGATTCACTTCAGGTAACTGTATCCAGCTGACCTTCTTATTGACGACGAAACACAGAAATTGCATTGTAATTATATACAAAAGGCACAATGCCGACTTAAGTACAAGAAGACTGACTCTTCTTACTGTATATGTTTTGAACCATTCCTGTGACACTAGTTATAGATTCCGATGCTTCACTTCAGGTTTACTGTATCCCTCTGACCTTCTTATTGACGATGAAACACGTAAATTGCATCGGAATTAAATACAAAGTGCACAATGCCGACTTAAGTACAAAAAGAATGGGTCTTCTTACTGTCTATGTTTTGAACCATTCCTGTGACACTAGTTATAGATTCCGATGCTTCACTTCAGGTTTACTGTATGCCTCTGACCTTGTAATTGACAATGAAACACAGAATTTGCATCCTAATTAAATGCAAAAGGCACAATGCCGACTCAAGTACAAGAAGACTGGCTCTTCTTACTGTCTATGTTTTGAACCATTTCTGTGACACTAGTTATAGATTCCGATGCTTCACTTCATTTTTACTGTATAACTCTGACCTTCTTAATGACGAAGAAACACAGATATTGCATCGGAATTAAGTACAAAAGGCACAATGCCGACTTAAGTACAAGAAGACTGACCCTTCTCACTGTCTACGTTTTGAACCATTCCTGTGACACTAGTTATAGATACCGATGCTTCACTTCAGGTTTACTGTATCCCTCTGACCTTCGTATTGACGATGAAACACAGAAATTGCATCGGAATTAAATACAAAAGGCACAATGCCATCTTAAGTACAAAAAGACTGACTCTTCTTACTGTCTATGTTTCGAACCTTTCCTGTGACACTAGTTATAGATTCCGATGCTTGACTTTAGGTTTACTGATTCCCTCTGACCGTCTTATAGACAAAGAAACACATAAATTGCATCGGAATTAAATACAAAAGGCACAATGCCGACTCAAGTACAAGAAGACTGGCTCTTCTTACTGTCTATGATTTAAACCATTTCTGTGACACTAGTTATAGATTCCGATGCTTCACTTCAGGTTTACTGTATCCCTCTGACCTTCTTATTGACGTAGAGACACAGGTATTGCATCGGAATTAAATACAAAAGGCACAATGACGACTTAAGTACAAGAAGACTGACCCATCCCACTGTCTTTGTTTTGTACCATTCCTATGACACTAGTTATAGATTCCGATGCTTCACTTCAGGTTCACTGTATCCCTCTGACCTTCGTATTGACGATGAAACACAGAAATTGCATCGGAATTAAATACAAAAGGCACAATGCCGACTTCGTTACAAGAAGACTGACCCTTCTTACTGTCTATGTTTTGAACCGTTGCTGTGACACTAGTTATAGATTCCGATGCTTCACTTCAGGTTTACTGTATCCCTCTGACCTTCTTATTGACGATGAAACACAGAAATTGCAACCGAATTTAATACAAAAGGCACAATGCCGACTCAAGTACAAGAAGACTGGCTCTTCTTACTGTCTATGTTTTGAACCATTTCTGTGACACTAGTTATAGATTCTGATGCAACCCTTCAGGATTACTATATCCCTCTGACCTTCCTATTGACGAAGAAACACAGATATTGCATCGGAATTAAATACAAAAGGCACAATGCCGACTTAAGTACAAGAAGACTGACCCTTCTTACTGTCTAAGTTTTGAACCATTCCCGTGATACTAGTTATAGATACCGATGCTTCACTTCAGGTTTACTGTATCCCTCTGACCTTCGTATTGACGATGAAACACAGAAATTGCATCGGAATTAAATACAAAAGGCACAATGCCATCTTAAGTACAAAAAGACTGACTCTTCTTACTGTCTATGTTTCGAACCCTTCCTGTGACACTAGTTATAGATTCCGATGCTTGACTTTAGGTTTACTGATTCCCTCTGACCTTCTTATAGACAAAGAAACACATAAATTGCATCGGAATTAAATACAAAAGGCACAATGCCGACTCAAGTACAAGAAGACTGGCTCTTCTTACTGTCTATGATTTAAACCATATCTGTGACACTAGTTATAGATTCCGAAGCTTCACTTCAGGTTTACTGTATCCCTCTGACCTTCGTATTGACGTAGAAACACAGATATTGCATCGGAATTAAATACAAAAGGCACAATGCCGACTGAAGTACAAGAAGACTGACCCATCCCACTGTCTTTGTTTTGAACCATTCCTGTGACACTAGTTATAGATTCCGATGCTTCACTTCAGGTTCACTGTATCCCTCTGACCTTCGTATTGACGATGAAACACAGAAATTGCATCGGAATTAAATACAAATGGCAAAATTCCGACTTAAGTACAAAAAGAGTGACTCTTCTCACTGTCTATGATTTGAACCATTCCTGTGACATTAGTTATAGATTCCGATGCTTCACTTTAGGTTTACTGTATCCCTCTGACCTTCTTATTGACGATGAAACACGTAAATTGCATCGGAATTAAATACAAAAGGCACAATGCCGATTTAAGTACAAGAAGAATGGGTCTTCTTAGTGTCTATGTTTTGAACCATTCCTGTGACACTAGTTATAGATTCCGATGCTTCACTTCAGGTTTACTGTATCCCTCTGACCTTCTTATTGACGATGAAACACAGAAATTGCATCCTAATTAAATACAAAAGGCACAATGCCGACTCAAGTACAAGAAGACTGACCCTTCTTACTGTCTATGTTTTGAACCATTCCTGTGACACTAGTTATAGATTCAGATGCTTCACTTCGGGTTTACTGTATCCCTCTGACCTTTTTATTGACGATGAAACACAGAAATTACATCGGAATTTAATACAAAAGGCACAATGCCGACTCAAGTACAAGAGGAATGCTTCTTCTTACTGTCTATGTTTTGAACCATTTCTGTGACACTAGTTATAGATTACGATGCTTCCCTTCAGGATTACTGTATCCCTCTGACCTTCTTATTGACGAAGAAACACAGATATTACATAGGAATTAAATACAATAGGCACAATACCGACTTAAGTACAAGAAGACTGACCCATCCTACTGTCTTTGTTTTGAACCATTCCTGTGACACTTGTTATAGATTCCGATGCTTCACTTCAGGTTCACTGTATCCCTCTGACCTTAGTATTGACGATGAAACACAGAAATTGCATCGGAATTAAATACAAATGGCACAACGCCGACTTAAGAACAAAAAGAGTGACTCTTCTTACTTTTGAACCACTCCTGTGACACTAGTTGTAGATTTCGATGCTTCACTTCAGGTTTACTGTATCCCTGTGAGCTTCTTATTGACGATGAAACACAGAAAATTCATCGGAATTAAATACAAAAGGCACAATGCCGACTCAAGTACAAGAAGACTGGATCTTCTTACTGTCTATGATTTGAGCCATTCCTGTGACACTAGTTATAGATTCCGATGCTTCACTTCAGGTTTACAGTATCCAGCTGACCTTCTTATTGACGGTGAAGCACAGAAATTTCATCGGAATTAAAGACAAAAGGCAAAATGCCGACTTAAGTACAAGAAGACTGACTCTTCTTACTGTCTATGATTTGAACCATTCCTGTGACACTAGTTATAGGTTCCCATGCTTCACTTCAGTTTTACTGTATCCCTGTGACCTTCTTATTGACGATGAAACACGTAAATTGCATCGGAATTAAATATAAAATGCACAATGCCGAATTAAGTACTAAAAGAATGGGTCTTCTTACTGTCTATGTTTTGAACCATTCCTGTGACACTAGTTATAGATTCCGATGCTTCACTTCAGGTTTACTGTATCCCTCTGACCTTCTTATTGACAATGAAACACAGAAATTGCATCCTAATTAAATACAAAAGGCACAATGCCGACTCAAGTACAAGAAGACTGTCCCTTCTTACTGTCTAAGTTTTGAACCATTCCTGTGACACTAGTTATAGATACCGATGCTTCACTTTAGGTTAACTGTATCCCTCTGACCTTCGTATTGACGATGAAACACAGAAATTGCAACGGAATTAAATACAAAAGGCACAATGCCGTCTTAAGTACAAAAAGACTGACTCTTCTTACTGTCTATGCTTTGAACCATTCCTGTGACACTAGTTATAGATTCCGATGCTTGGCTTTAGGTTTACTGAATCCCTCTGAGCTTCTTGTAGACAAAGAAACACATAAATTGCATCTGAATTAAATACAAAAGGCACAATGGCGACTCAAGTACAAGAAGACTGGCTCTTCTTACTGTCTATGATTTAAACTATTTCCGTGACACTAGTTATAGATTCCGATGATTCACTTCAGGTTTACTGTATCCCTCTGACCTTCTTATTGACGAAGCAACACAGATATTGCATCGGAGTTAAATACAAAAGGCACAATGCCGACTTAAGTACAAGAAGACTGACACATCCTACTGTCTTTGTTTTGAACCATTCCTGTGACACTTGTTATAGATTTCGATGCTTCACTTCAGGTTCACTGTATCCCTCTGACCTTCGTATTGACGATGAAACACAGAAATTGCATCGGAATTAAATACAAATGGCACAATGCCGACTTAAGAACAAAAAGAGTGACTCTTCTTACTGTCTATGTTTTGAACCATTCCTGTGACACTAGTTATAGATTCCGATGCTTCACTTCAGGTTTACTGTATACCTGTGAGCTTCTTATTGACGATGAAACACAGAAATAGCATCTTAATTAAATACAAAAGGCACAATGCCGACTTCAGTACAAGAACACTAACTCATCTGACAGTCAATGGTTTGAACCATTCCTGTTACACTAGTTATAGATTCCGATGCTTCACTTCGGGTTTACTGTATCCCTCTGACCTTCTTATTGACAATGAAACACGTAAATTGCATCCTAATTAAATGCAAAAGGCACAATGCCGACTCAAGTACAAGAAGACTGGCTCTTCTTACTGTCTATGTTTTGAACCATTTCTGTGACACTAGTTATAGATTCCGATGCTTCACTTCAGTTTTACTGTATAACTCTGACCTTCTTAATGACGAAGAAACACAGATATTGCATCGGAATTAAATACAAAAGGCACAATGCCGACTTAAGTACAAGAAGACTAACCCTTCTTACTGTCTACGTTTTGAACCATTCCTGTGACACAAGTTATAGATACCGATGCTTCACTACAGGTTTACTGTATCCCTCTGACCTTCGTATTGACGATGAAACACAGAAATTGCATCGGAATTAAATACAAAAGGCACAATGCCATCTTAAGTACAAAAAGACTGAATCTTCTTACTGTCTATGTTTCGAACCTTTCCTGTGACACTAGTTATAGATTCCGATGCTTGACTTTAGGTTTACTGATTCCCTCTGACCTTCTTATAGACAAAGAAACACATAAATTGCATCGGAATTAAATACAAAAGGCACAATGCCGACTCAAGTACAAGAAGACTGGCCCTTCTTACTGTATATGATTTAAACCATTTCTGTGACACTAGTTATAGATTCCGATGCTTCACTTCAGGTTTACTGTATCCCTCTGACCTTCTTATTGACGTAGAGACACAGATATTGCATCGGAATTAAATACAAAAGGCACAATGCCGACTTAAGTACAAGATAACTGACTCTTCCTACTGACTACGTTTTGAACCATTCCTGTGACACTAGTTATAGATTCCGATGCTTCACTTCAGGTTTACTGTATACCTGTGAGCTTCTTATTGACGATGAAACACAGAAAATTCATCGGAATTAAATACAAAAGGCACAATGCCGACTCAAGTACAAGAAGACTGGCTCTTCTTACTGTCTATGTTTTGAGCCATTCCTGTGACACTAGTTATAGATTCCCATGCTACACTTCAGTTTTACTGTATCCCTCTGACCTCTTTATCGACGATGAAACACAGAAATTGCATCTTAATTAAATACAAAGGGCACAATGCCGACTTAAGTACAAGAAGACTGACTCTTCTTATTGTCAATGTTTTCTACCATTCCGGTGACATTAGTTATAGATTCCGATGATTCACTTCAGGTAACTGTATCCAGCTGACCTTCTTATTGACGACGAAACACAGAAATTGCATTGTAATTATATACAAAAGGCACAATGCCGACTTAAGTACAAGAAGACTGACTCTTCTTACTGTATATGTTTTGAACCATTCCTGTGACACTAGTTATAGATTCCGATGCTTCACTTCAGGTTTACTGTATCCCTCTGACCTTCTTATTGACGATGAAACACGTAAATTGCATCGGAATTAAATACAAAGTGCACAATGCCGACTTAAGTACAAAAAGAATGGGTCTTCTTACTGTCTATGTTTTGAACCATTCCTGTGACACTAGTTATAGATTCCGATGCTTCACTTCAGGTTTACTGTATCCCTCTGACCTTGTAATTGACAATGAAACACAGAATTTGCATCCTAATTAAATGCAAAAGGCACAATGCCGACTCAAGTACAAGAAGACTGGCTCTTCTTACTGTCTATGTTTTGAACCATTTCTGTGACACTAGTTATAGATTCCGATGCTTCACTTCATTTTTACTGTATAACTCTGACCTTCTTAATGACGAAGAAACACAGATATTGCATCGGAATTAAGTACAAAAGGCACAATGCCGACTTAAGTACAAGAAGACTGACCCTTCTCACTGTCTACGTTTTGAACCATTCCTGTGACACTAGTTATAGATACCGATGCTTCACTTCAGGTTTACTGTATCCCTCTGACCTTCGTATTGACGATGAAACACAGAAATTGCATCGGAATTAAATACAAAAGGCACAATGCCATCTTAAGTACAAAAAGACTGACTCTTCTTACTGTCTATGTTTCGAACCTTTCCTGTGACACTAGTTATAGATTCCGATGCTTGACTTTAGGTTTACTGATTCCCTCTGACCGTCTTATAGACAAAGAAACACATAAATTGCATCGGAATTAAATACAAAAGGCACAATGCCGACTCAAGTACAAGAAGACTGGCTCTTCTTACTGTCTATGATTTAAACCATTTCTGTGACACTAGTTATAGATTCCGATGCTTCACTTCAGGTTTACTGTATCCCTCTGACCTTCTTATTGACGTAGAGACACAGGTATTGCATCGGAATTAAATACAAAAGGCACAATGACGACTTAAGTACAAGAAGACTGACCCATCCCACTGTCTTTGTTTTGTACCATTCCTATGACACTAGTTATAGATTCCGATGCTTCACTTCAGGTTCACTGTATCCCTCTGACCTTCGTATTGACGATGAAACACAGAAATTGCATCGGAATTAAATACAAATGGCAAAATGCCAACTTAAGTACAAAAAGAGTGACTCGTCTTACTGTCTATGATTTGAACCATTCCTGTGACACTAGTTATAGATTCCGATGGTACACTTCAGGTTTACTGTATCCCTGTGAGCTTCTTATTGACGATGAAACACAGAAATTGCATCGGAATTATATACAAAAGGCACAATGCCGACTTAAGTACAAGAAGACTGACTCTTCTTACTGTCAATGTTTGAACCATTACTGTGACACTAGTTATAGATTCCGATGGTTTACTTCAGGTTTACTATATCCCTCTGACCTTCTTATTGACGATCAAACACAGAAAATTCATCGGAATTAAATACAAAAGGCACAATGCCGATTCAAGTACAAGACGACTGGCTCTTCTTACTGTCTATGTTTTGAGCCATTCCTGTGACACTAGTTATAGATTCCGATGCTTGACTTCAGGTTTACTGTATCCAGCTGACCTTCTTATTGACGATGAAGCACAGAAATTGCATCGGAATTAAATACAAAAGGCACAATGCCGACTCAAGTACAAGAAGACTGGCTCTTCTTACTGTCTATGATTTAAACCATTTCTGTGACACTAGTTATAGATTCCGATGCTTCACTTCAGGTTTACTGTATCCCTCTGACCTTCTTATTGACGTAGAGACACAGATATTGCATCGGAATTAAATACAAAAGGCACAATGCCGACTTAAGTAGAAGAAGACTGACTCTTCCTGCTGTCTATGATTTGAACCATTCCTGTGACACTCGTTATAGATTCCGATGCTTCACTTCAGGTTTACTGTATCCCTTTCACCTTCCTATTGACGATGAAACACAGAAATTGCATTTTAATTAAATACAAAAGGCACAATGCCGACTTAAGTACAAGATAACTGACTCTTCCTACTGACTACGTTTTGAACCATTCCTGTGACACTAGTTATAGATTCCGATGCTTCACTTCAGGTTTACTGTATACCTGTGAGCTTCTTATTGACGATGAAACACAGAAAATTCATCGGAATTAAATACAAAAGGCACAATGCCGACTCAAGTACAAGAAGACTGGCTCTTCTTACTGTCTATGTTTTGAGCCATTCCTGTGACACTAGTTATAGATTCCGATGCTTCACTTCAGGTTTACTGTATCCAGCTGACCTTCTTATTGACGATGAAGCACAGTATTTGCATCGGAATTAAATACAAAATGCAAAATGCCGACTTGAGTACAAGAAGACTGACTCTTCTTACTGTCTATGATTTGAACCATTCCAGTGACACTAGTTATAGGTTCCCATGCTACACTTCAGTTTTACTGTATCCCTCTGACCTCTTTATCGACGATGAAACACAGAAATTGCATCGTAATTAAATACAAAGGGCACAATGCCGACTTAAGTACAAGAAGATTGACTCTTCTTATTGTCAATGTTTTCTACCATTCCGGTGACATTAGTTATAGATTCCGATGATTCACTTCAGGTAACTGTATCCAGCTGACCTTCTTATTGACGACGAAACACAGAAATTGCATTGTAATTATATACAAAAGGCACAATGCCGACTTAAGTACAAGAAGACTGACTCTTCTTACTGTATATGTTTTGAACCATTCCTGTGACACTAGTTATAGATTCCGATGCTTCACTTCAGGTTTACTGTATCCCTCTGACCTTCTTATTGACGATGAAACACGTAAATTGCATCGGAATTAAATACAAAGTGCACAATGCCGACTTAAGTACAAAAAGAATGGGTCTTCTTACTGTCTATGTTTCGAACCATTCCTGTGACACTAGTTATAGATTCCGATGCTTCACTTCAGGTTTACTGTATCCCTCTGACCTTGTTATTGACAATGAAACACAGAATTTGCATCCTAAGTAAATGCAAAAGGCACAATGCCGACTCAAGTACAAGAAGACTGGCTCTTCTTACTGTCTATGTTTTGAACCATTTCTGTGACACTAGTTATAGATTCCGATGCTTCACTTCAGTTTTACTGTATAACTCTGACCTTCTTAATGACGAAGAAACACAGATATTGCATCGGAATTAAGTACAAAAGGCACAATGCCGACTTAAGTACAAGAAGACTGACCCTTCTCACTGTCTACGTTTTGAACCATTCCTGTGACACTAGTTACAGATACCGATGCTTCACTTCAGGTTTACTGTATCCCTCTGACCTTCGTATTGACGATGAAACACAGAAATTGCATCGGAATTAAATACAAAAGGCACAATGCCATCTTAAGTACAAAAAGACTGACTCTTCTTAGTGTCTATGTTTCGAACCTTTCCTGTGACACTAGTTATAGATTCCGATGCTTGACTTTAGGTTTACTGATTCCCTCTGACCGTCTTATAGACAAAGAAACACATAAATTGCATCGGAATTAAATACAAAAGGCACAATGCCGACTCAAGTACAAGAAGACTGGCTCTTCTTACTGTCTATGATTTAAACCATTTCTGTGACACTAGTTATAGATTCCGATGCTTCACTTCAGGTTTACTGTATCCCTCTGACCTTCTTATTGACGTAGAGACACAGGTATTGCATCGGAATTAAATACAAAAGGCACAATGACGACTTAAGTACAAGAAGACTGACCCATCCCACTGTCTTTGTTTTGTACCATTCCTGTGACACTAGTTATAGATTCCGATGCTTCACTTCAGGTTCACTGTATCCCTCTGACCTTCGTATTGACGATGAAACACAGAAATTGCATCGGAATTAAATACAAATGGCAAAATGCCAACTTAAGTACAAAAAGAGTGACTCTTCTTACTGTCTATGATTTGAACCATTCCTGTGACACTAGTTATAGATTCCGATGGTACACTTCAGGTTTACTGTATCCCTGTGAGCTTCTTATTGACGATGAAACACAGAAATTGCATCGGAATTATATACAAAAGGCACAATGCCGATTTAAGTACAAGACGACTGGCTCTTCTTACTGTCTATGTTTTGAGCCATTCCTGTGACACTAGTTATAGATTCCGATGCTTCACTTCAGGTTTACTGTATCCAGCTGACCTTCGTATTGACGATGAAGCACAGAAATTGCATCGGAATTAAACACAAAAGGCAAAATGCCGACTTAAGTACAAGAAGACTGACCCTTCTTACTGTCTATGATTTGAACCATTGCTGTGACACTAGTTACAGGTTCCCATGCTTCACTTCAGTTTTACTGTATCCCTCTGACATTCTTATTGACGATGAAACACTGAAATTGCATCGGAATTAAATACAAAAGGCACAATGCCGACTTAAGTAGAAGAAGACTGACTCTTCCTACTGTCTATGATTTGAACCATTCCTGTGACACTTGTTATAGATTCCGATGCTTCACTTCAGGTTTACTGTATCACTTTCACCTTCCTATTGACGATGAAACACAGAAATTGCATTTTAATTATATACAAAAGGCACAATGCCGACTTAAGTACAAGATAACTGACTCTTCCTACTGACTACGTTTTGAACCATTCCTGTGACACAACTTATAGATTCCGATGCTTCACTTCAGGTTTACTGTATCCAGCTGACCTTCTTATTGACGATGAAACACGTAAATTGCATCGGAATTAAATACAAAATGCACAATGCCGACTTAAGTACAAAAAGAATGGGTCTTCTTACTGTCTATGTTTTGAACCATTCCTGTGACACTAGTTATAGATTCCGATGCTTCACTTCAGGTTTACTGTATCCCTCTGACCTTCTTATTGACGTAGAAACACAGATATTGCATCAGAATTAAATACAAAAGGCACAGTGACGACTTATGTACAAGAAGACTGACCCATCCCACTGTCTTTGTTTTGAACCATTCCTGTGACACTAGTTATAGATTCCGATGCTTCACTTCAGGTTCACTGTATCCCTCTGACCTTCGTATTGACGATGAAACACAGAAATTGCATCGGAATTAAATACAAATGACAAAATTCCGACTTAAGTACAAAAAGAGTGACTCTTCTTACTGTCTATGATTTGAACCATTCCTGTGACACTACTTATAGATTCCGATGCTTTACTTCAGGTTTACTGTATCCCTGTGAGCTTCTTATTGACGATGAAACACAGAAATTGCATCGGAATTAAATACAAAAGGCACAGTGCCGACTTAAGTATAAGAAGACTGACTCTTCCTACTGTCTATGATTTGAACCATTCCTGTGACACTCGTTATAGATTCCGATGCTTCACTTCAGGTTTACTGTATCCAGGTGACCTTCTTATTGACGGTGAAACACGTAAAACGCATCGGAATTAAATACAAAATGCACAATGCCGACTTAAGTACAAAAAGAATGGGTCTTCTTACTGTCTATGCTTTGAACCATTCCTGTGACACTAGTTATAGATTCCGATGCTTCACTTCAGGTTTACTGTATCCCTCTGACCTTCGTATTGACAATGAAACACAGAACTTGCATCCTAATTAAATACAAAAGGCACAATGCCGACTCAAATACAAGAAGACTGGCTCTTCTTACTGTCTATGTTTTGAACCATTTCTGTGACACTAGTTATAGATTCCGATGCTTCACTTCAGGTTTATTGTATCCCACTGACCTTCTTATTGACGATGAAACACAGAAATTGCATCGGAATTTAATACAAAGGGCACAATGCCGACTCAAGTACAAGAAGACTGGCTCTTCTTACTGTCTATGTTTTGAACCATTTCTGTGACACTAGTTATAGATTCCGATGCATCCCTTCAGGATTACTATATCCCTCTGACCTTATTGACGAAGAAACACAGATATTGCATCGGAATTAAATACAAAAGGCACAATGCCGACTTAAGTACAAGAAGACTGACCCTTCTTACTGTCTAAGATTTGAAGCTTTCCTGTGACACTAGTTATAGATTCCGATGCTTGACTTTAGGTTTACTGATTCCCTCTGACCTTCTTATAGACAAAGAAACACATATATTGCATCGGAAATAAATACAAAAGGCACAATGCCGACTTAAGTAGAAGAAGACTGACTCTTCCTACTGTCTATGATTTGAACCATTCCTGTGACACTCGTTATAGATGCCGATGCTTCACTTCAGGTTTACTGTATCCCTCTGACCTTCGTATTGACGATGAAACACAGATATTGCATCAGAATTAAATACAAAAGGCACAATGACGACTTAAGTACAAGAAGACTGACCCATCCCACTGTCTTTGTTTTGAACCACTCCTGTGACACTAGTTATAGATTCCGATGCTTCACTTCAGGTTCACTGTATCCCTCTGACCTTCTTATTGACGATCAAACACAGAAAATTCATCGGAATTAAATACAAAAGGCACAATGCCGACTCAAGTACAAGACGACTGGCTCTTCTTACTGTCTATGTTTTGAGCCATTCCTGTGACACTAGGTTTACTGTATCCAGCTGACCTTCTTATTGACGATGAAGCACAGAAATTGCATCGGAATTAAATACAAAAGGCAAAATGCCGACTTAAGTACAAGAAGAGTGACTCTTCTTACTGTCTATGATTTGAACCATTCCTGTGACACTAGTTACAGATTCCCATGCTTCACTTCAGTTTTACTGTATCCAGCTGACCTTCTTATTGACGATGAAGCACAGAAATTGCATCGGAATTAAATACAAAAGGCACAATGCCGACATAAGTACATGAAGACTGACTCTTCCTAATGTCTATGTTTTGAACCAATCCTGTGACACTAGTTTTGGATTCCGATGCTTCACTTCAGGTTTTCTGTATCCCTCTGACCTCTTTATCGACGATGAAACACATAAATTGCATCTGAATTAAATACAAAAGGCACAATGCCGACTCAAGTACAAGAAGACTGGCTCTTCTTACTGTCTATGATTTAAACCAATTCTGTGACAAAAGTTATAGATTCCGATGCTTCACTTCGGGTTTACTGTATCCCTCTGACCTTCTTATTGACGTAGAAACACAGATATTGCATCGGAATTAAATACAAAAGGCACAATGCCGACTTCAGTACAAGAAGACTGACCCTTCTTACTGTCTATGTTTTGAACCATTCCTGTGACACTAGTTATAGATTCCGATGCTTCACTTCAGGTTTACTGTATCCCTCTGACCTTGTTATTGACGATGAAACACAGAAATTGCATCGGAATTTAATACAAAAGGCACAATGCCGACTCAAGTACAAGAAGAATGGCTCTTCTTACTGTCTATGTTTTGAACCATTTCTGTGACACTAGTTATAGATTCCGATGCATCCCTTCAGAATTACTATATCCCTCTGACCTTCTTATTGACGATCAAACACAGAAAATGCATCGGAATTAAATACAAAAGGCACAATGCCGATTCAAGTACAAGACGACTGGCTCTTCTTACTGTCTATGTTTTGAGCCATTCCTGTGACACTAGTTATAGATTCCGATGGTTTACTTCAGGTTTACTGTATCCCTCTGACCTTCTTATTGACGATCAAACACAGAAAATTCATCGGAATTAAATACAAAAGGCACAATGCCGACTCAAGTACAAGAAGACTGGCTCTTCTTACTGTCTATGATTGAAACCATTTCTGTGACACTAGTTATAGATTCCGATGCTTCACTTCGGGTTTACTGTATCCCTCTGACCTTCTTATTGACGTAGAAACACAGATATTGCATCGGAATTAAATACAAAAGGCACAATGACGACTTAAGTACAAGAAGACTGACCCATCCCACTGTCTTTGTTTTGAACCATTCCTGTGACACTAGTTATAGATTCCGATGCCTCACTTCAGGTCCACTGTATCCCTCTGACCTTCTTATTGACGATGAAACACAGAAATTGCATCGGAATTAAATACGAAAGGCACAATGCCGACATAAGTACAAGAAGACTGACTCTTCCTAATGTCTACGTTTTGAACCAATCCTGTGACACTAGTTTTAGATTCCGAAGCTTCACTTCAGGTTTTCTGTATCCCTCTGACCTCTTTATCGACGATGAAACACAGAAATTGCATCTTAATTAAATACAAAAGGCACAATGCCGACTTAAGTACAAGAAGACTGACTCATCTTATTGTCAATGTTTTCTACCATTCCGGTGACATTAGTTATAGATTCCGATGATTCACTTCAGGTAACTGTATCCAGCTGACCTTCTTATTGACGACGAAATACAGAAATTGCATCGTAATTATATACAAAAGGCACAATGCCGACTTAAGTACAAGAAGTCTGACTCTTCTTACTGTATATGTTTTGAACCATTCCTGTGACACTAGTTATAGATTCCAATGCTTGACTTCAGGTTTACTGTATCCCTCAGACCTTCTTACTGACGATGAAACACAGAAATAGCATCTTAACTAAATACAAAAGGCACAATGCCGACTTCAGTACAAGAACACTAACTCATCTGACAGTCAATGGTTTGAACCATTCCTGTTACACTAGTTATAAATTCCGATGCTTCACTTCAGTTTTACTGTATAACTCTGACCTTCTTAATGACGAAGGAACACAGATATTGCATCGGAATTAAATACATAAGGCACAATGCCGATTTCAGTACAAGAAGACTGACCCTTCTTACTGTCTATGTTTTGAACCATTCCTGTGACACTAGTTATAGATGCCGATGCTTCACTTCAGGTTTACTGTATCCCTCTGACCTTCTTATTGACGATGAAACACAGAAATTGCATCGGAATTTAATACAAAAGGCACAATGCCGACTCAAATACAAGAAGAATGGCTCATCTTACTGTCTATGTTTTAACCATTTCTGTGACACTAGTTATAGATTCCGATGCATCCCTTCAGAATTACTATATCCCTCTGACCTTCTTATTGACGAAGAAACACAGATATTGCATCGGAATTAAATACAAAAGGCACAATGCCGACTTAAGTACAAGAAGACTGACCCTTCTTACTGTCTAAGTTTTGAACCATTCCTGTGACACTAGTTATAGATAGCGATGCTTCACTTCAGGTTTACTGTATCCCTCTGACCTTCGTATTGACGATGAAACACAGAAATTGCATCGGAATTAAATACAAAAGGCACAATGCCATCTTAAGTACAAAAAGACTGACTCTTCTTACTGTCTATGTTTCGAACCTTTCCTGTGACACTAGTTATAGATTCCGATGCTTCACTTCAGGTTTACCGTATCCAGCTGACCTTCTTATTGACGATGAAGCACATAAATTGCATCGGAATTAAATACAAAAGGCAAAATGCCGACTTAAGTACAAGAAGACTGACTCTTCTTACTGTCTATGATTTGAACCATTACTGTGACACTAGTTACAGGTTCCCATGCTTCACTTCAGTTTTACTGTATCCCTCTGACCTTCTTATTGACGATGAAACACAGAAATTGCATCGGAATTAAATACAAAAGGCACAGTGCCGACTTAAGTATAAGAAGACTGACTCTTCCTACTGTCTATGATTTGAACCATTCCTGTGACACTCGTTATAGATTCCGATGCTTCACTTCAGGTTTACTGTATCCAGGTGACCTTCTTATTGACGGTGAAACACGTAAAACGCATCGGAATTAAATACAAAATGCACAATGCCGACTTAAGTACAAAAAGAACGGGTCTTCTTACTGTCTATGCTTTGAACCATTCCTGTGACACTAGTTATAGATTCCGATGCTTCACTTCAGGTTTACTGTATCCCTCTGACCTTCTTATTGACAATGAAACACAGAACTTGCATCCTAATTAAATACAAAAGGCACAATGCCGACTCAAATACAAGAAGACTGGCTCTTCTTACTGTCTATGTTTTGAACCATTTCTGTGACACTAGTTATAGATTCCGATGCTTCACTTCAGTTTTACTGTATAACTCTGACCTTCTTAATGACGAAGAAACACAGATATTGCATCGGAATTAAATACAAAAGGCACAATGCCGACTTCAGTACAAGAAGACTGACCCTTCTTAATGTCTATGTTTTGAACCATTCCTGTGACACTAGTTATAGATTCCGATGCTTCACTTCAGGTTTATTGTATCCCACTGACCTTCTTATTGACGATGAAACACAGAAATTGCATCGGAATTTAATACAAAGGGCACAATGCCGACTCAAGTACAAGAAGACTGGCTCTTCTTACTGTCTATGTTTTGAACCATTTCTGTGACACTAGTTATAGATTCCGATGCATCCCTTCAGGATTACTATATCCCTCTGACCTTCTTATTGACGAAGAAACACAGATATTGCATCGGAATTAAATACAAAAGGCACAATGCCGACTTAAGTACAAGAAGACTGACCCTTCTTACTGTCTAAGATTTGAACCTTTCCGGTGACACTAGTTATAGATTCCGATGCTTGACTTTAGGTTTACTGATTCCCTCTGACCTTCTTATAGACAAAGAAACACATATATTGCATCGGAAATAAATACAAAAGGCACAATGCCGACTTAAGTAGAAGAAGACTGACTCTTCCTACTGTCTATGATTTGAACCATTCCTGTGACACTCGTTATAGATGCCGATGCTTCACTTCAGGTTTACTGTATCCCTCTGACCTTCGTATTGACGATGAAACACAGATATTGCATCAGAATTAAATACAAAAGGCACAATGACGACTTAAGTACAAGAAGACTGACCCATCCCACTGTCTTTGTTTTGAACCATTCCTGTGACACTAGTTATAGATTCCGATGCTTCACTTCAGGTTCACTGTATCCCTCTGACCTTCTTATTGACGATCAAACACAGAAAATTCATCGGAATTAAATACAAAAGGCACAATGCCGACTCAAGTACAAGACGACTGGCTCTTCTTACTGTCTATGTTTTGAGCCATTCCTGTGACACTAGGTTTACTGTATCCAGCTGACCTTCTTATTGACGATGAAGCACAGAAATTGCATCGGAATTAAATACAAAAGGCAAAATGCCGACTTAAGTACAAGAAGACTGACTCTTCTTACTGTCTATGATTTGAACCATTCCTGTGACACTAGTTACAGATTCCCATGCTTCACTTCAGTTTTACTGTATCCCTCTGACCTTCTTATTGACGATGAAACACAGAAATTGCATCGGAATTAAATACAAAAGGCACAATGCTGACTTAAGTAGAAGAAGACTGACTCTTCCTACTGTCTATGATTTGAACGATTCCTGTGACACTCGTTATAGATGCCGATGCTTCACTTCAGGTTTACTGTATCCCTTTCACCTTCCTATTGACGATGAAACACAGAAATTGCATTTTAATTAAATACAAAAGGCACAATGCCGACTTAAGTGCAAGATAACTGACTCTTCCTACTGACTACGTTTTGAACCATTCCTATGACACTAGTTATAGTTTCCGATGCTTCACTTCAGGTTTACTGTATCCAGCTGACCTTCTTATTGACGATGAAGCACAGAAATTGCATCGGAATTAAATACAAAAGGCACAATGCCGACATAAGTACATGAAGACTGACTCTTCCTAATGTCTATGTTTTGAACCAATCCTGTGACACTAGTTTTAGATTCCGATGCTTCACTTCAGGTTTTCTGTATCCCTCTGACCTCTTTATCGACGATGAAACACATAAATTGCATCTGAATTAAATACAAAAGGCACAATGCCGACTCAAGTACAAGAAGACTGGCTCTTCTTACTGTCTATGATTTAAACCATTTCTGTGACACTAGTTATAGATTCCGATGCTTCACTTCAGTTTTACTGTATAAGTCTGACCTTCTTAATGACGAAGGAACACAGATATTGCATCGGAATTAAATACATAAGGCACAATGCCGATTTCAGTACAAGAAGACTGACCCTTCTTACTGTCTATGTTTTGAACCATTCCTGTGACACTAGTTATAGATGCCGATGCTTCACTTCAGGTTTACTGTATCCCTCTGACCTTCTTATTGACGATGAAACACAGAAATTGCATCGGAATTTAATACAAAAGGCACAATGCCGACTCAAGTACAAGAAGAATGGCTCATCTTACTGTCTATGTTTTGAACCATTTCTGTGACACTAGTTATAGATTCCGATGCATCCCTTCAGAATTACTATATCCCTCTGACCTTCTTATTGACGAAGAAACACAGATATTGCATCGGAATTAAATACAAAAGGCACAATGCCGACTTAAGTACAAGAAGACTGACCCTTCTTACTGTCTAAGTTTTGAACCATTCCTGTGACACTAGTTATAGATACCGATGCTTCACTTCAGGTTTACTGTATCCCTCTGACCTTCGTATTGACGATGAAACACAGAAATTGCATCGGAATTAAATACAAAAGGCACAATGCCATCTTAAGTACAAAAAGACTGACTCTTCTTACTGTCTATGTTTCGAACCTTTCCTGTGACACTAGTTATAGATTCCGATGCTTGACTTTAGGTTTACTGATTCCCTCTGACCTTCTTATAGACAAAGAAACACATAAATTGCATCGGAAATAAATACAAAAGGCACAATGCCGACTCAAGTACAAGAAGACTGGCTCTTCTTACTGTCTATGATTTAAACCATTTCTGTGACACTAGTTATAGATTCCGATGCTTCACTTCAGGTTTACTGTATCCCTCTGACCTTCTTATTGACGTAGAAACACAGATATTGCATCAGAATTAAATACAAAAGGCACAATGACGACTTTTGTACAAGAAGACTGGCCCATCCCACTGTCTTTGTTTTGAACCATTCCTGTGACACTAGTTATAGATTCCGATGCTTCACTTCAGGTTCACTGTATCCCTCTGACCTTCGTATTGACGATGAAACACAGAAATTGCATCGGAATTAAATACAAATGACAAAATTCCGACTTAAGTACAAAAAGAGTGACTCTTCTTACTGTCTATGATTTGAACCATTCCTGTGACACTAGTTATAGATTCCGATGCTTCACTTCAGGTTTACTGTATCCAGGTGACCTTCTTATTGACGGTGAAACACGTAAAACGCATCGGAATTAAATACAAAATGCACAATGCCGACTTAAGTACAAAAAGAACGGGTCTTCTTACTGTCTATGCTTTGAACCATTCCTGTGACACTAGTTATAGATTCCGATGCTTCACTTCAGGTTTACTGTATCCCTCTGACCTTCTTATTGACAATGAAACACAGAACTTGCATCCTAATTAAATACAAAAGGCACAATGCCGACTCAAATACAAGAAGACTGGCTCTTCTTACTGTCTATGTTTTGAACCATTTCTGTGACACTAGTTATAGATTCCGATGCATCCCTTCAGGATTACTATATCCCTCTGACCTTCTTATTGACGAAGAAACACAGATATTGCATCGGAATTAAATACAAAAGGCACAATGCCGACTTAAGTACAAGAAGACTGACCCTTCTTACTGTCTAAGATTTGAACCTTTCCGGTGACACTAGTTATAGATTCCGATGCTTGACTTTAGGTTTACTGATTCCCTCTGACCTTCTTATAGACAAAGAAACACATATATTGCATCGGAAATAAATACAAAAGGCACAATGCCGACTTAAGTAGAAGAAGACTGACTCTTCCTACTGTCTATGATTTGAACCATTCCTGTGACACTCGTTATAGATGCCGATGCTTCACTTCAGGTTTACTGTATCCCTCTGACCTTCGTATTGACGATGAAACACAGATATTGCATCAGAATTAAATACAAAAGGCACAATGACGACTTAAGTACAAGAAGACTGACCCATCCCACTGTCTTTGTTTTGAACCATTCCTGTGACACTAGTTATAGATTCCGATGCTTCACTTCAGGTTCACTGTATCCCTCTGACCTTCTTATTGACGATCAAACACAGAAAATTCATCGGAATTAAATACAAAAGGCACAATGCCGACTCAAGTACAAGACGACTGGCTCTTCTTACTGTCTATGTTTTGAGCCATTCCTGTGACACTAGGTTTACTGTATCCAGCTGACCTTCTTATTGACGATGAAGCACAGAAATTGCATCGGAATTAAATACAAAAGGCAAAATGCCGACTTAAGTACAAGAAGACTGACTCTTCTTACTGTCTATGATTTGAACCATTCCTGTGACACTAGTTACAGATTCCCATGCTTCACTTCAGTTTTACTGTATCCCTCTGACCTTCTTATTGACGATGAAACACAGAAATTGCATTTTAATTAAATACAAAAGGCACAATGCCGACTTAAGTGCAAGATAACTGACTCTTCCTACTGACTACGTTTTGAACCATTCCTGTGACACTAGTTATAGTTTCCGATGCTTCACTTCAGGTTTACTGTATCCAGCTGACCTTCTTATTGACGATGAAGCACAGAAATTGCATCGGAATTAAATACAAAAGGCACAATGCCGACATAAGTACATGAAGACTGACTCTTCCTAATGTCTATGTTTTGAACCAATCCTGTGACACTAGTTTTAGATTCCGATGCTTCACTTCAGGTTTTCTGTATCCCTCTGACCTCTTTATCGACGATGAAACACATAAATTGCATCTGAATTAAATACAAAAGGCACAATGCCGACTCAAGTACAAGAAGACTGGCTCTTCTTACTGTCTATGATTTAAACCATTTCTGTGACACTAGTTATAGATTCCGATGCTTCACTTCAGTTTTACTGTATAACTCTGACCTTCTTAATGACGAAGGAACACAGATATTGCATCGGAATTAAATACATAAGGCACAATGCCGATTTCAGTACAAGAAGACTGACACTTCTTACTGTCTATGTTTTGAACCATTCCTGTGACACTAGTTATAGATTCCAATGCTTCACTTCAGGTTTACTGTATCCCTCTGACCTTCTTATTGACGATGAAACACAGAAATTGCATCGGAATTTAATACAAAAGGCACAATGCCGACTCAAGTACAAGAAGAATGGCTCTTCTTACTGTCTATGTTTTGAACCATTTCTGTGACACTAGTTATAGATTCCGATGCATCCCTTCAGAATTACTATATCCCTCTGACCTTCTTATTGACGAAGAAACACAGATTTTGCATCGGAATTAAATACAAAAGGCACAATGCCGACTTAAGTACAAGAAGACTGACCCTTCTTACTGTCTAAGTTTTGAACCATTCCTGTGACACTAGTTATAGATACCGATGCTTCACTTCAGGTTTACTGTATCCCTCTGACCTTCGTATTGACGATGAAACACAGAAATTGCATCGGAATTAAATACAAAAGGCACAATGCCATCTTAAGTACAAAAAGACTGACTCTTCTTACTGTCTATGTTTCGAACATTTCCTGTGACACTAGTTATAGATTCCGATGCTTGACTTTAGGTTTACTGATTCCCTCTGACCTTCTTATAGACAAAGAAACACATAAATTGCATCGGAAATAAATACAAAAGGCACAATGCCGACTCAAGTACAAGAAGACTGGCTCTTCTTACTGTCTATGATTTAAACCATTTCTGTGACACTAGTTATAGATTCCGATGCTTCACTTCAGGTTTACTGTATCCCTCTGACCTTCTTATTGACGTAGAAACACAGATATTGCATCAGAATTAAATACAAAAGGCACAATGACGACTCATGTACAAGAAGACTGGCCCATCCCACTGTCTTTGTTTTGAACCATTCCTGTGACACTAGTTATAGATTCCGATGCTTCACTTCAGGTTCACTGTATCCCTCTGACCTTCGTATTGACGATGAAACACAGAAATTGCATCGGAATTAAATACAAATGACAAAATTCCGACTTAAGTACAAAAAGAGTGACTCTTCTTACTGTCTATGATTTGAACCATTCCTGTGACACTAGTTATAGATTGCGATGCTTCACTTCAGGTTTACTGTATCCCTGTGAGCTTCTTATTGACGATGAAACACAGAAATTGCATCGGAATTATATACAAAAGGCACTATGCCGACTTAAGTACAAGAAGACTGACTCTTCTTACTGTCAATGTTTTGAACCATTCCTGTGACACTAGTTATAGATTCCGATGGTTTACTTCAGGTTTACTATATCCCTCTGACCTTCTTATTGACGATCAATCACAGAAAATTCATCGGAATTAAATACAAAAGGCACAGTGCCGACTTAAGTATAAGAAGACTGACTCTTCCTACTGTCTATGATTTGAACCATTCCTGTGACACTCGTTATAGATTCCGATGCTTCACTTCAGGTTTACTGTATCCAGGTGACCTTCTTATTGACGGTGAAACACGTAAAACGCATCGGAATTAAATACAAAATGCACAATGCCGACTTAAGTACAAAAAGAATGGGTCTTCTTACTGTCTATGCTTTGAACCATTCCTGTGACACTAGTTATAGATTCCGATGCTACACTTCAGGTTTACTGTATCCCTCTGACCTTCTTATTGACAATGAAACACAGAACTTGCATCCTAATTAAATACAAAAGGCACAATGCCGACTCAAATACAAGAAGACTGGCTCTTCTTACTGTCTATGTTTTGAACCATTTCTGTGACACTAGTTATAGATTCCGATGCTTCACTTCAGTTTTACTGTATAACTCTGACCTTCTTAATGACGAAGAAACACAGATATTGGATCGGAATTAAATACAAAAGGCACAATGCCGATTTCAGTACAAGAAGACTGACCCTTCTTAATGTCAATGTTTTGAACCATTCCTGTGACACTAGTTATAGATTCCGATGCTTCACTTCAGGTTTATTGTATCCCAGTGACCTTCTTATTGACGATGAAACACAGAAATTGCATCGGAATTTAATACAAAGGGCACAATGCCGACTCAAGTACAAGAAGACTGGCTCTTCTTACTGTCTATGTTTTGAACCATTTCTGTGACACTAGTTATAGATTCCGATGCATCCCTTCAGGATTACTATATCCCTCTGACCTTCATATTGACGAAGAAACACAGATATTGCATCGGAATTAAATACAAAAGGCACAATGCCGACTTAAGTACAAGAAGACTGACCCTTCTTACTGTCTAAGATTTGAACCTTTCCGGTGACACTAGTTATAGATTCCGATGCTTGACTTTAGGTTTACTGATTCCCTCTGACCTTCTTATAGACAAAGAAACACATATATTGCATCGGAAATAAATACAAAAGGCACAATGCCGACTTAAGTATAAGAAGACTGACTCTTCCTACTGTCTATGATTTGAACCATTCCTGTGACACTCGTTATAGATGCCGATGCTTCACTTCAGGTTTACTGTATCCCTCTGACCTTCGTATTGACGATGAAACACAGATATTGCATCAGAATTAAATACAAAAGGCACAATGACGACTTAAGTACAAGAAGACTGACCCATCCCACTGTCTTTGTTTTGAACCATTCCTGTGACACTAGTTATAGATTCCGATGCTTCACTTCAGGTTCACTGTATCCCTCTGACCTTCTTATTGACGATCAAACACAGAAAATTCATCGGAATTAAATACAAAAGGCACAATGCCGACTCAAGTACAAGACGACTGGCTCTTCTTACTGTCTATGTTTTGAGCCATTCCTGTGACACTAGGTTTACTGTATCCAGCTGACCTTCTTATTGACGATGAAGCACAGAAATTGCATCGGAATTAAATACAAAAGGCAAAATGCCGACTTAAGTACAAGAAGACTGACTCTTCTTACTGTCTATGATTTGAACCATTCCTGTGACACTAGTTACAGATTCCCATGCTTCACTTCAGTTTTACTGTATCCCTCTGACCTTCTTATTGACGATGAAACACAGAAATTGCATCGGAATTAAATACAAAAGGCACAATGCCGACTTAAGTAGAAGAAGACTGACTCTTCCTACTGTCTATGATTTGAACCATTCCTGTGACACTCGTTATAGATGCCGATGCTTCACTTCAGGTTTACTGTATCCCTTTCACCTTCCTATTGACGATGACACACAGAAATTGCATTTTAATTAAATACAAAAGGCACAATGCCGTCTTAAGTGCAAGATAACTGACTCTTCCTACTGACTACGTTTTGAACCATTCCTGTGACACTAGTTATAGTTTCCGATGCTTCACTTCAGGTTTACTGTATCCAGCTGACCTTCTTATTGACGATGAAGCACAGAAATTGCATCGGAATTAAATACAAAAGGCACAATGCCGACATAAGTACATGAAGACTGACTCTTCCTAATGTCTATGTTTTGAACCAATCCTGTGACACTAGTTTTAGATTCCGATGCTTCACTTCAGGTTTTCTGTATCCCTCTGACCTCTTTATCGACGATGAAACACATAAATTGCATCTGAATTAAATACAAAAGGCACAATGCCGACTCAAGTACAAGAAGACTGGCTCTTCTTACTGTCTATGATTTAAACCATTTCTGTGACACTAGTTATAGATTCCGATGCTTCACTTCGGGTTTACTGTATCCCTCTGACCTTCTTATTGACGTAGAAACACAGATATTGCATCGGAATTAAATACAAAAGGCACAATGACGACTTAAGTACAAGAAGACTGACCCATCCCACTGTCTTTGTTTTGAACCATTCCTGTGACACTAGTTATAGATTCCGATGCTTCACTTCAGGTCCACTGTATCCCTCTGACCTTCTTATTGACGATGAAACACAGAAATTGCATCGGAATTAAATACGAAAGGCACAATGCCGACATAAGTACAAGAAGACTGACTCTTCCTAATGTCTACGTTTTGAACCAATCCTGTGACACTAGTTTTAGATTCCGAAGCTTCACTTCATGTTTTCTGTATCCCTCTGACCTCTTTATCGACGATGAAACACAGAAATTGCATCTTAATTAAATACAAAAGGCACAATGCCGACTTAAGTACAAGAAGACTGACTCATCTTATTGTCAATGTTTTCTACCATTCCGGTGACATTAGTTATAGATTCCGATGATTCACTTCAGGTAACTGTATCCAGCTGACCTTCTTATTGACGACGAAACACAGAAATTGCATCGTAATTATATACAAAAGGCACAATGCCGACTTAAGTACAAGAAGTCTGACTCTTCTTACTGTATATGTTTTGAACCATTCCTGTGACACTAGTTATAGATTCCGATGCTTGACTTCAGGTTTACTGTATCCCTCAGACCTTCTTACTGACGATGAAACACAGAAATAGCATCTTAACTAAATACAAAAGGCACAATGCCGACTTCAGTACAAGAACACTAACTCATCTGACAGTCAATGGTTTGAACCATTCCTGTTACACTAGTTATAGATTCCGATGCTTCACTTCAGTTTTACTGTATAACTCTGACCTTCTTAATGACGAAGGAACACAGATATTGCATCGGAATTAAATACATAAGGCACAATGCCGATTTCAGTACAAGAAGACTGACCCTTCTTACTGTCTATGTTTTGAACCATTCCTGTGACACTAGTTATAGATTCCGATGCTTCACTTCAGGTTTACTGTATCCCTCTGACCTTCTTATTGACGATGAAACACAGAAATTGCATCGGAATTAAATACAAAAGGCACAATGCCGACTCAAGTACAAGAAGAATGTCTCTTCTTACTGTCTATGTTTTGAACCATTTCTGTGACACTAGTTATAGATTCCGATGCATCCCTTCAGAATTACTATATCCCTCTGACCTTCTTATTGACGAAGAAACACAGATATTGCATCGGAATTAAATACAAAAGGCACAATGCCGACTTAAGTACAAAAAGACTGACTCTTCTTACTGTCTATGTTTCGAACCTTTCCTGTGACACTAGTTATAGATTCCGATGCTTGACTTTAGGTTTATTGATTCCCTCTGACTTTCTTATAGACAAAGAAACACATAAATTGCATCGGAATTAAATACAAAAGGCACAATGCCGACTCAAGTACAAGAAGACTGGCTCTTCTAACTGTCTATGATTTAAACCATTTCTGTGACACTAGTTATAGATTCCGATGCTTCACTTCAGGTTTACTGTATCCCTCTGACCTTCGTATTGACGTAGAAACACAGATATTGCATTGGAATTAAATACAAAAGGCACAATGACGACTTAAGTACAAGAAGACTGAGCCATCCCACTGTCTTTGCTTTGAACCATTCCTGTGACACTAGTTATAGATTCCGATGCTTCAGTTCAGGTTCACTGTAACCCTCTGACCTTCGTATTGACGATGAAACACAGAAATTGCATCGGAATTAAATACAAATGGCAAAATGCCGACTTAAGTACAAAAAGAGTGACTCTTCTTACTGTCTATGATTTGAACCATTCCTGTGACACTAGTTATCGATTCCGATGCTTCACTTCAGGTTTACTGTATCCAGCTGACCTTCCTATTGACGATGAAACACAGAAATTGCATTTTAATTAAATACAAAAGGCACAATGCCGATTTAAGTACAAGATAACTGACTCTTCCTACTGACTACGTTTTGAACCATTTCTGTGACACTAGTTATAGATTCCGATGCTTCACTTCAGGTTTACTGTATCCAGCTGACCTTCTTATTGACGATGAAGCACAGAAATTGCATCGGAATTAAATACAAAAGGCAAAATGCCGACTTAAGTACAAGAAGACTGACTCTTCTTACTGTCTATGATTTGAACCATTCCTGTGACACTAGTTACAGGTTCCCATGCTTCACTTCAGGTTTTCTGTATCCCTCTGACCTCTTTATCGACGATGAAACACAGAAATTGCATCTTAATTAAATACAAAAGGCACAATGCCGACTTAAGTACAAGAAGACTGACTCTTCTTATTGTCAATGTTTTCTACCATTCCGGTGACATTAGTTATAGATTCCGATGATTCACTTCAGGTAACTGTATCCAGCTGACCTTCTTATTGACGACGAAACACAGAAATTGCATCGTAATTATATACAAAAGGCACAATGCCGACAGAAGTACAAGAAGACTGACTCTTCTTACTGTATATGTTTTGAACTATTCCTGTGACACTAGTTATAGATTCCGATGCTTCACTTCAGGATTACTGTATCCCTCTGACCTTCTTATTGACGATGAAACACAGAAATAGCATCTTAATTAAATACAAAAGGCACAATGCCGGCATCAGTACAAGAACACTAACTCATCTGACAGTCAATGGTTTGAACCATTCCTGTTACACTAGTTATAGATTCCGATGCGTCACTTCGGGTTTACTGTATCCCTCTGACCTTCTTATTGACGATGAAACACAGAAATTGCATCGGAATTAAATACAAAATGCACAATGCCGACTTAAGTACAAAAAGAATGGGTCTTCTTACTGTCTATGTTTTGAACCATTCCTGTGACACTAGTTATAGATTCCGATGCTTCACTTCAGGTTTACTTTATCCCTCTGACCTTCTTATTGACAATGAAACACAGAAATTGCATCCTAATTAAATACAAAATGCACAATGCCGACTCAAGTACAAGAAGACTGGCTCTTCTTACTGTCTGTGTTTTGAACCATTTCTGTGACACTAGTTATAGATTCCGATGCTTCACTTCAGTTTTACTGTATAACTCTGACCTTCTTAATGACGAAGAAACACAGATATTGCATCGGAATTAAATACAAAAGGCACAATGAGGACTTCACTACAAGAAGACTGACCCCTCTTACTGTCTATGTTTTGAACCATTCCTGTGACACTAGTTATAGATTCCGATGCTTCACTTCAGGTTTACTGTATCCCTCTGACCTTCTTATTGACGATGAAACACAGAAATTGCATCGGAATTTAATACAAAAGGCACAATGCCGACTCAAGTACAAGAAGACTGACCCTTCTTACTGTCTAAGTTTTGAACCGTTCCTGTGACACTAGTTATGGATACCGATGCTTCACTTCAGGTTTACTGTATCCCTCTGACCTTCGTATTGACGATGAATCACAGAAATTGCATCGGAATTAAACACAAAAGGCACAATGCCATCTTAAGTACAAAAAGACTGACTCTTCTTACTGTCTATGTTTCGAACCGTTCCTGTGACACTAGTTATAGTTTCCGATGCTTGACTTTAGGTTTACTGATTCCCTCTGACCTTCTTATAGACAAAGAAACACATAAATTGCATCGGAATTAAATACAAAAGGCACAATGCTGACTCAAGTACAAGAAGACTGGCTCTTCTTACTATCTATGATTTAAACCATTTCTGTGACACTAGTTATAGATTCTGATGCTTCACTTCAGGTGTACTGTATCCCTCTGACCTTCTTATTGACGTAGAAACACAGATATTGCATCGGAATCAAATACAAATGGCAAAATGCCGACTTAAGTACAAAAAGAGTGACTCTTCTTACTGTCTATGATTTGAACCTTTCCTGTGACACTAGTTACAGGTTCCCATGCTTCACTTCAGTTTTACTGTATGCCTCTGACCTTCGTATTGACGATGAAACACAGAAATTGCATCGGAATTAAATACAAAAGGCACAATGCCGACTTAAGTAGAAGAAGACTGACTCTTCCTACTGTCTATGATTTGAAACATTCCTGTGACACTACTTATGGGTTCCCATGCTTCACTTCAGTTTTACTGTATCCCTCTGACCTTCTTATTGACGATGAAACACAGAAATTGCATCGGAATTAAATATAAAAGGCACAATGCCGGCATAAGTACAAGAAGACTGACTCTTCCCAATGTCTATGTTTTGAACCAATCCTGTGACACTAGTTTTAGATTCCGATGCTTCACTTCAGGTTTTCTGTATCCCTCTGACCTCTTTATCGACGATGAAACACAGAAATTGCATCTTAATTAAATACAAAAGGCACAATGCCGACTTAAGTACAAGAAGACTGACTTTTCTTATTGTCAATGTTTTCTACCATTCCGGTGACATTAGTTATAGATTCCGATGATTCACTTCAGGTAACTGTATCCAGCTGACCTTCTTATTGACGACGAAACACAGAAATTGCATAGTAATTATATACAAAAGGCACAATGCCGACAGAAGTACAAGAAGACTGACTCTTCTTACTGTATATGTTTTGAACCATTCCTGTGACACTAGTTATAGATTCCGATGCTTCACTTCAGGTTTACTGTATCCCTCTGACCTTCTTATTGACGATGAAACACGTAAATTGCATCGGAATTAAATACAAAATGCACAATGCCGACTTAAGTACAAAAAGAATGGGTCTTCTTACTGTCTATGCTTTGAACCATTCCTGTGACACTAGTTATAGATTCCGATGCTTCACTTCAGGTTTACTTTATCCCTCTGACCTTCTTATTGACAATGAAACACAGAAATTGCATCCTAATTAAATACAAAAGGCACAATGCCGACTCAAGTACAAGAAGACTGGCTCTTCTTACTGTCTATGTTTTGAACCATTTCTGTGACACTAGTTATAGATTCCGATGCTTCACTTCAGTTTTACTGTATAACTCTGACCTTCTTAATGACGAAGAAACACAGATATTGCATCGGAATTAAATACTAAAGGCACAATGTGTACTTCACTACAAGAAGACTGAACCTTCTTACTGTCTATGTTTTGAACCATTCCTGTGACACTAGTTATAGATTCCGATGCTTCACTTCAGGTTTACTGTATCCCTCTGACCTTCTTATTGACGATGAAACACAGAAATTGCATCGGAATTTAACACAAAAGGCACAATGCCGACTCAAGTACAAGAAGACTGACCCTTCTTACTGTCTAAGTTTTGAACCGTTCCTGTGACACTAGTCATAGATACCGATGCTTCTCTTCAGGTTTACTGTATCCCTCTGACCTTCGAATTGACGATGAATCACAGAAATTGCATCGGAAAACACAAAAGGCACAATGCCACCTTAAGTACAAAAAGACTGACTCTTCTTACTGTCTATGTTTCTAACCTTTCCTGTGACACTAGTTATAGTTTCCGATGCTTGACTGTAGGTTTTACTGATTCCCTCTGACCTTCTTATAGACAAAGAAACACATAAATTGCATCGGAATTAAATACAAAAGGCACAATGCCGACTCAAGTACAAGAAGACTGGCTCTTCTTACTATCTATGATTTAAACCATTTCTGTGACACTAGTTATAGATTCTGATGCTTCACTTCAGGTGTACTGTATCCCTCTGACCTTCTTATTGACGTAGAAACACAGATATTGCATCGGAATTAAATACAAAAGGCACAATGCCGACTTAAGTACAAGAAGACTGACTCTTCCTACTGTCTATGATTTGAACCATTCCTGTGACACTAGTTATAGATTCCATTGCTTCACTTCAGGTTTACTGTATCCCTTTCACCTTCCTATTGACGATGAAACACAGAAATTGCATCGGAATTAAATACAAATGGCAAAATGCCGACTTAAGCACAAAAAGAGTGACTCTTCTTACTGTCTATGATTTGAACCTTTCCTGTGACACTAGTTATAGATTCCGATGCTTCACTTCAGGTTTACTGTATCCCTGTGAGCTTCTTATTGACGATGAAACACAGAAATTGCATCGGAATTATATACAAAAGGCACAATGCCGACTTAAGTACAAGAAGACTGACTCTTCTTACTGTCTATGATTTGAACCATTCCTGTGACACCAGTTACAGGTTCCCATGCTTCACTTCAGTTTTACTGTATCCCTCTGACCTTCTAATTGACGATGAAACACAGAAATTGCATCGGAATTAAATACAAAAGGCACAATGCCGACTTAAGTAGAAGAAGACTGACTCTTCCTACTGTCTATGATTTGAACCATTCCTGTGACACTAGTTATAGATTCCATTGCTTCACTTCAGGTTTACTGTATCCCTTTCACCTTCCTATTGACGATGAAACACAGAAATTGCATCTTAATTAAATACAAAAGGCACAATGCCGACTTAAGTACAAGATAACTGACTCTTCCTACTGACTACGTTTTGAACCATTCCTGTGACACTAGTTATAGATTCCGATGCTTCACTTCAGGTTTACTGTATCCAGCTGACCTTCCTATTGACGATGAAGCACAGAAATTGCATCGGAATTAAATACAAAAGGCAAAATGCAGACTTAAGTACAAGAAGACTGACTCTTCTTACTGTCTATGTTTTGAACCATTCCTGTGACACTAGTTATAGGTTCCCATGCTTCACTTCAGTTTTACTGTATCCCTCTGACCTTCTTATTGTCGATGAAACACAGAAATTGCATCGGAATTAAATACAAAAGGCACAATGCCGACATAAGTACAAGAAGACTGACTCTTCTTACTGTCTATGATTTGAACCATTCCTGTGACACTAGTTATAGGTTCCCATGGTTCACTTCAGTTTTACTGTATCCCTCTGACCTCTTTATCGACGATGAAACACAGAAATTGCATCTTAATTAAATACAAAGGTCACAATGCCGACTTAAGTACAAGAAGACTGACTCTTCTTGTTGTCAATGTTTTCTACAATTCCGGTGACATTAGTTATAGATTCCGATGATTCACTTCAGGTAACTGTATCCAGCTGACCTTCTTATTGACGACGAAACACAGAAATTGCATCGTAATTATATACAAAAGGCACAATGCCGACTTAAGTACAAGAAGACTGACTCTTCTTACTGTATATGTTTTGAACCATTCCTGTGACTAGTTATAGGTTCCGATGCTTCACTTCAGGTTTACTGTATCCCTCTGACCTTCTTATTGACGGTGAAACACAGAAATAGCATCTTAATTAAATACAAAAGGCACAATGCCGACTTCAGTACAAGAAGACTGACCCTTCTTACTGTCTATGTTTTGAACCATTCCTGTGACACTAGTTATAGATTCCGATGCTTCAGTTCAGGTTCACTGTAACCCTCTGACCTTCGTATTGACGATGAAACACAGAAATTGCATCGGAATTAAATACAAATGGCAAAATGCCGACTTAAGTACAAAAAGAGTGACTCTTCTTACTGTCTATGATTTGAACCATTCCTGTGACACTAGTTATAGATTCCTATGCTTCACTTCAGGTTTACTGTATCCCTGTGAGCTTCTTATTGACGATGAAACACAGAAATTGCATCGGAATTATATACAAAAGGCACAATCCCGACTTAAGTACAAGAAGACTGACTCTTCTTACTATCAATGTTTTAAACCATTCCTGTGACACTAGTTATAGATTCCGATGGTTTACTTCAGGTTTACTATATCCCTCTGACCTTCTTATTGACGATCAAACACAGAAAATCCATCGGAATTAAATACAAAAGGCACAATGCCGACTCAAGTACAAGACGACTGGCTCTTCTTACTGTCTATGTTTTGAGCCATTCCTGTGACACTAGTTATAGATTCCGATGCTTCACTTCAGGTTTACTGTATCCAGCTGACCTTCTTATTGACGATGAAGCACAGAAATTGCATCGGAATTAAATACAAAAGGCAAAATGCCGACTTAAGTACAAGAAGACTGACTCTTCTTACTGTCTATGATTTGAACCATTCCTGTGACACTAGTTACAGGTTCCCATGCTTCACTTCAGTTTTACTGTATCCCTCTGACCTTCTTATTGACGATGAAACACAGAAATTGCATCGGAATTAAATACAAAAGGCACAATGCCGACTTAAGTAGAAGAAGACTGACTCTTCCTACTGTCTATGATTTGAACCATTCCTGTGACACTAGTTATGGGTTCCCATGCTTCACTTCAGTTTTACTGTATCCCTCTGACCTTCTTATTGACGATGAAACACAGAAATTGCATCGGAATTAAATATAAAAGGCACAATGCCGACATAAGTACAAGAAGACTGACTCTTCCCAATGTCTATGTTTTGAACCAATCCTGTGACACTAGTTTTAGATTCCGATGCTTCACTTAAGGTTTTCTGTATCCCTCTGACCTCTTTATCGACGATGAAACACAGAAATTGCATCTTAATTAAATACAAAAGGCACAATGCCGACTTAAGTACAAGAAGACTGACTTTTCTTATTGTCAATGTTTTCTACCATTCCGGTGACATTAGTTATAGATTCCGATGATTCACTTCAGGTAACTGTATCCAGCTGACCTTCTTATTGACGACGAAACACAGAAATTGCATCGTAATTATATACAAAAGGCACAATGCCGACGGAAGTACAAGAAGACTGACTCTTCTTACTGTATATGTTTTGAACCATTCCTGTGACACTAGTTATAGATTCCGATGCTTCACTTCAGGTTTACTGTATCCCTCTGACCTTCTTATTGAAGATGAAACACAGAAATAGCATCTTAATTAAATACAAAAGGCACAATGCCGACTTCTGTACAAGAACACTAACTCATCTGACAGTCAATGGTTTGAACCATCCCTGTTACACTGGTTATAGATTCCGATGCTTCACTTCGGGTTTACTGTATCCCTCTGACCTTCTTATTGACGATGAAACACGTAAATTGCATCGGAATTAAATACAAAATGCACAATGCCGACTTAAGTACAAAAAGAATGGGTCTTCTTACTGTCTATGCTTTGAACCATTCCTGTGACACTAGTTATAGATTCCGATGCTTCACTTCAGGTTTACTTTATCCCTCTGACCTTATTATTGACAATGAAACACAGAAATTGCATCCTAATTAAATACAAAAGGCACAATGCCGACTCAAGTACAAGAAGACTGGCTCTTCTTACTGTCTATGTTTTGAACCATTTCTGTGACACTAGTTATAGATTCCGATGCTTCACTTCAGTTTTACTGTATAACTCTGACCTTCTTAATGACGAAGAAACACAGATATTGCATCGGAATTAAATACAAAAGGCACAATGTGTACTTCACTACAAGAAGACTGACCCTTCTTACTGTCTATGTTTTGAACCATTCCTGTGACACTAGTTATAGATTCCGATGCTTCACTTCAGGTTTACTGTATCCCTCTGACCTTCTTATTGACGATGAAACACAGAAATTGCATCGGAATTTAACACAAAAGGCACAATGCCGACTCAAGTACAAGAAGACTGACCCTTCTTACTGTCTAAGTTTTGAACCGTTCCTGTGACACTAGTCATAGATACCGATGCTTCACTTCAGGTTTACTGTATCCCTCTGACCTTCGAATTGACGATGAATCACAGAAATTGCATCGGAAAACACAAAAGGCACAATGCCACCTTAAGTACAAAAAGACTGACTCTTCTTACTGTCTATGTTTCTAACCTTTCCTGTGACACTAGTTATAGTTTCCGATGCTTGACTGTAGGTTTTACTGATTCCCTCTGACCTTCTTATAGACAAAGAAACACATAAATTGCATCGGAATTAAATACAAAAGGCACAATGCCGACTCAAGTACAAGAAGACTGGCTCTTCTTACTATCTATGATTTAAACCATTTCTGTGACACTAGTTATAGATTTTGATGCTTCACTTCAGGTGTACTGTATCCCTCTGACCTTCTTATTGACGTAGAAACACAGATATTGCATCGGAATTAAATACAAAAGGCACAATGCCGACTTAAGTACAAGAAGACTGACTCTTCCTACTGTCTATGATTTGAACCATTCCTGTGACACTAGTTATAGATTCCATTGCTTCACTTCAGGTTTACTGTATCCCTTTCACCTTCCTATTGACGATGAAACACAGAAATTGCATCGGAATTAAATACAAATGGCAAAATGCCGACTTAAGCACAAAAAGAGTGACTCTTCTTACTGTCTATGATGTGAACCTTTCCTGTGACACTAGTTATAGATTCCGATGCTTCACTTCAGGTTTACTGTATCCCTGTGAGCTTCTTATTGACGATGAAACACAGAAATTGCATCGGAATTATATACAAAAGGCACAATGCCGACTTAAGTACAAGAAGACTGACTCTTCTTACTGTCTATGATTTGAACCATTCCTGTGACACCAGTTACAGGTTCCCATGCTTCACTTCAGTTTTACTGTATCCCTCTGACCTTCTAATTGACGATGAAACACAGAAATTGCATCGGAATTAAATACAAAAGGCACAATGCCGACTTAAGTAGAAGAAGACTGACTCTTCCTACTGTCTATGATTTGAACCATTCCTGTGACACTAGTTATAGATTCCATTGCTTCACTTCAGGTTTACTGTATCCCTTTCACCTTCCTATTGACGATGAAACACAGAAATTGCATCTTAATTAAATACAAAAGGCACAATGCCGACTTAAGTACAAGATAACTGACTCTTCCTACTGACTACGTTTTGAACCATTCCTGTGACACTAGTTATAGATTCCGATGCTTCACTTCAGGTTTACTGTATCCAGCTGACCTTCCTATTGACGATGAAGCACAGAAATTGCATCGGAATTAAATACAAAAGGCAAAATGCAGACTTAAGTACAAGAAGACTGACTCTTCTTACTGTCTATGTTTTGAACCATTCCTGTGACACTAGTTATAGGTTCCCATGCTTCACTTCAGTTTTACTGTATCCCTCTGACCTTCTTATTGTCGATGAAACACAGAAATTGCATCGGAATTAAATACAAAAGGCACAATGCCGACATAAGTACAAGAAGACTGACTCTTCTTACTGTCTATGATTTGAACCATTCCTGTGACACTAGTTATAGGTTCCCATGGTTCACTTCAGTTTTACTGTATCCCTCTGACCTCTTTATCGACGATGAAACACAGAAATTGCATCTTAATTAAATACAAAGGTCACAATGCCGACTTAAGTACAAGAAGACTGACTCTTCTTGTTGTCAATGTTTTCTACAATTCCGGTGACATTAGTTATAGATTCCGATGATTCACTTCAGGTAACTGTATCCAGCTGACCTTCTTATTGACGACGAAACACAGAAATTGCATCGTAATTATATACAAAAGGCACAATGCCGACTTAAGTACAAGAAGACTGACTCTTCTTACTGTGTATGTTTTGAACCATTCCTGTGACTAGTTATAGGTTCCGATGCTTCACTTCAGGTTTACTGTATCCCTCTGACCTTCTTATTGACGGTGAAACACAGAAATAGCATCTTAATTAAATACAAAAGGCACAATGCCGACTTCAGTACAAGAACACTAACTCATCTGACAGTCAATGGTTTGAACCATTCCTGTTACACTAGTTATAGATTCCGATGCTTCACTTCAGGTTTACTGTATCCCTCTGACCTTCTTATTGACAATGAAACACAGAAATTGCATCCTAATTAAATACAAAAGGCACAATGCCGACTCAAGTACAAGAAGACTGGCTCTTCTTACTGTCTATGTTTTGAACCATTTCTGTGACACTAGTTATAGATTCCGATGCTTCACTTCAGTTTTACTGTATAACTCTGACCTTCTTAATGACGAAGAAACGCAGATATTGCATCGGAATTAAATACAAAAGGCACAATGCCGACTTCAGTACAAGAAGACTGACCCTTCTTACTGTCTATGTTTTGAACCATTCCTGTGACACTAGTTATAGATTCCGATGCTTCAGTTCAGGTTCACTGTAACCCTCTGACCTTCGTATTGACGATGAAACACAGAAATTGCATCGGAATTAAATACAAATGGCAAAATGCCGACTTAAGTACAAAAAGAGTGACTCTTCTTACTGTCTATGATTTGAACCATTCCTGTGACACTAGTTATAGATTCCTATGCTTCACTTCAGGTTTACTGTATCCCTGTGAGCTTCTTATTGACGATGAAACACAGAAATTGCATCGGAATTATATACAAAAGGCACAATCCCGACTTAAGTACAAGAAGACTGACTCTTCTTACTATCAATGTTTTAAACCATTCCTGTGACACTAGTTATAGATTCCGATGGTTTACTTCAGGTTTACTATATCCCTCTGACCTTCTTATTGACGATCAAACACAGAAAATCCATCGGAATTAAATACAAAAGGCACAATGCCGACTCAAGTACAAGACGACTGGCTCTTCTTACTGTCTATGTTTTGAGCCATTCCTGTGACACTAGTTATAGATTCCGATGCTTCACTTCAGGTTTACTGTATCCAGCTGACCTTCTTATTGACGATGAAGCACAGAAATTGCATCGGAATTAAATACAAAAGGCACAATGCCGACTTAAGTAGAAGAAGACTGACTCTTCCTACTGTCTATGATTTGAACCATTCCTGTGACACTAGTTATGGGTTCCCATGCTTCACTTCAGTTTTACTGTATCCCTCTGACCTTCTTATTGACGATGAAACACAGAAATTGCATCGGAATTAAATATAAAAGGCACAATGCCGACATAAGTACAAGAAGACTGGCTCTTCCCAATGTCTATGTTTTGAACCAATCCTGTGACACTAGTTTTAGATTCCGATGCTTCACTTCAGGTTTTCTGTATCCCTCTGACCTCTTTATCGACGATGAAACACAGAAATTGCATCTTAATTAAATACAAAAGGCACAATGCCGACTTAAGTACAAGAAGACTGACTTTTCTTATTGTCAATGTTTTCTACCATTCCGGTGACATTAGTTATAGATTCCGATGATTCACTTCAGGTAACTGTATCCAGCTGACCTTCTTATTGACGACGAAACACAGAAATTGCATCGTAATTATATACAAAAGGCACAATGCCGACGGAAGTACAAGAAGACTGACTCTTCTTACTGTATATGTTTTGAACCATTCCTGTGACACTAGTTATAGATTCCGATGCTTCACTTCAGGTTTACTGTATCCCTCTGACCTTCTTATTGACGATGAAACACAGAAATAGCATCTTAATTAAATACAAAAGGCACAATGCCGACTTCAGTACAAGAACACTAACTCATCTGACAGTCAATGGTTTGAACCATCCCTGTTACACTAGTTATAGATTCCGATGCTTCACTTCGGGTTTACTGTATCCCTCTGACCTTCTTATTGACGATGAAACACGTAAATTGCATCGGAATTAAATACAAAATGCACAATGCCGACTTAAGTACAAAAAGAATGGGTCTTCTTACTGTCTATGCTTTGAACCATTCCTGTGACACTAGTTATAGATTCCGATGCTTCACTTCAGGTTTACTTTATCCCTCTGACCTTCTTATTGACAATGAAACACAGAAATTGCATCCTAATTAAATACAAAATGCACAATGCCGACTCAAGTACAAGAAGACTGGCTCTTCTTACTGTCTATGATTTGAACCATTTCTGTGACACTAGTTATAGATTCCGATGCTTCACTTCAGTTTTACTGTATAACTCTGACCTTCTTAATGACGAAGAAACACAGATATTGCATCGGAATTAAATACAAAAGGCACAATGTGTACTTCACTACAAGAAGACTGACCCTCCTTACTGTCTATGTTTTGAACCATTCCTGTGACACTAGTTATAGATACCGATGCTTCACTTCAGGTTTACTGTATCCCTCTGACCTTCGTATTGACGATGAATCACAGAAATTGCATCGGAATTAAACACAAAAGGCACAATGCCATCTTAAGTACAAAAAGACTGACTCTTCTTACTGTCTATGTTTCTAACCTTTCCTGTGACACTAGTTATAGTTTCCGATGCTTGACTGTAGGTTTACTGATTCCCTCTGACCTTCTTATAGACAAAGAAACACATAAATTGCATCGGAATTCAATACAAAAGGCACAATGCCGACTCAAGTACAAGAAGACTGGCTCTTCTTACTATCTATGATTTAAACCATTTCTGTGACACTAGTTATAGATTCTGATGCTTCACTTCAGGTGTACTGTATCCCTCTGACCTTCGTATTGACGTAGAAACACAGATATTGCATCGGAATTAAATACAAAAGGCACAATGCCGACTTAAGTGCAAGAAGACTGACCCATCCCACTGTCTTTTCTTGGACCATTCCTGTGACACTAGTTATAGATTCCGATGCTTCACTTCAGGTTTACTGTATCCCTGTGAGCTTCTTATTGACGATGAAACACAGAAATTGCATCGGAATTATATACAAAAGGCACAATGCCGACTTAAGTACAAGAAGACTGACTCTTCTTACTGTCAATGTTTTGAACCATTCCTGTGACACTAGTTATAGATTCCGATGGTTTACTTCAGGTTTACTATATCCCTCTGACCTTCTTATTGACGACCAAACACAGAAAATTCATCGGAATTAAATACAAAAGGCACAATGCCGACTCGAGTACAAGACGACTGGCTCTTCTTACTGTCTATGTTTTGAGCCATTCCTGAGACACTAGTTATAGATTCCGATGCTTCACTTCAGGTTTACTGTATCCAGCTGACCTTCTTATTGACGATGAAGCACAGAAATTGCATCGGAATTAAATACAAAAGGCAAAATGCCGACTTAAGTACAAGAAGACTGACTCTTCTTACTGTCTATGATTTGAACCATTCCTGTGACACTAGTTACAGGTTCCCATGCTTCACTTCAGTTTTACTGTATCCCTCTGACCTTCTAATTGACGATGAAACACAGAAATTGAATCGGAATTAAATACAAAAGGCACAATGCCGACTTAAGTAGAAGAAGACTGACTCTTCCTACTGTCTATGATTTGAACCATTCCTGTGACACTAGTTATAGATTCCATTGCTTCACTTCAGGTTTACTGTATCCCTTTCACCTTCCTATTGACGATGAAACACAGAAATTGCATCTTAATTAAATACAAAAGGCACAATGCCGACTTAAGTACAAGATAACTGACTCTTCCTACTGACTACGTTTTGAACCATTCCTGTGACACTAGTTATAGATTCCGATGCTTCACTTCAGGTTTACTGTATCCAGCTGACCTTCATATTGACGATGAAGCACAGAAATTGCATCGGAATTAAATACAAAAGGCAAAATGCAGACTTAAGTACAAGAAGACTGACTCTTCTTACTGTCTATGTTTTGAACCATTCCTGTGACACTAGTTATAGGTTCCCATGCTTCACTTCAGTTTCACTGTATCCCTCTGACCTTCGTATTGTCGATGAAACACAGAAATTGCATCGGAATTAAATACAAAAGGCACAATGCCGACATAAGTACAAGAAGACTGACTCTTCTTACTGTCTATGATTTGAACCATTCCTGTGACACTAGTTATAGGTTCCCATGCTTCACTTCAGTTTTACTGTATCCCTCTGACCTCTTTAGCGACGATGAAACACAGAAATTGCATCTTAATTAAATACAAAGGTCACAGAGCCGACTTAAGTACAAGAAGACTGACTCTTCTTGTTGTCAATGTTTTCTACAATTCCGGTGACATTAGTTATAGATTCCGATGATTCACTTCAGGTAACTGTATCCAGCTGACCTTCTTATTGACGACGAAACACAGAAATTGCATCGTAATTATATACAAAAGGCACAATGCCGACTTAAGTACAAGAAGACTGACTCTTCTTACTGTATATGTTTTGAACCATTCCTGTGACACTAGTTATAGATTGCGATGCTTCACTTCAGGTTTACTGTATCCCTCTGACCTTCTTATTGACGGTGAAACACAGAAATAGCATCTTAATTAAATACAAAAGGCACAATGCCGACTTCAGTACAAGAACACTAACTCATCTGACAGTCAATGGTTTGAACCATTCCTGTTACACTAGTTATAGATTCCGATGCTTCACTTCAGGTTTACTGTATCCCTCTGACCTTCTTATTGACAATGAAACACAGAAATTGCATCCTAATTAAATACAAAAGGCACAATGCCGACTCAAGTACAAGAAGACTGGCTCTTCTTACTGTCTATGTTTTGAACCATTTCTGTGACACTAGTTATAGATTCCGATGCTTCACTTCAGTTTTACTGTATAACTCTGACCTTCTTAATGACGAAGAAACGCAGATATTGCATCGGAATTAAATACAAAAGGCACAATGCCGACTTCAGTACAAGAAGACTGACCCTTCTTACTGTCTATGTTTTGAACCATTCCTGTGACACTAGTTATAGATTCCGATGCTTCACTTCAGGTTTACTGTATCCCTCTGACCTTCTTATTGACGATGAAACACAGAAATTGCATCGGAATTCAATACAAAAGGCACAATGCCGACTTAAGTACAAGAAGACTGACCCTTCTTACTGTCTATGTTTTGAACCAGTCCTGTGACACTAGTTATAGATTCCGATGCTTCACTTCAGGTTTACTGTATCCCTCTGACCTTCTTATTGACGATGAAACACAGAAATAGCATCTTAATTAAATACAAAAGGCACAATGCCGACTTCAGTACAAGAACACTAACTCATCTTACTGTCAATGGTTTGAACCATTTCTGTTACACTAGTTATAGATTCCGATACTTCACTTCAGGTTTACTGTATCCCTCTGACCTTCTTAATGACGAAGAAACACAGATATTGCATCGGAATTAAATACAAATGGCACAATGCCGACTTAAGTACAAAATAACTGTCTCTTCCTACTGACTATATTTTGAACCATTCCTGTGACACTAGTTATAGATTCCGATGCTTCACTTCAGGTTTACTGTATCCAGCTTACCTTCTTATTGACGATGAAGCACAGAAATTGCATCGGAATTAAATACAAAAGGCAAAATGCCGACTTAAGTACAACAAGACTGACTCTTCCTACTGTCTATGATTTGAACCATTCCTGTGACACTAGTTATATGTTCCCATGCTTCACTTCAGTTTTACTGTATCCCTCTGACCTCTTTATCGACGATGAAACACAGAAATTGCATCTTAATTCAATACAAAAGGCACAATGCCGACTTCAGTACAAGAACACTAACTCATCTGACAGTCAATGGTTTGAACAATTCCTGTTACACTAGTTATAGATTCCGATGCTTCACTTCAGGTTTACTATATCCCTCTGACCTTCTTATAGACAAAGAAACACATAATTTGCATCGGAATTAAATACAAAAGGCACAATGCCGACTTAAGTACAAGAAGACTGACTCTTCTTATTGTCAATGTTTTCTACCATTCCGGTGACATTAGTTATAGATTCCGATGATTCACTTCAGGTAACTGTATCCAGCTGACCTTCTTATTGACGACGAAACACAGAAATTGCATCGTAATTATATACAAAAGGCACAATGCCGACAGAAGTACAAGAAGACTGACTCTTCTTACTGTATATGTTTTGAACCATTCCTGTGACACTAGTTATAGATTCCGATGCTTCACTTCAGGATTACTGTATTCCTCTGACCTTGTTACTGACGATGAAACACAGAAATAGCATCTTCATTAAATACAAAAGGCACAATGCCGACATCAGTACAAGAACACTAACTCATCTGACAGTCTATGGTTTGAACCATTCCTGTTACACTAGTTATAGATTCCGATGCGTCACTTCGGGTTTACTGTATCCCTCTGACCTTCTTATTGACGATGAAACACAGAAATTGCATCGGAATTAAATACAAAATGCACAATGCCGACTTAAGTACAAAAAGAATGGGTCTTCTTACTGTCTATGTTTTGAACCATTCCTGTGACACTAGTTATAGATTCCGATGCTTCACTTCAGGTTTACTTTATGCCTCTGACCTTCTTATTGACAATGAAACACAGAAATTGCATCCTAATTAAATACAAAAGGCACAATGCCGACTCAAGTACAAGAAGACTGGCTCTTCTTACTGTCTGTGTTTTGAACCATTTCTGTGACACTAGTTATAGATTCCGATGCTTCACTTCAGTTTTACTGTATAACTCTGACCTTCTTAATGACGAAGAAACACAAATATTGCATCGGAATTAAATACAAAAGGCACAATGAGGACTTCACTACAAGAAGACTGACCCCTCTTACTGTCTATGTTTTGAACCATTCCTGTGACACTAGTTATAGATTCCGATGCTTCACTTCAGGTTTACTGTATCCCTCTGACCTTCTTATTGACGATGAAACACAGAAATTGCATCGGAATTTAATACAAAAGGCACAATGCCGACTCAGGTACAAGAAGACTGACCCTTCTTACTGTCTAAGTTTTGAACCGTTCCTGTGACACTAGTTATAGATACCGATGCTTCACTTCAGGTTTACTGTATCCCTCTGACCTTCGTATTGACGATGAATCACAGAAATTGCATCGGAATTAAACACAAAAGGCACAATGCCATCTTAAGTACAAAAAGACTGACTCTTCTTACTGTCTATGTTTCGAACCTTTCCTGTGACACTAGTTATAGTTTCCGATGCTTGACTTTAGGTTTACTGATTCCCTCTGACCTTCTTATAGACAAAGAAACACATAAATTGCATCGGAATTAAATACAAAAGGCTCAATGCCGACTCAAGTACAAGAAGATTGGCTCTTCTTACTATCTATGATTTAAACCATTTCTGTGACACTAGTTATAGATTCTGATGCTTCACTTCAGGTGTACTGTATCCCTCTGACCTTCTTATTGACGTAGAAACACAGATATTGCATCGGAATCAAATACAAATGGCAAAATGCCGACTTAAGTACAAAAAGAGTGACTCTTCTTACTGTCTATGATTTGAACCTTTCCTGTGACACTAGTTATAGATTCCGATGCTTCACTTCAGGTTTACTGTATCCCTGTGAGCTTCTTATTGACGATGAAACACAGAAATTGCATCGGAATTATATACAAAAGGCACAATCCCGACTTAAGTACAAGAAGACTGACTCTTCTTACTGTCAATGTTTTAAACCATTCCTGTGATACTAGTTATAGATTCCGATGGTTTACTTCAGGTTTACTATATCCCTCTGACCTTCTTATTGACGATCAAACACAGAAAATCCATCGGAATTAAATACAAAAGGCACAATGCCGACTCAAGTACAAGACGACTGGCTCTTCTTACTGTCTATGTTTTGAGCCATTCCTGTGACACTAGTTATAGATTCCGATGCTTCACTTCAGGTTTACTGTATCCAGCTGACCTTCTTATTGACGATGAAGCACAGAAATTGCATCGGAATTAAATACAAAAGGCAAAATGCCGACTTAAGTACAAGAAGACTGACTCTTCTTACTGTCTATGATTTGAACCATTCCTGTGACACTAGTTACAGGTTCCCATGCTTCACTTCAGTTTTACTGTATCCCTCTGACCTTCTTATTGACGATGAAACACAGAAATTGCATCGGAATTAAAATCAAAAGGCACAATGCCGACTTAAGTAGAAGAAGACTGACTCTTCCTACTGTCTATGATTTGAACCATTCCTGTGACACTAGTTATAGGTTCCCATGCTTCACTTCAGTTTTACTGTATCCCTCTGACCTTCTTATTGACGATGAAACACAGAAATTGCATCGGAATTAAATACAAAAGGCAAAATGCAGACTTAAGTACAAGAAGACTGACTCTTCTTACTGTCTATGTTTTGAACCATTCCTGTGACACTAGTTATAGGTTCCCATGCTTCACTTCAGTTTTACTGTATCCCTCTGACCTTCTTATTGACGATGAAACACAGAAATTGCATCGGAATTAAATATAAAAGGCACAATGCCGACATAAGTACAAGAAGACTGACTCTTCCCAATGTCTATGTTTTGAACCATTCCTGTGACACTAGTTATAGATTCCGATGCTTCACTTCAGGTTTACTGTATCCAGCTGACCTTCTTATTGACGATGAAGCACAGAAATTGCATCGGAATTAAATACAAAAGGCAAAATGCAGACTTAAGTACAAGAAGACTGACTCTTCTTACTGTCTATGTTTTGAACCATTCCTGTGACACTAGTTATAGGTTCCCATGCTTCACTTCAGTTTTACTGTATCCCTCTGACCTTCGTATTGTCGATGAAACACAGAAATTGCATCGGAATTAAATACAAAAGGCACAATGCCGACATAAGTACAAGAAGACTGACTCTTCCTACTGTCTATGATTTGAACCATTCCTGTGACACTAGTTATAGGTTCCCATGCTTCACTTCAGTTTTACTGTATCCCTCTGACCTCTTTATCGACGATGAAACACAGAAATTGCATCTTAATTAAATACAAAGGTCACAATGCCGACTTAAGTACAAGAAGACTGACTCTTCTTGTTGTCAATGTTTTCTACAATTCCGGTGACATTAGTTATAGATTCCGATGATTCACTTCAGGTAACTGTATCCAGCTGACCTTCTTATTGACGACGAAACACAGAAATTGCATCGTAATTATATACAAAAGGCACAATGCCGACTTAAGTACAAGAAGACTGACTCTTCTTACTGTATATGTTTTGAACCATTCCTGTGACACTAGTTATAGATTCCGATGCTTCACTTCAGGTTTACTGTATCCCTCTGACCTTCTTATTGACGGTGAAACACAGAAATAGCATCTTAATTAAATACAAAAGGCACAATGCCGACTTCAGTACAAGAACACTAACTCATCTGACAGTCAATGGTTTGAACCATTCCTGTTACACTAGTTATAGATTCCGATGCTTCACTTCAGGTTTACTGTATCCCTCTGACCTTCTTATTGACAATGAAACACAGAAATTGCATCCTAATTAAATACAAAAGGCACAATGCCGACTCAAGTACAAGAAGACTGGCTCTTCTTACTGTCTATGTTTTGAACCATTTCTGTGACACTAGTTATAGATTCCGATGCTTCACTTCAGTTTTACTGTATAACTCTGACCTTCTTAATGACGAAGAAACGCAGATATTGCATCGGTATTAAATACAAAAGGCACAATGCCGACTTCAGTACAAGAAGACTGACCCTTCTTACTGTCTATGTTTTGAACCATTCCTGTGACACTAGTTATAGATTCCGATGCTTCACTTCAGGTTTACTGTATCCCTCTGACCTTCTTATTGACGATGAAACACAGAAATTGCATCGGAATTCAATACAAAAGGCACAATGCCGACTTAAGTACAAGAAGACTGACCCTTCTTACTGTCTATGTTTTGAACCATTCCTGTGACACTAGTTATAGATTCCGATGCTTCACTTCAGGTTTACTGTATCCCTCTGACCTTCTTATTGACGATGAAACACAGAAATAGCATCTTAATTAAATACAAAAGGCACAATGCCGACTTCAGTACAAGAACACTAACTCATCTTACTGTCAATGGTTTGAACCATTTCTGTTACACTAGTTATAGATTCCGATACTTCACTTCAGGTTTACTGTATCCCTCTGACCTTCTTAATGACGAAGAAACACAGATATTGCATCGGAATTAAATACAAAAGGCACAATGCCGACTTCAGTACAAGAAGACTGACCCTTCTTACTGTCTATGTTTTGAACCATTCCTGTGACACTAGTTACAGATTCCGATGCTTCACTACAGGTTTACTGTATCCCTCTGACCTTCTTATTGACGATGAAACACAGAAATTGCATCTTAATTAAATACAAATGGCACAATGCCGACTTAAGTACAAAATAACTGTCTCTTCCTACTGACTATATTTTGAACCATTCCTGTGACACTAGTTATAGATTCCGATGCTTCACTTCAGGTTTACTGTATCCAGCTGACCTGCTTATTGACGATGAAGCACAGAAATTGCATCGGAATTAAATACAAAAGGCAAAATGCCGACTTAAGTACAACAAGACTGACTCTTCTTACTGTCTATGATTTGAACCATTCCTGTGACACTAGGTATATGTTCCCATGCTTCACTTCAGTTTTACTGTATCCCTCTGACCTCTTTATCGACGATGAAACACAGAAATTGCATCTTAATTAAATACAAAAGGCACAATGCCGACTTCAGTACAAGAACACTAACTCATCTGACAGTCAATGGTTTGAACCATTACTGTTACACTAGTTATAGATTCCGATGCTTCACTTCAGGTTTACTGTATCCCTCTGACCTTCTTATAGACAAAGAAACACATAAATTGCATCGGAATTAAATACAAAAGGCACAATGCCGACTCAAGTACAAGAAGACTGGCTCTTCTTACTGTCTATGATTTATACCATTTCTGTGACACTAGTTATAGATTCCGATGCTTCACTTCAGGTTTACTGTATCCCTCTGACCTTCTTATTGACGTAGAAACACAGATATTGCATCGGAATTAAATACAAAAGGCACAATGACGACTTAAGTACAAGAAGACTGACTCTTCTTACTGTCAATGTTTTGAACCATTCCTGTGACACTAGTTATAGATTCCGATGGTTTACTTCAGGTTTACTATATCCCTCTGACCTTCTTATTGACGATCAAACACAGAAAATTCATCGGAATTAAATACAAAAGGCACAATGCCGACTCAAGTACAAGACGACTGGCTCTTCTTACTGTCTATGTTTTGAGCCATTCCTGTGACACTAGTTATAGATTCCGATGCTTCACTTCAGGTTTACTGTATCCAGCTGACCTTCTTATTGACGATGAAGCACAGAAATTGCATCGGAATTAAATACAAAAGGCAAAATGCCGACCTAAGTACAAGAAGACTGACTCTTCTTACTGTCTATGATTTGAACCATTCCCTTGACACTAGTTACAGGTTCCCATGCTTCACTTCAGTTTTACTGTATCCCTCTGACCTTCTTATTGACGATGAAACACAGAAATTGCATCGGAATTAAATACAAAAGGCACAAAGCCGACTTAAGTAGAAGAAGACTGACTCTTCCTACTGTCTATGATTTGAACCATTCCTGTCACACTTGTTATAGATTCCGATGCTTCACTTCAGGTTTACTGTATCCCTTTCACCTTCCTATTGACGATGAAACACAGAAATTGCATTTTAATTAAATACAAAAGGCACAATGCCGACTTAAGTACAAGATAACTGACTCTTCCTACTGACTACGTTTTGAACCATTCGTGTGACACTAGTTATAGATTCCGATGCTTCACTTCAGGTTTACTGTATCCAGCTGACCTTCTTATTGACGATGAAACACGTAAATTGCATCGGAATTAAATACAAAATGCACAATGCCGACTTAAGTAGAAAAAGAATGGGTCTTCTTACTGTCTATGTTTTGAACCATTCCTGTGACACTAGTTATAGATTCCGATGCTTCACTTCAGGTTTACTGTATCCCTGTGAGCTTCTTATTGACGATGAAACACAGAAATTGCATCGGAATTATATACAAAAGGCACAATGCCGACTTAAGTACAAGAAGACTGACTCTTCTTACTGTCAATGTTTTGAACCATTCCTGTGACACTAGTTATAGATTCCGATGGTTTACTTCAGGTTTACTATATCCCTCTGACCTTCTTATTGACGACCAAACACAGAAAATTCATCGGAATTAAATACAAAAGACACAATGCCGACTCGAGTACAAGACGACTGGCTCTTCTTACTGTCTATGTTTTGAGCCATTCCTGTGACACTAGTTATAGATTCCGATGCTTCACTTCAGGTTTACTGTATCCAGCTGACCTTCTTATTGACGATGAAGCACAGAAATTGCATCGGAATTAAATACAAAAGGCAAAATGCCGACTTAAGTACAAGAAGACTGACTCTTCTTACTGTCTATGATTTGAACCATTCCTGTGACACTAGTTACAGGTTCCCATGCTTCACTTCAGATTTACTGTATCCCTCTGACCTTCTAATTGACGATGAAACACAGAAATTGAATCGGAATTAAATACAAAAGGCACAATGCCGACTTAAGTAGAAGAAGAGTGACTCTTCCTACTGTCTATGATTTGAACCATTCCTGCGACACTAGTTATAGATTCCATTGCTTCACTTCAGGTTTACTGTATCCCTTTCACCTTCCTATTGACGATGAAACACAGAAATTGCATCTTAATTAAATACAAAAGGCACAATGCCGACTTAAGTACAAGATAACTGACTCTTCCTACTGACTACGTTTTGAACCATTCCTGTGACACTAGTTATAGATTCCGATGCTTCACTTCAGGTTTACTGTATCCAGCTGACCTTCTTATTGACGATGAAGCACAGAAATTGCATCGGAATTAAATACAAAAGGCAAAATGCAGACCTAAGTACAAGAAGACTGACTCTTCTTACTGTCTATGTTTTGAACCATTCCTGTGACACTAGTTATAGGTTCCCATGCTTCACTTCAGTTTTACTGTATCCCTCTGACCTTCGTATTGTCGATGAAACACAGAAATTGCATCGGAATTAAATACAAAAGGCACAATGCCGACATAAGTACAAGAAGACTGACTCTTCTTACTGTCTATGATTTGAACCATTCCTGTGACACTAGTTATAGGTTCCCATGCTTCACTTCAGTTTTACTGTATCCCTCTGACCTCTTTATCGACGATGAAACACAGAAATTGCATCTTAATTAAATACAAAGGTCACAATGCCGACTTAAGTACAAGAAGACTGACTCTTCTTGTTGTCAATGTTTTCTACAATTCCGGTGACATTAGTTATAGATTCCGATGATTCACTTCAGGTAACTGTATCCAGCTGACCTTCTTATTGACGACGAAACACAGAAATTGCATCGTAATTATATACAAAAGGCACAATGCCGACATAAGTACAAGAAGACTGACTCTTCTTACTGTATATGTTTTGAACCATTCCTGTGACACTAGTTATAGATTCCGATGCTTCACTTCAGGTTTACTGTATCCCTCTGACCTTCTTATTGACGGTGAAACACAGAAATAGCATTTTAATTAAATACAAAAGGCACAATGCCGACTTCGGTACAAGAACACTAACTCATCTGACAGTCAATGGTTTGAACCATTCCTGTTACACTAGTTATAGATTCCGATGCTTCACTTCAGATTTACTGTATCCCTCTGACCTTCTAATTGACGATGAAACACAGAAATTGAATCGGAATTAAATACAAAAGGCACAATGCCGACTTAAGTAGAAGAAGACTGACTCTTCCTACTGTCTATGATTTGAACCATTCCTGCGACACTAGTTATAGATTCCATTGCTTCACTTCAGGTTTACTGTATCCCTTTCACCTTCCTATTGACGATGAAACACAGAAATTGCATCTTAATTAAATACAAAAGGCACAATGCCGACTTAAGTAGAAGAAGACTGACTCTTCCTACTGTCTATGATTCGAACCATTCCTGTCACACTTGTTATAGATTCCGATGCTTCACTTCAGGTTTACTGTATCCCTTTCACCTTCCTATTGACGATGAAACACAGAAATTGCATTTTAATTAAATACAAAAGGCACAATGCCGACTTAAGTACAAGATAACTGACTCTTCCTACTGACTACGTTTTGAACCATTCGTGTGACACTAGTTATAGATTCCGATGCTTCACTTCAGGTTTACTGTATCCAGCTGACCTTCTTATTGACGATGAAACACGTAAATTGCATCGGAATTAAATACAAAATGCACAATGCCGACTTAAGTAGAAAAAGAATGGGTCTTCTTACTGTCTATGTTTTGAACCATTCCTGTGACACTAGTTATAGATTCCGATGCTTCACTTCAGGTTTACTGTATCCCTCTGACCTTCTTATTGACAATGAAACACAGAAATTGCATCCTAATTAAATACAAAAGGCACAATGGCGACTCAAATACAAGAAGACTGGCTCTCCTTACTGTCAATGTTTTGAACCATTTCTGTGACACTAGTTATAGATTCCGATGCTTCACTTCAGTTTTACTGTATAACTCTGACCTTCTTAATGACGAAGAAACACAGATATTGCATCGGAATTAAATACAAAAGGCACAATGCCGACTTCAGTACAAGAAGACTGACCCTTCTTACTGTCTATGTTTTGAACCATTCCTGTGACACTAGTTATAGATTCCGATGCTTCACTTCAGGTTTACTGTATCCCACTGACTTTCTTATTGACGATGAAACACAGAAATTGCATCGGAATTTAACACAAAAGGCACAATGCCGACTCAAGTACAAGAAGACTGGCTCTTCTTACTGTCTATGTTTTGAACCATTTCTGTGTCACTAGTTATAGATTCCGATGCATCCCTTCAGGATTACTATATCCCTCTGACCTTCTTATTGACGAAGAAACACAGATATTGCATAGGAATTAAATACAAAAGGCACAATGCCATCTTAAGTACAACAAGACTGACTCTGGTTACTGTCTATGTTTCGAATCTTTCCTGTGACACTAGTTATAGATTCCGATGCTTGACTTTAGGTTTACTGATTCCCTCTGACCTTCTTATAGACAAAGAAGCACATAAATTGCATCGGAAATAAATACAAAAGGCACAATGCCGACTCAAGTACAAGAAGACTGGCTCTTCTTACTGTCTATGATTTAAACCATTTCTGTGACACTAGTTATAGATTCCGATGCTTCACTTCAGGTTTACTGTATCCCTCTGACCTTCTTATTGACGATGAAACACAGAAATTGCATCGGAATTATATACAAAAGGCACAATCCCGACTTAAGTACAAGAAGACTGACTCTTCTTACTGTCAATGTTTTAAACCATTCCTGTGATACTAGTTATAGATTCCGATGGTTTACTTCAGGTTTACTATATCCCTCTGACCTTCTTATTGACGATCAAACACAGAAAATCCATCGGAATTAAATACAAAAGGCACAATGCCGACTCAAGTACAAGACGACTGGCTCTTCTTACTGTCTATGTTTTGAGCCATTCCTGTGACACTAGTTATAGATTCCGATGCTTCACTTCAGGTTTACTGTATCCAGCTGACCTTCTTATTGACGATGAAGCACAGAAATTGCATCGGAATTAAATACAAATGGCAAAATGCCGACTTAAGTACAAGAAGACTGACTCTTCTTACTGTCTATGATTTGAACCATTCCTGTGACACTAGTTACAGGTTCCCATGCTTCACTTCAGTTTTACTGTATCCCTCTGACCTTCTTATTGACGATGAAACACAGAAATTGCATCGGAATTAAAATCAAAAGGCACAATGCCGACTTAAGTAGAAGAAGACTGACTCTTCCTACTGTCTATGATTTGAACCATTCCTGTGACACTAGTTATAGGTTCCCATGCTTCACTTCAGTTTTACTGTATCCCTCTGACCTTCTTATTGACGATGAAACACAGAAATTGCATCGGAATTAAATACAAAAGGCAAAATGCAGACTTAAGTACAAGAAGACTGACTCTTCTTACTGTCTATGTTTTGAACCATTCCTGTGACACTAGTTATAGGTTCCCATGCTTCACTTCAGTTTTACTGTATCCCTCTGACCTTCTTATTGACGATGAAACACAGAAATTGCATCGGAATTAAATATAAAAGGCACAATGCCGACATAAGTACAAGAAGACTGACTCTTCCCAATGTCTATGTTTTGAACCATTCCTGTGACACTAGTTATAGATTCCGATGCTTCACTTCAGGTTTACTGTATCCAGCTGACCTTCTTATTGACGATGAAGCACAGAAATTGCACCGGAATTAAATACAAAAGGCAAAATGCAGACTTAAGTACAAGAAGACTGACTCTTCTTACTGTCTATGTTTTGAACCATTCCTGTGACACTAGTTATAGGTTCCCATGCTTCACTTCAGTTTTACTGTATCCCTCTGACCTTCGTATTGTCGATGAAACACAGAAATTGCATCGGAATTAAATACAAAAGGCACAATGCCGACATAAGTACAAGAAGACTGACTCTTCCTACTGTCTATGATTTGAACCATTCCTGTGACACTAGTTATAGGTTCCCATGCTTCACTTCAGTTTTACTGTATCCCTCTGACCTCTTTATCGACGATGAAACACAGAAATTGCATCTTAATTAAGTACAAAGGTCACAATGCCGACTTAAGTACAAGAAGACTGACTCTTCTTGTTGTCAATGTTTTCTACAATTCCGGTGACATTAGTTATTGATTCCGATGATTCACTTCAGGTAACTGTATCCAGCTGACCTTCTTATTGACGACGAAACACAGAAATTGCATCGTAATAATATACAAAAGGCACAATGCCGACTTAAGTACAAGAAGACTGACTCTTCTTACTGTATATGTTTTGAACCATTCCTGTGACACTAGTTATAGATTCCGATGCTTCACTTCAGGTTTACTGTATCCCTCTGACCTTCTTATTGACGGTGAAACACAGAAATAGCATCTTAATTAAATACAAAAGGCACAATGCCGACTTCAGTACAAGAACACTAACTCATCTGACAGTCAATGGTTTGAACCATTCCTGTTACACTAGTTATAGATTCCGATGCTTCACTTCAGGTTTACTGTATCCCTCTGACCTTCTTATTGACAATGAAACACAGAAATTGCATCCTAATTAAATACAAAAGGCACAATGCCGACTCAAGTACAAGAAGACTGGCTCTTCTTACTGTCTATGTTTTGAACCATTTCTGTGACACTAGTTATAGATTCCGATGCTTCACTTCAGTTTTACTGTATAACTCTGACCTTATTAATGACGAAGAAACGCAGATATTGCATCGGAATTAAATACAAAAGGCACAATGCCGACTTCAGTACAAGAAGACTGACCCTTCTTACTGTCTATGTTTTGAACCATTCCTGTGACACTAGTTATAGATTCCGATGCTTCACTTCAGGTTTACTGTATCCCTCTGACCTTCTTATTGACGATGAAACACAGAAATTGCATCGGATTTCAATACAAAAGGCACAATGCCGACTTAAGTACAAGAAGACTGACCCTTCTTACTGTCTATGTTTTGAACCATTCCTGTGACACTAGTTATAGATTCCGATGCTTCACTTCAGGTTTACTGTATCCCTCTGACCTTCTTATTGACGATGAAACACAGAAATAGCATCTTAATTAAATACAAAAGGCACAATGCCGACTTCAGTACAAGAACACTAACTCATCTTACTGTCAATGGTTTGAACCATTTCTGTTACACTAGTTATAGATTCCGATACTTCACTTCAGGTTTACTGTATCCCTCTGACCTTCTTAATGACGAAGAAACACAGATATTGCATCGGAATTAAATACAAAAGGCACAATGCCGACTTCAGTACAAGAAGACTGACCCTTCTTACTGTCTATGTTTTGAACCATTCCTGTGACACTAGTTACAGATTCCGATGCTTCACTACAGGTTTACTGTATCCCTCTGACCTTCTTATTGACGATGAAACACAGAAATTGCATCTTAATTAAATACAAATGGCACAATGCCGACTTAAGTACAAAATAACTGTCTCTTCCTACTGACTATATTTTGAACCATTCCTGTGACACTAGTTATAGATTCCGATGCTTCACTTCAGGTTTACTGTATCCAGCTGACCTGCTTATTGACGATGAAGCACAGAAATTGCATCGGAATTAAATACAAAAGGCAAAATGCCGACTTAAGTACAACAAGACTGACTCTTCTTACTGTCTATGATTTGAACCACTCCTGTGACACTAGTTATATGTTCCCATGCTTCACTTCAGTTTTACTGTATCCCTCTGACCTCTTTATCGACGATGAAACACAGAAATTGCATCTTAATTAAATACAAAAGGCACAATGCCGACTTCAGTACAAGAACACTAACTCATCTGACAGTCAATGGTTTGAACCATTCCTGTTACACTAGTTATAGATTCCGATGCTTCACTTCAGGTTTACTGTATCCCTCTGACCTTCTTATAGACAAAGAAACACATAAATTGCATCGGAATTAAATACAAAAGGCACAATGCCGACTCAAGTACAAGAAGACTGGCTCTTCTTACTGTCTATGATTTATACCATTTCTGTGACACTAGTTATAGATTCCGATGCTTCACTTCAGGTTTACTGTATCCCTCTGACCTTCTTATTGACGTAGAAACACAGATATTGCATCGGAATTAAATACAAAAGGCACAATGACGACTTAAGTACAAGAAGACTGACTCTTCTTACTGTCAATGTTTTGAACCATTCCTGTGACACTAGTTATAGATTCCGATGGTTTACTTCAGGTTTACTATATCCCTCTGACCTTCTTATTGACGATCAAACACAGAAAATTCATCGGAATTAAATACAAAAGGCACAATGCCGACTCAAGTACAAGACGACTGGCTGTTCTTACTGTCTATGTTTTGAGCCATTCCTGTGACACTAGTTATAGATTCCGATGCTTCACTTCAGGTTTACTGTATCCAGCTGACCTTCTTATTGACGATGAAGCACAGAAATTGCATCGGAATTAAATACAAAAGGCAAAATGCCGACCTAAGTACAAGAAGACTGACTCTTCTTACTGTCTATGATTTGAACCATTCCCTTGACACTAGTTACAGGTTCCCATGCTTCACTTCAGTTTTACTGTATCCCTCTGACCTTCTTATTGACGATGAAACACAGAAATTGCATCGGAATTAAATACAAAAGGCACAATGCCGACATAAGTAGAAGAAGACTGACTCTTCCTACTGTCTATGATTTGAACCATTCCTGTCACACTTGTTATAGATTCCGATGCTTCACTTCAGGTTTACTGTATCCCTTTCACCTTCCTATTGACGATGAAACACAGAAATTGCATTTTAATTAAATACAAAAGGCACAATGCCGACTTAAGTACAAGATAACTGACTCTTCCTACTGACTACGTTTTGAACCATTCGTGTGACACTAGTTATAGATTCCGATGCTTCACTTCAGGTTTACTGTATCCAGCTGACCTTCTTATTGACGATGAAACACGTAAATTGCATCGGAATTAAATACAAAATGCACAATGCCGACTTAAGTAGAAAAAGAATGGGTCTTCTTACTGTCTATGTTTTGAACCATTCCTGTGACACTAGTTATAGATTCCGATGCTTCACTTCAGGTTTACTGTATCCCTGTGAGCTTCTTATTGACGATGAAACACAGAAATTGCATCGGAATTATATACAAAAGGCACAATGCCGACTTAAGTACAAGAAGACTGACTCTTCTTACTGTCAATCTTTTGAACCATTCCTGTGACACTAGTTATAGATTCCGATGGTTTACTTCAGGTTTACTATATCCCTCTGACCTTCTTATTGACGACCAAACACAGAAAATTCATCGGAATTAAATACAAAAGGCACAATGCCGACTCGAGTACAAGACGACTGGCTCTTCTTACTGTCTATGTTTTGAGCCATTCCTGTGACACTAGTTATAGATTCCGATGCTTCACTTCAGGTTTACTGTATCCAGCTGACCTTCTTATTGACGATGAAGCACAGAAATTGCATCGGAATTAAATACAAAAGGCAAAATGCCGACTTAAGTACAAGAAGACTGACTCTTCTTACTGTCTATGATTTGAACCATTCCTGTGACACTAGTTACAGGTTCCCATGCTTCACTTCAGATTTACTGTATCCCTCTGACCTTCTAATTGACGATGAAACACAGAAATTGAATCGGAATTAAATACAAAAGGCACAATGCCGACTTAAGTAGAAGAAGACTGACTCTTCCTACTGTCTATGATTTGAACCATTCCTGCGACACTAGTTATAGATTCCATTGCTTCACTTCAGGTTTACTGTATCCCTTTCACCTTCCTATTGACGATGAAACACAGAAATTGCATCTTAATTAAATACAAAAGGCACAATGCCGACTTAAGTACAAGAAGACTGGCTCTTCTTACTGTCTATGTTTTGAACCATTTCTGTGACACTAGTTATAGATTCCGATGCTTCACTTCAGTTTTACTGTATAACTCTGACCTTCTTAATGACGAAGAAACGCAGATATTGCATCAGAATTAAATACAAAAGGCACAATGCCGACTTCAGTACAAGAAGACTGACCCTTCTTACTGTCTATGTTTTGAACCATTCCTGTGACACTAGTTGTAGATTCCGATGCTTCACTTCAGGTTTACTGTATCCCTCTGACCTTCTTATTGACGATGAAACACAGAAATTGCATCGGAATTCAATACAAAAGGCACAATGCCGACTTAAGTACAAGAAGACTGACCCTTCTTACTGGCTATGTTTTGAACCATTCCTGTGACACTAGTTATAGATTCCGATGCTTCACTTCAGGTTTACTGTATCCCTCTGACCTTCTTATTGACGATGAAACACAGAAATAGCATCTTAATTAAATACAAAAGGCACAATGCCGACTTCAGTACAAGAACACTAACTCATCTTACTGTCAATGGTTTGAACCATTTCTGTTACACTAGTTATAGATTCCGATACTTCACTTCAGGTTTACTGTATCCCTCTGACCTTCTTAATGACGAAGAAACACAGATATTGCATCGGAATTAAATACAAAAGGCACAATGCCGACTTCAGTACAAGAAGACTGACCCTTCTTACTGTCTATGTTTTGAACCATTCCAGTGACACTAGTTACAGATTCCGATGCTTCACTACAGGTTTACTGTATCCCTCTGACCTTCTTATTGACGATGAAACACAGAAATTGCATCTTAATTAAATACAAATGGCACAATGCCGACTTAAGTACAAAATAACTGTCTCTTCCTACTGACTATATTTTGAACCATTCCTGTGACACTAGTTATAGATTCCGATGCTTCACTTCAGGTTTACTGTATCCAGCTGACCTTCTTATTGACGATGAAACACAGATATTGCATCGGAATTAAATACAAAAGGCACAATGCCGACTTAAGTAGAAGAAGACTGACTCTTCCTACTGTCTATGATTTGAACCATTCCTGTCACACTTGTTATAGATTCCGATGCTTCACTTCAGGTTTACTGTATCCCTTTCACCTTCCTATTGACGATGAAACACAGAAATTGCATTTTAATTAAATACAAAAGGCACAATGCCGACTTAAGTACAAGATAACTGACTCTTCCTACTGACTACGTTTTGAACCATTCGTGTGACACTAGTTATAGATTCCGATGCTTCACTTCAGGTTTACTGTATCCAGCTGACCTTCTTATTGACGATGAAACACGTAAATTGCATCGGAATTAAATACAAAATGCACAATGCCGACTTAAGTAGAAAAAGAATGGGTCTTCTTACTGTCTATGTTTTGAACCATTCCAGTGACACTAGTTATAGATTCCGATGCTTCACTTCTGGTTTACTGTATCCCTCTGACCTTCTTATTGACAATGAAACACAGAAATTGCATCCTAATTAAATACAAAAGGCACAATGGCGACTCAAATACAAGAAGACTGGCTCTCCTCACTGTCAATGTTTTGAACCATTTCTGTGACACTAGTTATAGATTCCGATGCTTCACTTCAGTTTTACTGTATAACTCTGACCTTCTTAATGACGAAGAAACACAGATATTGCATCGGAATTAAATACAAAAGGCACAATGCCGACTTCAGTACAAGAAGACTGACCCTTCTTACTGTCTATGTTTTGAACCATTCCTGTGACACTAGTTATAGATTCCGATGCTTCACTTCAGGTTTACTGTATCCCACTGACTTTCTTATTGACGATGAAACACAGAAATTGCATCGGAATTTAACACAAAAGGCACAATGCCGACTCAAGTACAAGAAGACTGGCTCTTCTTACTGTCTATGTTTTGAACCATTTCTGTGTCACTAGTTATAGATTCCGATGCATCCCTTCAGGATTACTATATCCCTCTGACCTTCTTATTGACGAAGAAACACAGATATTGCATCGGAATTAAATACAAAAGGCCCAATGCCATCTTAAGTACAACAAGACTGACTCTGGTTACTGTCTATGTTTCGAATCTTTCCTGTGACACTAGTTATAGATTCCGATGCTTGACTTTAGGTTTACTGATTCCCTCTGACCTTCTTATAGACAAAGAAGCACATAAATTGCATCGGAAATAAATACAAAAGGCACAATGCCGACTCAAGTACAAAAAGAGTGACTCTTCTTACTGTCTATGATTTGAACCATTCCCGTGACACTAGTTATAGATTCCGATGCTTCACTTCAGGTTTACTGTATCCAGCTGACCTTCTTATTGACGATGAAGCACAGAAATTGCATCGGAATTAAATACAAAAGGCAAAATGCCGACTTAAGTACAAGAAGACTGACTCTTCTTACTGTCTATGATTTGAACCATTCCTGTGACACTAGTTACAGGTTCCCAAGCTTCACTTCAGTTTTACTGTATCCCTCTGACCTTCTTATTGACGATGAAACACAGAAATTGCATCGGAATTAAATACAAAAGGCACAATGCCGACTTAAGTAGAAGAAGACTGACTCTTCCTACTGTCTATGATTTGAACCATTCCTGTGACACTCGTTATAGATTCCGATGCTTCACTTCAGGTTTACTGTATCCCTTTCACCTTCCTATTGACGATGAAACACAGAAATTGCATTTTAATTAAATACAAAAGGCACAATGCCGACTGACTCTTCCTACTGAATACGTTTTGAACCATTCCTGTGACACTAGTTATAGATTCCGATGCTTCACTTCAGGTTTACTGTATCCAGCTGACCTTCTAATTGACGATGAAGCACAGAAATTGCATCGGAATTAAATACAAAAGGCAAAATGCCGACTTAAGTACAAGAAGACTGACTCTTCTTACTTTCTATGATTTGAACCATTCCTGTGACACTAGTTATAGGTTCCCATGCTTCACTTCAGTTTTACTGTATAACTCTGACCTCTTTATCGACGATGAAACACAGAAATTGCATCTTAATTAAATACAAAGGGCACAATGCCGACTTAAGTACAAGAAGACTGACTCTTCTTATTGTCAATGTTTTCTACCATTCCGGTGACATTAGTTATAGATTCCGATGATTCACTTCAGGTAACTGTATCCAGCTGACCTTCTTATTGACGACGAAACACAGAAATTGCATCGTAATTATATACAAAAGGCACAATGCCGACTTAAGTACAAGAAGACTGACTCTTCTTACTGTATATGTTTTGAACCATTCCTGTGACACTAGTTATAGATTCCGATGCTTCACTTCAGGTTCACTGTATCCCTCTGACCTTCTTATTGACGATGAAACACAGAAATAGCATCTTAATTAAATACAAAAGGCACATTGCCGACTTCAGTACAAGAACACTAACTCATCTGACAGTCAATGGTTTGAACCATTCCTGTTACACTAGTTATAGATTCCGATGCTTCACTTCAGGTTTACTGTATCCCTCTGACCTTCTTATTGACAATGAAACACAGAAATTGCATCCTAATTAAATACAAAAGGCACAATGCCGACTCAAGTACAAGAAGACTGGCTCTTCTTACTGTCTATGTTTTGAACCATTTCTGTGACACTAGTTATAGATTCCGATGCTTCACTTCAGGTTTACTGTATCCCTCTGACCTTCGTATTGACGATGAAACACAGAAATTGCATCGGAATTAAATGCAAAAGGCACAATGCCATCTTAAGTACAAAAAGACTGACTCTTCTTACTGTCTATGTTTCGAACCTTTCCTGTGACACTAGTTATAGATTCCGATGCTTGACTTTAGGTTTACTGATTCCCTCTGACCTTCTTATAGACAAAGAAACACATGAATTGCATCGGAATTAAATACAAAAGGCACAATGCCGACTCAAGTACAAGACGACTGGCTCTTCTTACTGTCTATGTTTTGAGCCGTTCCTGTGACACTAGTTATAGATTCCGATGCTTCACTTCAGTTTTACTGTATCCCTCTGACCTTCTTATTGACGATGAAACACAGAAATTGCATCGGAATTAAATACAAAAGGCACAATGCCGACTTAAGTACAAGAAGACTGACTCTTCCTACTGTCTATGATTTGAACCATTCCTGTGACACTTGTTATAGATTCCGATGCTTCACTTCAGGTTTACTGTATCCCTTTCACCTTCCTATTGACGATGAAACACAGAAATTGCATTTTAATTAAATACAAAAGGCACAATGCCGACTTAAGTACAAGATAACTGACTCTTCCTACTGACTACGTTTTGAACCATTCGTGTGACACTAGTTATAGATTCCGATGCTTCACTTCAGGTTTACTGTATCCAGCTGACCTTCTTATTGACGATGAAACACGTAAGTTGCATCGGAATTAAATACAAAATGCACAATGCCGACTTAAGTAGAAAAAGAATGGGTCTTCTTACTGTCTATGTTTTGAACCATTCCTGTGACACTAGTTATAGATTCCGATGCTTCACTTCAGGTTTACTGTATCCCTCTGACCTTCTTATTGACAATGAAACACAGAAATTGCATCCTAATTAAATACAAAAGGCACAATGCCGACTCAAATACAAGAAGACTGGCTCTTCGTACTGTCAATGTTTTGAACCATTTCTGTGACACTAGTTATAGATTCCGATGCTTCACTTCAGTTTTACTGTATAACTCTGACCTTCTTAATGACGAAGAAACACAGATATTGCATCGGAATTAAATACAAAAGGCACAATGCCGACTTCAGTACAAGAAGACTGACCCTTCTTACTGTCTATGTTTTGAACCATTCCTGTGACACTAGTTATGGATTCCGATGCTTCACTTCAGGTTTACTGTATCCCACTGACCTTCTTATTGACGATGAAACACAGAAATTGCATCGGAATTTAAAACAAAAGGCACAATGCCGACTTAAGTAGAAGAAGACTGACTCTTCCTACTGTCTATGATTTGAACCATTCCTGTGACACTCGTTATAGATTCCGATGCTTCACTTCAGGTTTACTTTATCCCTTTCACCTTCCTATTGACGATGAAACACAGAAATTGCATTTTAATTAAATACAAAAGGCACAATGCCGACTGACTCTTCCTACTGAATACGTTTTGAACCATTCCTGTGACACTAGTTATAGATTCCGATGCTTCACTTCAGGTTTACTGTATCCAGCTGACCTTCTTATTGACGATGAAACACGTAAGTTGCATCGGAATTAAATACAAAATGCACAATGCCGAGTTAAGTAGAAAAAGAATGGGTCTTCTTACTGTCTATGTTTTGAACCATTCCTGTGACACTAGTTATAGATTCCGATGGTTCACTTCAGGTTTACTGTATCCCTCTGAATTTCTTATTGACAATGAAACACAGAAATTGCATCCTAATTGAATACAAAAGGCACAATGCCGACTCAAATACAAGAAGACTGGCTCTTCGTACTGTCAATGTTTTGAACCATTTCTGTGACACTAGTTATAGATTCCGATGCTTCACTTCAGTTTTACTGTATAACTCTGACCTTCTTAATGACGAAGAAACACAGATATTGCATCGGAATTAAATACAAAAGGCACAATGCCGACTTCAGTACAAGAAGACTGACCCTTCTTACTGTCTATGTTTTGAACCATTCCTGTGACACTAGTTATAGATTCCGATGCTTCACTTCAGGTTTACTGTATCCCACTGACCTTCTTATTGACGATGAAACACAGAAATTGCATCGGAATTTAACACAAAAGGCACAATGCCGACTTAAGTAGAAGAAGACTGACTCTTCCTACTGTCTATGATTTGAACCATTCCTGTGACACTCGTTATAGATTCCGATGCTTCACTTCAGGTTTACTGTATCCCTTTCACCTTCCTATTGACGATGAAACACAGAAATTGCATTTTAATTAAATACAAAAGGCACAATGCCGACTTAAGTACAAGAAGACTGACTCTTCTTACTGTCTATGATTTGAACCATTCCTGTGACACTAGTTATAGGTTCCCATGCTTCACTTCAGTTTTACTGTATCCCTCTGACCTCTTTATCGACGATGAAACACAGAAATTGCATCTTAATTATATACAAAGGGCACAATGCCGACTTAAGTACAAGAAGACTGACTCTTCTTATTGTCAATGTTTTCTACCATTCCGGTGACATTAGTTATAGATTCCGATGATTCACTTCAGGTAACTGTATCCAGCTGACCTTCTTATTGACGACGAAACACAGAAATTGCATCGTAATTATATACAAAAGGCACAATGCCGACTTAAGTACAAGAAGACTGACTCTTCTTACTGTATATGTTTGAACCATTCCTGTGACACTAGTTATAGATTCCGATGCTTCACTTCAGGTCTACTGTATCCCTCTGACCTTCTTATTGACGTAGAAACACAGATATTGCATCGGAATTAAATACAAAAGGCACAATGACGACTTAAGTACAAGAAGACTGACCCATCCCACTGTCTTTGTTTTGAACCATTCCTGTGACACTAGTTATAGATTCCGATGCTTCACTTCAGGTTCACTGTATCCCTCCGACCTTCGTATTGACGATGAAACACAGAAATTGCATCGGAATTAAATACAAATGGCAAAATGCCGACTTAAGTACAAAAAGAGTGACTCTTCTTACTGTCTATGATTTGAACCATTCCTGTGACACTAGTTATAGATTCCGATGCTTCACTTCAGGTTTACTGTATCCCTGTGAGCTTCTTATTGACGATGAATTACAGTAATTGCATCGGAATTATATACAAAAGGCACAATGCCGACTTAAGTACAAGAAGACTGACTCTTCTTACTGTCAATGCTTTGAACCATTCCTGTGACACTAGTTATAGATTCCGATGGTTTAGTTCAGGTTTACTATATCCCTCTGAACTTCTTATTGACGATCAAACACAGAAAATTCATTGGAATTAAATACAAAAGGCTCAATGCCGACTCAAGTACAAGAAGACTGACTCTTCTTACTGTCTATGATTTGGACCATTCCTGTGACACTAGTTACAGGTTCCCATGCTTCACTTCAGTTTTACTGTATCCCTCTGACCTTCTTATTGACGATGAAACACAGAAATTGCATCGGAATTAAATACAAAAGGCACAATGCCGACTTAAGTAGAAGAAGACTGACTCTTCCTACTGTCTATGATTTGAACCATTCCTGTGACACTCGTTATAGATTCCGATGCTTCACTTGAGGTTTACTGTATCCCTTTCACCTTCCTATTGACGATGAAACACAGAAATTGCATTTTAATTAAATACAAAATGCACAATGCCGACTTAAGTACAAGATAACTGACTCTTCCTACTGACTACGTTTTGAACCATTCCTGTGACACTAGTTATAGATTCCGATGCTTCACTTCAGGTTTACTGTATCCAACTGACCTTCTTATTGACGATGAAACACGTAAATTGCATTGGAATTAAATACAAAATGCAGAAGGCCGACTTAAGTACAAAAAGAATGGGTCTTCTTACTGTCTATGTTTTGAACCATTCCTGTGACACTAGTTATAGATTCCGATGCTTCACTTCAGGTTTACTGTATCCCTCTGACCTTCTTATTGACAATGAAACACAGAAATTGCATCGTAATTAAATACAAAAGGCACAATGCCGACTCAAATACAAGAAGACTGGCTCTTCTTACTGTCTATGTTTTGAACCATTTCTGTGACACTAGTTATAGATTCCGATGCTTCACTTCAGTTTTACTGTATAACTCTGACCTTCGTAATGACGAAGAAACACAGATATTGCATCGGAATTAAATACAAAAGGCACAAATCCATCTTAAGTACAAAAAGACTGACTCTGGTTACTGTCTATGTTTCGAACCTTTCCTGTGACACTAGTTATAGATTCCGATGCTTGACTTTAGGTTTACTGATTCCCTCTGACCTTCTTATAGACAAAGAAACACATAAATTGCATCGGAAATAAATACAAAAGGCACAATGCCGACTCAAATACAAGAAGACTGGCTCTTCTTACTGTCTATGTTTTGAACCATTTCTGTGACACTAGTTATAGATTCCGATGCTTCACTTCAGTTTTACTGTATAACTCTGACCTTCTTAATGACGAAGAAACACAGATATTGCATCGGAATTAAATACAAAAGGCACAATGCCGACTTCAGTACAAGAAGACTGACCCTTCTTACTGTCTATGTTTTGAACCATTCCTGTGACACTAGTTATAGATTCCGATGCTTCACTTCAGGTTTACTGTATCCCTCTGACCTTCTTATTGACAATGAAACACAGAAATTGCATCCTAATTAAATACAAAAGGCACAATGCCGACTCAAATACAAGAAGACTGGCTCTTCTTACTGTCTATGTTTTGAACCATTTCTGTGACACTAGTTATAGATTCCGATGCTTCACTTCAGTTTTACTGTATAACTCTGACCTTCGTAATGACGAAGAAACACAGATATTGCATCGGAATTAAATACAAAAGGCACAAAGCCATCTTAAGTACAAAAAGACTGACTCTGGTTACTGTCTATGTTTCGAACCTTTCCTGTGACACTAGTTATAGATTCCGATGCTTGACTTTAGGTTTACTGATTCCCTCTGACCTTCTTATAGACAAAGAAACACATAAATTGCATCGGAAATAAATACAAAAGGCACAATGCCGACTCAAATACAAGAAGACTGGCTCTTCTTACTGTCTATGTTTTGAACCATTTCTGTGACACTAGTTATAGATTCCGATGCTTCACTTCAGTTTTACTGTATAACTCTGACCTTCTTAATGACGAAGAAACACAGATATTGCATCGGAATTAAATACAAAAGGCACAATGCCGACTTCAGTACAAGAAGACTGACCCTTCTTACTGTCTATGTTTTGAACCATTCCTGTGACACTAGTTATAGATTCCGATGCTTCACTTCAGGTTTACTGTATCCAGCGACCTTCTTATTGACGATGAAACACGTAAATTGCATCGGAATTAAATACAAAATGCACAATGCCGACTTAAGTACAAAAAGAATGGGTCTTCTTACTGTCTATGTTTTGAACCATTCCTGTGACACTAGTTATAGATTCCGATGCTTCACTTCAGTTTTACTGTATAACTCTGACCTTCTTATTGACGATGAAACACAGAAATTGCATCGGAATTTAATACAAAAGGCACAATGCCGACTCAAGTACAAGAAGACTGGCTCTTCTTACTGTCTATGTTTTGAACCATTTCTGTGACACTAGTTATAGATTCCGATGCATCCCTTCAGTATTACTATATCCCTCTGATCTTCTTATTGACGAAGAAACACAGATATTGCATCGGAATTAAATACAAAAGGCACAATGCCGACTTAAGTACAAGAAGACTGACCCTTCTTACAGTCTATGTTTTGAACCATTCCTGTGACACTAGTCATAGATGCCGATGCTTCACTTCAGGTTTACTGTATCCCTCTGACCTTCTTATTGACGATGAAACACAGAAATAGCATCTTAATTAAATACAAAAGGCACAATGCCGACTTCAGTACAAGAACACTAACTCATCTTACTGTGAATGGTTTGAACCATTCCTGTTACACTAGTTATAGATTCCGATACTTCACTTCAGGTTTACTGTATCCCTCTGACCTTCTTAATGACGAAGAAACACAGATATTGCATCGAAATTAAATACAAAAGGCACAATGCCGACTTCAGTACAAGAAGACTGACTCTTCTTACTGTCTATGTTTTGAACAATTCCTGTGACACTAGTTATAGATTCCGATGCTTCACTACAGGTTTACTGCATCCCTCTGACCTTCTTATTGACGATGAAACACAGAAATTGCATCATAATTAAATAAAAATGGCACAGTGCCGACTGAAGTACAAAATAAATGTCTCTTCCTACTGACTATGTTTTGAACCATTCCTGTGACACTAGTTATAGATTCCGATGCTTCACTTCAGGTTTACTGTATCCAGCTGACCTTCTTATTGACGATGAAGCACAGAAATTGCATCGGAATTAAATACAAAAGGCAAAATGCCGACTTAAGTACAAGAAGACTGACTCTTCTTACTGTCTATGATATGAACCATTCCTGTGACACTAGTTATAGGTTCCCATGCTTCACTTCAGTTTTACTGTATCCCTCTGACCTCTTTATCGACGATGAAACACAGAAATTGCATCTTAATTAAATACAAAGGGCACAATGCCGACTTAAGTACAAGAAGACTGACTCTTCTTATTGTCAATTTTTTCTACCATTCCGGTGACATTAGTTATAGATTCCGATGATTCACTTCAGGTAACTGTATCCAGCTGACCTTCTTATTGACGACGAAACACAGAAATTTCATCGCAATTATATACAAAAGGCACAATGCCGACTTAAGTACAAGAAGACTGACTCTTCTTACTGTATATGTTTTGAACCATTCCTGTGACACTAGATATAGATTCCGATGCTTCACTTCAGGTTTACTGTATCCCTCTGACCTTCTTATTCACGATGAAACACAGAAATAGCATCTTAATTAAATACAAAAGGCACAATGCCGACTTCAGTACAAGAACACTAACTCATCTGACAGTCAATGGTTTGAACTATTCCTGTTACACTAGTTATAGATTCCGATGCTTCACTTCGGGTTTACTGTATCCCTCTGACCTTCTTATTGACGATGAAACACGTAAATTGCATCGGAATTAAATACAAAATGCACAATGCCGACTTAAGTACAAAAAGGATGGGTCTTCTTACTGTCTATGTTTCGAACCTTTCCTGTGACACTAGTTATAGATTCCGATGCTTGACTTTAGGTTTACTGATTCCCTCTGTCCTTCTTATAGACAAAGAAACACATAAATTGCATCGGAATTAAATACAAAAGGCACAATGCCGACTCAAGTACAAGAAGACTGGCTCTTTTTACTGTCTATGATTTAAACCATTTCTGTGACTCTAGTTATAGATTCCGATGCTTCACTTCAGGTTTACTGTATCCCTCTGACCTTCTTATTGACGTAGAAACACAGATATTGCATCGGAATTAAATACAAAAGGCACAATGACGACTTAAGTACAAGAAGACTGACCCATCCCACTGTCTTTGTTTTGAACCATTCCTGTGACACTAGTTATGGATTCCGATGCTTCACTTCAGGTTCACTGTATCCCTCTGACCTTCGTATTGACGATGAAACACAGAAATTGCATCGGAATTAAATACAAATGGCAAAATGCCGACTTAAGTACAAAAAGAGTGACTCTTCTTACTGTCTATGATTTGAACCATTCCTGTGACACTAGTTATAGATTCCGATGCTTCACTTCAGGTTTACTGTATCCCTGTGAGCTTCTTATTGACGATGAAACACAGAAATTGCATTTTAATTAAATACAAAAGGCACAATGCCGACTTAAGTACAAGAAGACTGACTCTTCTTACTGTCAATGCTTTGAACCATTCCTGTGACACTAGTTATAGATTCCGATGGTTTAGATCAGGTTTACTATATCCCTCTGACCTTCTTATTGACGATCAAACACAGAAAATTCATTGGAATTAAATACAAAAGGCACAATGCCGACTCAAGTACAAGAAGACTGACTCTTCTTACTGTCTATGATTTGGACCATTCCTGTGACACTAGTTACAGGTTCCCATGCTTCACTTCAGTTTTACTGTATCCCTCTGACCTTCTTATTGACGATGAAACACAGAAATTGCATCGGAATTAAATACAAAAGGCACAATGCCGACTTAAGTAGAAGAAGACTGACTCTTCCTACTGACTACGTTTTGAACCATTCCTGTGACACTAGTTATAGATTCCGATGCTTCACTTCAGGTTTACTGTATCCAACTGACCTTCTTATTGACGATGAAACACGTAAATTGCATTGGAATTAAATACAAAATGCAGAAGGCCGACTTAAGTACAAAAAGAATGGGTCTTCTTACTGTCTATGTTTTGAACCATTCCTGTGACACTAGTTATAGATTTCGATGCTTCACTTCAGGATTACTGTATCCCTCTGACCTTCTTATTGACAATGAAACACAGAAATTGCATCCTAATGAAATACAAAAGGCACAATGCCGCCTCAAATACAAGAAGACTGGCTCTTCTTACTGTCTATGTTTTGAACCATTTCTGTGACACTAGTTATAGATTCCGATGCTTCACTTCAGTTTTACTGTATAACTCGGACCTTCGTAATGACGAAGAAACACAGATATTGCATCGGAATTAAATACAAAAGGCACAAAGCCATCTTAAGTACAAAAAGACTGACTCTGGTTACTGTCTATGTTTCGAACCTTTCCTGTGACACTAGTTATAGATTCCGATGCTTGACTTTAGATTTACTGATTCCCTCTGACCTTCTTATAGACAAAGAAACACATAAATTGCATCGGAAATAAATACAAAAGGCACAATGCCGACTCAAATACAAGAAGACTGGCTCTTCTTACTGTCTATGTTTTGAACCATTTCTGTGACACTAGTTATAGATTCCGATGCTTCACTTCAGTTTTACTGTATAACTCTGACCTTCTTAATGACGAAGAAACACAGGTATTGCATCGGAATTAAATACAAAAGGCACAATGCCGACTTCAGTACAAGAAGACTGACCCTTCTTACTGTCTATGTTTTGAACCATTCCTGTGACACTAGTTATAGATTCCGATGCTTCACTTCAGGTTTACTGTATCCCACTGACCTTCTTATTGACGATGAAACACAGAAATTGCATCGGAATTTAATACAAAAGGCACAATGCCGACTCAAGTACAAGAAGACTGGCTCTTCTTACTGTCTATGTTTTGAACCATTTCTGTGACACTAGTTATAGATTCCGATGCATCCCTTCAGGATTACTATATCCCTCTGACCTTCTTATTGACGAAGAAACACAGATATTGCATCGGAATTAAATACAATAGGCACAATGCCGACTTAAGTACAAGAAGACTGACCCTTCTTACTGTTTAAGTTTTGAACCATTCCTGTGACACTAGTTATAGATACCGATGCTTCACTTCAGGTTTACTGTATCCCTCTGACCTTCGTATTGACGATGAAACACAGAAATTGCATCGGAATTAAATACAAAAGGCACAATGCCGACTTAAGTACAAAAAGAATGGGTCTTCTTACTGTCTATGTTTTGAACCATTCCTGTGACACTAGTTATAGATTCCGATGCTTCACTTCAGGTTTACTGTATCCAGCGACCTTCTTATTGACGATGAAACACGTAAATTGCATCGGAATTAAATACAAAATGCACAATGCCGACTTAAGTACAAAAAGAATGGGTCTTCTTACTGTCTATGTTTTGAACCATTCCTGTGACACTAGTTATAGATTCCGATGCTTCACTTCAGTTTTACTGTATAACTCTGACCTTCTTATTGACGATGAAACACAGAAATTGCATCGGAATTTAATACAAAAGGCACAATGCCGACTCAAGTACAAGAAGACTGGCTCTTCTTACTGTCTATGTTTTGAACCATTTCTGTGACACTAGTTATAGATTCCGATGCATCCCTTCAGTATTACTATATCCCTCTGATCTTCTTATTGACGAAGAAACACAGATATTGCATCGGAATTAAATACAAAAGGCACAATGCCGACGTAAGTACAAGAAGACTGACCCTTCTTACTGTCTATGTTTTGAACCATTCCTGTGACACTAGTCATAGATTCCGATGCTTCACTTCAGGTTTACTGTATCCCTCTGACCTTCTTATTGACGATGAAACACAGAAATAGCATCTTAATTAAATACAAAAGGCACAATGCCGACTTCAGTACAAGAACACTAACTCATCTTACTGTCAATGGTTTGAACCATTCCTGTTACACTAGTTATAGATTCCGATACTTCACTTCAGGTTTACTGTATCCCTCTGACCTTCTTAATGACGAAGAAACACAGATATTGCATCGGAATTAAATACAAAAGGCACAATGCCGACTTCAGTACAAGAAGACTGACCCTTCTTACTGTCTATGTTTTGAACCATTCCTGTGACACTAGTTATAGATTCCGATGCTTCACTACAGGTTTACTGCATCCCTCTGACCTTCTTATTGACGATGAAACACAGAAATTGCATCATAATTAAATAAAAATGGCACAGTGCCGACTGAAGTACAAAATAACTGTCTCTTCCTACTGACTATGTTTTGAACCATTCCTGTGACACTAGTTATAGATTCCGATGCTTCACTTCAGGTTTACTGTATCCAGCTGACCTTCTTATTGACGATGAAGCACAGAAATTGCATCGGAATTAAATACAAAAGGCAAAATGCCGACTTAAGTACAAGAAGACTGACTCTTCGTACTGTATATGTTTTGAACCATTCCTGTGACACTAGATATAGATTCCGATGCTTCACTTCAGGTTTACTGTATCCCTCTGACCTTCTTATTGACGATGAAACACAGAAATAGCATCTTAATTAAATACAAAAGGCACAATGCCGACTTCAGTACAATAACACTAACTCATCTGACAGTCAATGGTTTGAACCATTCCTGTTACACTAGTTATAGATTCCGATGCTTCACTTCGGGTTTACTGTATCCCTCTGACCTTCTTATTGACGATGAAACACGTAAATTGCATCGGAATTAAATACAAAATGCACAATGCCGACTTAAGTACAAAAAGGATGGGTCTTCTTACTGTCTATGTTTTGAACCATTCCTGTGCCACTAGTTATAGATTCCGATGCTTCACTTCAGGTTTACTGTATCCCTCTGACCTTCTTATTGACAATGAAACACAGAAATTGCATCCTAATTAAATACAAAAGGCACAATGCCGACTCAAGTACAAGAAGACTGGCTCTTCTTACTGTCTATGTTTCGAACCTTTCCTGTGACACTAGTTATAGATTCCGATGCTTGACTTTAGGTTTACTGATTCCCTCTGTCCTTCTTATAGACAAAGAAACACATAAATTGCATCGGAATTAAATACAAAAGGCACAATGCCGACTCAAGTACAAGAAGACTGGCTCTTTTTACTGTCTATGATTTAAACCATTTCTGTGACTCTAGTTATAGATTCCGATGCTTCACTTCAGGTTTACTGTATCCCTCTGACCTTCTTATTGACGTAGAAACACAGATATTGCATCGGAATTAAATACAAAAGGCACAATGACGACTTAAGTACAAGAAGACTGACCCATCCCACTGTCTTTGTTTTGAACCATTCCTGTGACACTAGTTATGGATTCCGATGCTTCACTTCAGGTTCACTGTATCCCTCTGACCTTCGTATTGACGATGAAACACAGAAATTGCATCGGAATTAAATACAAATGGCAAAATGCCGATTTAAGTACAAAAAGAGTGACTCTTCTTACTGTCTATGATTTGAACCATTCCTGTGACACTAGTTATAGATTCCGATGCTTCACTTCAGGTTTACTGTATCCCTGTGAGCTTCTTATTGACGATGAAACACAGAAATTGCATTTTAATTAAATACAAAAGGCACAATGCCGACTTAAGTACAAGAAGACTGACTCTTCTTACTGTCAATGCTTTGAACCATTCCTGTGACACTAGTTATAGATTCCGATGGTTTAGATCAGGTTTACTATATCCCTCTGACCTTCTTATTGACGATCAAACACAGAAAATTCATTGGAATTAAATACAAAAGGCACAATGCCGACTCAAGTACAAGAAGACTGACTCTTCTTACTGTCTATGATTTGGACCATTCCTGTGACACTAGTTACAGGTTCCCATGCTTCACTTCAGTTTTACTGTATCCCTCTGACCTTCTTATTGACGATGAAACACAGAAATTGCATCGGAATTAAATACAAAAGGCACAATGCCGACTTAAGTAGAAGAAGACTGACTCTTCCTACTGACTACGTTTTGAACCATTCCTGTGACACTAGTTATAGATTCCGATGCTTCACTTCAGGTTTACTGTATCCAACTGACCTTCTTATTGACGATGAAACACGTAAATTGCATTGGAATTAAATACAAAATGCAGAAGGCCGACTTAAGTACAAAAAGAATGGGTCTTCTTACTGTCTATGTTTTGAACCATTCCTGTGACACTAGTTATAGATTTCGATGCTTCACTTCAGGATTACTGTATCCCTCTGACCTTCTTATTGACAATGAAACACAGAAATTGCATCCTAATGAAATACAAAAGGCACAATGCCGCCTCAAATACAAGAAGACTGGCTCTTCTTACTGTCTATGTTTTGAACCATTTCTGTGACACTAGTTATAGATTCCGATGCTTCACTTCAGTTTTACTGTATAACTCGGACCTTCGTAATGACGAAGAAACACAGATATTGCATCGGAATTAAATACAAAAGGCACAAAGCCATCTTAAGTACAAAAAGACTGACTCTGGTTACTGTCTATGTTTCGAACCTTTCCTGTGACACTAGTTATAGATTCCGATGCTTGACTTTAGATTTACTGATTCCCTCTGACCTTCTTATAGACAAAGAAACACATAAATTGCATCGGAAATAAATACAAAAGGCACAATGCCGACTCAAATACAAGAAGACTGGCTCTTCTTACTGTCTATGTTTTGAACCATTTCTGTGACACTAGTTATAGATTCCGATGCTTCACTTCAGTTTTACTGTATAACTCTGACCTTCTTAATGACGAAGAAACACAGGTATTGCATCGGAATTAAATACAAAAGGCACAATGCCGACTTCAGTACAAGAAGACTGACCCTTCTTACTGTCTATGTTTTGAACCATTCCTGTGACACTAGTTATAGATTCCGATGCTTCACTTCAGGTTTACTGTATCCCACTGACCTTCTTATTGACGATGAAACACAGAAATTGCATCGGAATTTAATACAAAAGGCACAATGCCGACTCAAGTACAAGAAGACTGGCTCTTCTTACTGTCTATGTTTTGAACCATTTCTGTGACACTAGTTATAGATTCCGATGCATCCCTTCAGGATTACTATATCCCTCTGACCTTCTTATTGACGAAGAAACACAGATATTGCATCGGAATTAAATACAATAGGCACAATGCCGACTTAAGTACAAGAAGACTGACCCTTCTTACTGTTTAAGTTTTGAACCATTCCTGTGACACTAGTTATAGATACCGATGCTTCACTTCAGGTTTACTGTATCCCTCTGACCTTCGTATTGACGATGAAACACAGAAATTGCATCGGAATTAAATACAAAAGGCACAATGCCGACTTAAGTACAAAAAGAATGGGTCTTCTTACTGTCTATGTTTTGAACCATTCCTGTGACACTAGTTATAGATTCCGATGCTTCACTTCAGGTTTACTGTATCCAGCGACCTTCTTATTGACGATGAAACACGTAAATTGCATCGGAATTAAATACAAAATGCACAATGCCGACTTAAGTACAAAAAGAATGGGTCTTCTTACTGTCTATGTTTTGAACCATTCCTGTGACACTAGTTATAGATTCCGATGCTTCACTTCAGTTTTACTGTATAACTCTGACCTTCTTATTGACGATGAAACACAGAAATTGCATCGGAATTTAATACAAAAGGCACAATGCCGACTCAAGTACAAGAAGACTGGCTCTTCTTACTGTCTATGTTTTGAACCATTTCTGTGACACTAGTTATAGATTCCGATGCATCCCTTCAGTATTACTATATCCCTCTGATCTTCTTATTGACGAAGAAACACAGATATTGCATCGGAATTAAATACAAAAGGCACAATGCCGACGTAAGTACAAGAAGACTGACCCTTCTTACTGTCTATGTTTTGAACCATTCCTGTGACACTAGTCATAGATTCCGATGCTTCACTTCAGGTTTACTGTATCCCTCTGACCTTCTTATTGACGATGAAACACAGAAATAGCATCTTAATTAAATACAAAAGGCACAATGCCGACTTCAGTACAAGAACACTAACTCATCTTACTGTCAATGGTTTGAACCATTCCTGTTACACTAGTTATAGATTCCGATACTTCACTTCAGGTTTACTGTATCCCTCTGACCTTCTTAATGACGAAGAAACACAGATATTGCATCGGAATTAAATACAAAAGGCACAATGCCGACTTCAGTACAAGAAGACTGACCCTTCTTACTGTCTATGTTTTGAACCATTCCTGTGACACTAGTTATAGATTCCGATGCTTCACTACAGGTTTACTGCATCCCTCTGACCTTCTTATTGACGATGAAACACAGAAATTGCATCATAATTAAATAAAAATGGCACAGTGCCGACTGAAGTACAAAATAACTGTCTCTTCCTACTGACTATGTTTTGAACCATTCCTGTGACACTAGTTATAGATTCCGATGCTTCACTTCAGGTTTACTGTATCCAGCTGACCTTCTTATTGACGATGAAGCACAGAAATTGCATCGGAATTAAATACAAAAGGCAAAATGCCGACTTAAGTACAAGAAGACTGACTCTTCGTACTGTATATGTTTTGAACCATTCCTGTGACACTAGATATAGATTCCGATGCTTCACTTCAGGTTTACTGTATCCCTCTGACCTTCTTATTGACGATGAAACACAGAAATAGCATCTTAATTAAATACAAAAGGCACAATGCCGACTTCAGTACAATAACACTAACTCATCTGACAGTCAATGGTTTGAACCATTCCTGTTACACTAGTTATAGATTCCGATGCTTCACTTCGGGTTTACTGTATCCCTCTGACCTTCTTATTGACGATGAAACACGTAAATTGCATCGGAATTAAATACAAAATGCACAATGCGACTTAAGTACAAAAAGGATGGGTCTTCTTACTGTCTATGTTTTGAACCATTCCTGTGCCACTAGTTATAGATTCCGATGCTTCACTTCAGGTTTACTGTATCCCTCTGACCTTCTTATTGACAATGAAACACAGAAATTGCATCCTAATTAAATACAAAAGGCACAATGCCGACTCAAGTACAAGAAGACTGGCTCTTCTTACTGTCTATGTTTCGAACCTTTCCTGTGACACTAGTTATAGATTCCGATGCTTGACTTTAGGTTTACTGATTCCCTCTGACCTTCTTATAGACAAAGAAACACATAAATTGCATCGGAATTAAATACAAAAGGCACAATGCCGACTCAAGTACAAGAAGACTGGCTCTTTTTACTGTCTATGATTTAAACCATTTCTGTGACTCTAGTTATAGATTCCGATGCTTCACTTCAGGTTTACTGTATCCCTCTGACCTTCTTATTGACGTAGAAACACAGATATTGCATCGGAATTAAATACAAAAGGCACAATGACGACTTAAGTACAAGAAGACTGACCCATCCCACTGTCTTTGTTTTGAACCATTCCTGTGACACTAGTTATGGATTCCGATGCTTCACTTCAGGTTCACTGTATCCCTCTGACCTTCGTATTGACGATGAAACACAGAAATTGCATCGGAATTAAATACAAATGGCAAAATGCCGACTTAAGTACAAAAAGGGTGACTCTTCTTACTGTCTATGATTTGAACCATTCCTGTGACACTAGTTATAGATTCCGATGCTTCACTTCAGGTTTACTGTATCCCTGTGAGCTTCTTATTGACGATGAAACACAGAAATTGCATCGGAATTATATACAAAAGGCACAATGCCGACTTAAGTACAAGAAGACTGACTCTTCTTACTGTCAATGTTTTGAACCATTCCTGTGACACTAGTTATAGATTCCGATGGTTTACTTCAGGTTTACTATATCCCTTTGACCTTCGTATTGACGATCAAACACAGAAAATTCATCGGAATTAAATACAAAAGGCACAATGCCGACTCAAGTACAAGACGACTGGCTCTTCTTACTGTCTATGTTTTGAGCCATTACTGTGACACTAGTTATAGATTCCGATGCTTCACTTCAGGTTTACTGTATCCCTTTCACCTTCCTATTGACGATGAAACACAGAAATTGCATTTTAATTAAATACAAAAGGCACAATGCCGACTTAAGTACAAGATAACTGACTCTTCCTACTGACTACGTTTTGAACCATTCCTGTGACACTAGTTATAGATTCCGATGCTTCACTTCAGGTTTACTGTATCCAACTGACCTTCTTATTGACGATGAAACACGTAAATTGCATCAGAATTAAATACAAAATGCACAATGCCGACTTAAGTACAAAAAGAATGGGTCTTCTTACTGTCTATGTTTTGAACCATTCCTGTGACACTAGTTATAGATTCCGATGCTTCACTTCAGGTTTACTGTATCCCTGTGACCTTCTTATTGGCAATGAAACACAGAAATTGCATCAGAATTAAATACAAAAGGCACAATGACAACTTAAGTACAAGAAGACTGAGCCATCCCACTGTCTTTGTTTTGAACTATTCCTGTGACACTAGTTACAGATTCCGATGCTTCACTTCAGGTTCACTGTATCCCTCTGACCTTCGTATTGACGATGAAACACAGAAATTGCATCGGAATTAAATACAAATGGCAAAATGCCGACATAAGTACAAAAAGAGTGACTCTTCTTACTGTCTAAGTTTTGAACCATTCCTGTGACACTAGTTATAGATACCGATGCTTCACTTCAGGTTTACTGTATCCCTCTGACCTTCTTATTGACGAACAAACACAGAAAATTCATCGGAATTAAATACAAAAGGCACAATGCCGACTCAAGTACAAGACGACTGGCTCTTCTTACTGTCTATGTTTTGAGCCATTCCTGTGACACTAGTTATAGATTCCGATGCTTCACTTCAGGTTTACTGTATCCAGCTGACCTTCTTATTGACGATGAAGCACAGAAATTGCATCGGAATTAAATACAAAAGGTAAAATGCCGACTTAACTACAAGAAGACCTACTCTACTTACTGTCTATGATTTGAACCATTCCTGTGACACTAGTTACAGGTTCCCATACTTCACTTCAGTTTTACTGTATCCCTCTGACCTTCTTATTGACGATGAAACACAGAAATTGCATCGGAATTAAATACAAAAGGCACAATGCCGACTTAAGTAGAAGAAGACTGACTCTTCCTACTGTCTATGATTTGAACCATTCCTGTGACACTCGTTATAGATTCCGATGCTTCACTTCAGGTTTACTGTATCCCTTTCACCTTCCTATTGACGATGAAACACAGAAATTGCATTTTAATTAAATACAAAAGGCACAATGCCGACTTAAGTACAAGATAACTGACTCTTCCTACTGACTACGTTTTGAACCATTCCTGTGACACTAGTTATAGATTCCGATGCTTCACTTCAGGTTTACTGTATCCAGCTGACCTTCTTATTGACGATGAAACACGTAAATTGCATCGGAATTAAATACAAAATGCACAATGCCGACTTAAGTACAAAAAGAATGGGTCTTCTTACTGTCTATGTTTTGAACCATTCCTGTGACACTAGTTATAGATTCCGATGCTTCACTTCAGGTTCACTGTATCCCTCTGACCTTCGTATTGACGATGGAACACAGAAATTGCATCGGAATTAAATACAAATGGCAAAATGCCGACTTAAGTACAAAAAGAGTGACTCTTCTTACTGTCTAAGTTTTGAACCATTCCTGTGACACTAGTTATAGATACCGATGCTTCACTTCAGGTTTACTGTATCCCTCTGACCTTCGTATTGACGATGAAACACAGAAATTGCATCGGAATTAAATACAAAAGGCACAATGCCATCTTAAGTACAAAAAGACTGACTCTGGTTACTGTCTATGTTTCGAATCTTTTCTGTGACACTAGTTATAGATTCCGATGCTTGACTTTAGGTTTACTGATTCCCTCTGACCTTCTTATAGACAAAGAAACACATAAATTGCATAGGAAATAAATACAAAAGGCACAATGCCGACTCAAGTACAAGAAGACTGGCTCTTCTTACTGTCTATGATTTAAACCATTTCTGTGACGCTAGTTATAGATTCCGATGCTTCACTTCAGGTTTACTGTATCCCTCTGACCTTCTTATTGACGTAGAAACACAGATATTGCATCAGAATTAAATACAAAAGGCACAATGACGACTTAAGTACAAGAAGACTGAGCCATCCCACTGTCTTTGTTTTGAACCATTCCTGTGACACTAGTTATAGATTCCGATGCTTCACTTCAGGTTCACTGTATCCCTCTGACCTTCTTATTGACGAACAAACACAGAAAATTCATCGGAATTAAATACAAAAGGCACAATGCCGACTCAAGTACAAGACGACTGGCTCTTCTTACTGTCTATGTTTTGAGCCATTCCTGTGACACTAGTTGTAGATTCCGATGCTTCACTTCAGGTTTACTGTATCCAGCTGACCTTCTTATTGACGATGAAGCACAGAAATTGCATCGGAATTAAATACAAAAGGTAAAATGCCGACTTAAGTACAAGAAGACCTACTCTACTTACTGTCTATGATTTGAACCATTCCTGTGACACTAGTTACAGGTTCCCATACTTCACTTCAGTTTTACTGTATCCCTCTGACCTTCTTATTGACGATGAAACACAGAAATTGCATCGGAATTAAATACAAAAGGCACAATGCCGACTTAAGTAGAAGAAGACTGACTCTTCCTACTGTCTATGATTTGAACCATTCCTGTGACACTCGTTATAGATTCCGATGCTTCCCTTCAGGTTTACTGTATCCCTTTCACCTTCCTATTGACGATGAAACACAGAAATTGCATTTTAATTAAATACAAAAGGCACAATGCCGACTTAAGTACAAGATAACTGACTCTTCCTACTGACTACGTTTTGAACCATTCCTGTGACACTAGTTATAGATTCCGATGCTTCACTTCAGGTTTTCTGTATCCAGCTGAGTTTCTTATTGACGATGAAACACGTAAATTGCATCGGAATTAAATACAAAATGCACAATGCCGACTTAAGTACAAAAAGAATGGGTCTTCTTACTGTCTATGTTTTGAACCATTCCTGTGACACTAGTTATAGATTCCGATGCTTCACTTCAGGTTTACTGTATCCCTCTGACCCTCTTATTGACAATGCAACACAGTAATTGCATCCTAATTAAATACAAAAGGCACAATGCCGACTCAAATAGAAGAAGACTGGCTCTTCTTACTGTCTATGTTTTGAACCATTTCTGTGACACTAGTTATAGATTCCGATGCTTCACTTCAGTTTTACTGTATAACTCTGACCTTCTTAATGACGAAGAAACACAGATATTGCATCGGAATTAAATACAAAAGGCACAATTCCGACTTCAGTACAAGAAGACTGACCCTTCTTACTGTCTATGTTTTGAACCATTCCTGTGACACTAGTTATAGATTCCGATGCTTCACTTCAGGTTTACTGTATCCCACTGACCTTCTTATTGACGATGAAACACAGAAATTGCATCGGAATTAAATACAAAAGGCACAATGCCGACTTAAGTACATTTAGACTGACTCTTCCTACTGTCTATACTTTGAAACATTCCTGTGACACTAGTTATAGATTCCGATGCTTCATTTCAGGTTTACTGTATCCCTTGGACCTTCTTATTGACGATGAAACACAGAAATTGCATCGGAATGAAATACAAAAGGCTCAATGCCGACATAAGTACAAGAAGACTGACCTTTCTTACTCTCTATGCTTTGAAACATTCCTGTGACACTAGTTATAGATTCCGATGCTTCACTTCAGGTTTACTGTACCCCTTGGACCTTCTTATTGACGATGAAACACAGAAATTTCATCGGAATTAAATACAAAAGGCACAATGCCGACTTAAGTACAAGAAGACTGACTCATCCAACTGTCTAAGTTTGAACCATTCCTGTGATACTAGTTATTGATTTTGATGCTACACTTCAGTTTTACTGTATCCCTCTGACCTTCTTATTGACGATGAAACACAGAAATTGCATCGGAATGGAATACAAAAGGCACAATGCCGACTTAAGTAAAAGAAGACTGAATTTTCATACTGACTGTTTTGAACCATTCCTGTGACACTAGTTATAGATACCGGTGCTTCACTTCAGGTTTACTGTATCCCTCTGACCTTCGTATTGACGATGAAACACAGAAATTGCATCGGAATTAAATACAAAATGCACAATGACATCTTAAGTACAAAAAGACTGACTCTGGTTACTGTCTATGTTTCGAACCTTTCCTGTGACACTAGTTATAGATTCCGATGCTTGACTTTAGGTTTACTGATTCCCTCTGACCTTCTTATAGACAAAGAAACACATAAATTGCATCGGAAATAAATACAAAAGGCACAATGCCGACTCAAGTACAAGAAGACGGGCTCTTCTTACTGTCTATGATTTAAACCATTTCTGTGACACTAGTTATAGATTCCGATGCTTCACTTCAGGTTTACTGTATCCCTCTGACCTTCTTATTGACGATGAAACACAGAAATAGCATCTTAATTAAATACAAATGGCACAATGCCGACTTCAGTACAAGAACACTAACTCATCTGACAGTCAATGGGGTGAACCATTCCTGTTACACTAGTTATAGATTCCGATGCTTCACTTCGGGTTTACTGTATGCCTCTGACCTTCTTATTGACGATGAAACACGTAAATTGCATCGGAATTAAATACAAAATGCACAATGCCGACTTAAGTACAAAAAGGATGGGTCTTCTTACTGTCTATGTTTTGAACCATTCCTGTGCCACTAGTTATAGATTCCGATGCATCCCTTCAGGATTACTATATCCCTCTGACCTTCTTATTGACGAAGAAACACAGATATTGCATCGGAATTAAATACAAAAGGCACAATGCCGACTTAGGTACAAGAAGACTGACTCTTCTTACTGTCAATGTTTCGAACCTTTCCTGTGACACTAGTTATAGATTCCGATGCTTGACTTTAGGTTTACTGATTCCCTCTGACCTTCTTATAGACAAAGAAACACATAAATTGCATCGGAATTAAATACAAAAGGCACAATGCCGACTCAAGTACAAGAAGACTGGCTCTTTTTACTGTCTATGATTTAAACCATTTCTGTGACTCTAGTTATAGATTCCGATGCTTCACTTCAGGTTTACTGTATCCCTCTGACCTTCTTATTGACGTAGAAACACAGATATTGCATCGGAATTAAATACAAAAGGCACAATGACGACTTAAGTACAAGAAGACTGACCCATCCCACTGACTTTGTTTTGAACCATTCCTGTGACACTAGTTATGGATTCCGATGCTTCACTTCAGGTTCACTGTATCCCTCTGACCTTCGTATTGACGATGAAACACAGAAATTGCATCGGAATTAAATACAAATGGCAAAATGCCGACTTAAGTACAAAAAGAGTGACTCTTCTTACTGTCTATGATTTGAACCATTCCTGTGACACTAGTTATAGATTCCGATGCTTCACTTCAGGTTTACTGTATCCCTGTGACCTTCTTATTGACGATGAAACACAGAAATTGCATCGGAATTATATACATAAGGCACAATGCCGACTTAAGTACAAGAAGACTGACTCATCTCACTGTCAATGTTTTGAACCATTCCTGTGACACTAGTTATAGATTGCGATGGTTTACTTCAGGTTTACTATATCCCTCTGACCTTCGTATTGACGATCAAACACAGAAAATTCATCGGAATTAAATACAAAAGGCACAATGCCGACTCAAGTACAAGACGACTGGCTCTTCTTACTGTCTATGTTTTGAGCCATTCCTGTGACACTAGTTATAGATTCCGATGCTTCACTTCAGGTTTACTGTATCCCTCTGACCTTCTTATTGACGATGAAACACAGAAATTGCATCGGAATTAAATACAAAAGGTACAATGCCGACTTAAGTAGAAGAAGACTGACTCTTCCTACTGTCTATGATTTGAACCATTCCTGTGACACTCGTTATAGATTCCGATGCTTCACTTCAGGTTTACTGTATCCCTTTCACCTTCCTATAGACGATGAAACACAGAAATTGCATTTTAATTAAATACAAAAGGCACAATTCCGACTTCAGTACAAGATAACTGACTCTTCCTACTGACTACGGTTTGAACCATTCCTGTGACACTAGTTATAGATTCCGATGCTTCACTTCAGGTTTACTGTATCCAACTGACCTTCTTATTGACGATGAAACACGTAAATTGCATCGGAATTAAATACAAAATGCACAATGCCGACTTAAGTACAAAAAGAATGGGTCTTCTTACTGTCTATGTTTTGAACCATTCCTGTGACACTAGTTATAGATTCCGATGCTTCACTTCAGGTTTACTGTATCCCTCTGACCTTCTTATTGACAATGAAACACAGAAATTGCATCCTAATTAAATACAAAAGGCACAATGCCGACTCAAATACAAGAAGACTGGCTCTTCTTACTGTCTATGTTTTGAACCATTTCTGTGACACTAGTTATAGATTCCGATGCTTCACTTCAGTTTTACTGTATAACTCTGACCTTCTTAATGACGAAGAAACACAGATATTGCATCGGAATTAAATACAAAAGGCACAATGCCGACTTCAGTACAAGAAGACTGACCCTTCTTACTGTCTATGTTTTGAACCATTCCTGTGACACTAGTTATAGATTCCGATGCTTCACTTCAGGTTTACTGTATCCCTCTGACCCTCTTATTGACGTAGAAACACAGATATTGCATCAGAATTAAATACAAAAGGCACAATGACAACTTAAGTACAAGAAGACTGAGCCATCCCACTGTCTTTGTTTTGAACCATTACTGTGACACTAGTTATAGATTCCGATGCTTCACTTCAGGTTCACTGTATCCCTCTGACCTTCGTATTGACGATGAAACACAGAAATTGCATCGGAATTAAATACAAATGGCAAAATGCCGACTTAAGTACAAAAAGAGTGACTCTTCTTACTGTCTAAGCTTTGAACCATTCCTGTGACACTAGTTATAGATACCGATGCTTCAGTTCAGGTTTACTGTATCCCTCTGACCTTCGTATTGACGATGAAACACAGAAATTGCATCGGAATTAAATACAAAAGGCACAATGCCATCTTAAGTACAAAAAGACTGACTCTGGTTACTGTCTATGTTTCGAATCTTTCCTGTGACACTAGTTATAGATTCCGATGCTTGACTTCAGGTTTACTGATTCCTTCTGACCTTCTTATAGACAAAGAAACACATAAATTACATAGGAAATAAATACAAAAGGCACAATGCCGACTCAAGTACAAGAAGACTGGCTCTTCTTACTGTCTATGTTTTGAACCATTACTGTGACACTAGTTATAGATTCCGATGCTTCACTTCAGTTTTACTGTATAACTCTGACCTTCGTAATGACGAAGAAACACAGATATTGCATCGGAATTAAATACAAAAGGCACAATTCCGACTTCAGGACAAGAAGACTGACCCTTCTTACTGTCTATGTTTTGAACCATTCCTGTGACACTAGTTATAGATTCCGATGCTTCACTTCAGGTTTACTGTATCCCACTGACCTTCTTATTGACGATGAAACACAGAAATTGTATCGGAATTAAATACAAAAGGCACAATGCCGACTTAAGTACATTTAGACTGACTCTTCCTACTGTCTATACTTTGAAACATTCCTGTGACACTAGTTATAGATTCCGATGCTTCATTTCAGGTTTACTGTATCCCTTGGACCTTCTTATTGACGATGAAACACAGAAATTGCATCGGAATGAAATACAAAAGGCTCAATGCCGACATAAGTACAAGAAGACTGACCTTTCTTACTCTCTATGCTTTGAAACATTCCTGTGACACTAGTTATAGATTCCGATGCTTCACTTCAGGTTTACTGTACCCCTTGGACCTTCTTATTGACGATGAAACACAGAAACTCATCGGAATTAAATACAAAAGGCACAATGCCGACTTAAGTACAAGAAGACTGACTCTTCATACTGACTAATTTGAACCATTCCTGTGACACTAGTTATAGATACCGATGCTTCACTTCAGGTTTACTGTATCCCTCTGACCTTCGTATTGACGATGAAACACAGAAACTGCATCGGAATTAAATACAAAATGCACAATGACAAAAAGACTGACTCTGGTTACTGTCTATGTTTCGAACCTTTCTTGTGACACTAGTTATAGATTCCGATGCTTGACTTTAGGTTTACTGATTCCCTCTGACCTTCTTATAGACAAAGAAACACATAAATTGCATCGGAAATAAATACAAAAGGCACAATGCCGACTCAAGTACAAAAAGAGTGACTCTTCTTACTGTCTATGATTTGAACCATTCCTGTGACACTCGTTATAGATTCCGATGCTTCACTTCATGTTTACTGATTCCCTCTGACCTTCTTATAGACAAAGAAACACATAAATTGCATCGGAAATAAATACAAAAGGCACAATGCCGACTCAAGTACAAGACGACTGGCTCTTCTTACTGTCTATGTTTTGAGCCATTCCTGTGACACTAGTTATAGATTCCGATGCTTCACTTCAGGTTTACTATATCCAGCTGACCTTCTTATTGACGATGAAGCACAGAAATTGCATCGGAATTAAATACAAAAGGCAAAATGCCGACTTAAGTATAAGAAGACTGACTCTTCCTACCGTCTATGATTTGAACCATTCCTGTGACACTCGTTATAGAATCCGATGCTTCACTTCAGGTTTACTGTATCCCTGTGAGCTTCTTATTGACGATGAAACACAGAAATTGCATTTTAATTAAAAACAAAAGGCACAATGCCGACTTAAGTACAAGATAACTGACTCTTCCTACTGACTATGCTTTGAACCATTCCTGTGACACTAGTTATAGATTCCGATGGTTCACTTCAGGTTTACTGTATCCCTCTGACCTTCTTATTGACGATGAAACACAGAAATTGCATCGGAATTTAATACAAAAGGCACAATGCCGACTCAAGTACAAGAAGACTGGCTCTTCTTACTGTCTATGTTTTGAACCATTTCTGTGACACTAGTTATAGATTCCGATGCATCCCTTCAGGATAACTATATCCCTCTGACCTTCTTATTGACGAAGAAACACAGATATTGCATCGGAATTAAATACAAAAGGCACAATGCCGACTGAAGCACAAGAAGACTGACCCTTCTTACTGTCTAAGTTTTGAACCATTCCTTTGACACTAGTTATAGATACCGATGCTTCACTTCAGGTTTACTGTATCCCTCTGACCTTCGTATTGACGATGAAACACAGAAATTGCATCGGAATTAAATACAAAAGGCACAATGCCATCTTAAGTACAAAAAGACTGACTCTTATTACTGTCTATGTTTCGAACCTTTCCTGTGACACTAGTTATAGATTCCGATGCTTGACTTTAGGTTTACTGATTCCCTCTGACCTTCTTATTGACAAAGAAACACATAAATTGCATCGGAATTAAATACAAAAGGCACAATGCCGACTCAAGTACAAGAAGACTGGCTCTTCTTACTGTCTATGATTTAAACCATTTCTGTGACACTAGTTATAGATTACGATGCTTCACTTCAGGTTTACTGTATCCCTCTGACCTTCTTATTGACGTAGAAACACAGATATTGCATCGGAATTAAATACAAAAGCCACAATGACGACTTAAGTACAAGAAGACTGACCCATCCCACTGTCTTTGTTTTGAACCATTCCTGTGACACTAGTTATAGATTCCGATGCTTCACTTCAGGTTCACTGTATCCCTCTGACCTTCGTATTGACGATGAAACACAGAAATTGCATCGGAATTAAATACAAATGGCAAAATGCCGACTTAAGTACAAGAAGACTGACTCTTCTTACTGTCAATGATTTGAACCATTCCTGTGACACTAGTTATAGATTCCGATGCTTCACTTCAGGTTCACTGTATCCCTCTGATCTTCGTATTGACGATGAAACTCAGAAATTGCATCGGAATTAAATACAAATGGCAAAATGCCGACTTAAGTACAAAAAGAGTGACTCTTCTTACTGTCTATGATTTGAACCATTCCTGTGACACTAGTTATAGATTCCGATGCTTCACTTCAGGTTTACTGTATCCCTGTGAGCCTCTTATTGACGATGAAACACAGAAATTGCATCGGAATTATATACAAAAGGCACAATGCCGACTTAAGTACAAGAAGACTGACTCTTCTTACTGTCAATGTTTTGAACCATTCCTGTGACGCTAGTTATAGATTCCGATGGTTTACTTCAGGTTTACTATATCCCTCTGACCTTCTTATTGACGATCAAACACAGAAAATTCATCGGAATTAAATACAAAAGGCACAATGCCGACTCTAGTACAAGACGACTGGCTCTTCTTACTGCCTATGCTTTGAGCCATTCCTGTGACACTAGTTATAGATTCCGATGCTTCACTTCAGGTTTACTGTATCCAGCTGACCTTCTTATTGACGATGAAGCACAGAAATTGCATCGGAATTAAATACAAAAGGCAAAATGCCGACTTAAGTACAAGAAGACTGACTCTTCTTACTGTCTATGATTTGAACCATTCCTGTGACACTAGTTACAGGTTCCCATGCTTCACTTCAGTTTTACTGTATCCCTCTGACCTTCTTATTGACGATGAAACACAGAAATTGCATCGGAATTAAATACAAAAGGCACAATGCCGACTTAAGTAGAAGAAGATTGACTTTTCCTACTGTCTTTGATTTGAACCATTCCTGTGACACTCGTTATAGATTCCGATGCTTCACTTCAGGATTACTGTATCCCTTTCACCTTCCTATTGACGATGAAACACAGAAATTGCATTTTAATTAAATACAAAAGGCACAATGCCGACTTAAGTACAAGATAACTGACTCTTCCTACTGACTACGTTTTGAACAATTCCTGTGACACTAGTTATAGATTCCGATGCTTCACTTCAGGTTTACTGTATCCAGCTGACCTTCTTATTGACGATGAAACACGTAAATTGCATCGGAATTAAATACAAAATGCACAATGCCGACTTAAGTACAAAAAGAATGGGTCTTCTTACTGTCTATGTTTTGAACCATTCCTGTGACACTAGTTATAGATTCCGATGCTTCACTTCAGGTTTACTGTATCCCTCTGACCCTCTTATTGACAATGAAACACAGAAATTGCATCCTAATTAAATACAAAAGGCACAATGCCGACTCAAATACAAGAAGACTGGCTCTTCTTACTGTCTACGTTTTGAACCATTTCTGAGACACTAGTTATAGATTCCGATGCTTCACTTCAGTTTTACTGTATAACTCTGACCTTCTTAATGACGAAGAAACACAGATATTGCATCGGAATTAAATACAAAAGGCACAATGCCGACTTCAGTACAAGAAGACTGACCCTTCTTACTGTTTATGTTTTGAACCATTCCTGTGACACTAGTTATAGATTCCGATGCTTCACTTCAGGTTTACTGTATCCCACTGACCTTCTGATTGACGATGAAACACAGAAATTACATCGGAATTTAATACAAAAGGCACAATGCCGACTCAAGTACAAGTAGACTGGCTCTTCTTACTGTCTATGTTTTGAACCATTTCTGTGACACTAGTTATAGATTCCGATTCATCCCTTCAAGATTACTATATCCCTCTGACCTTCTTATTGACGAAGAAGCACAGATATTGCATCGGAATTAAATACAAAAGGCACAATGCCGACTTAAGTACAAGAAGACTGACCCTTCTTACTGTCTAAGTTTTGAACCATTCCTGTGACACTAGTTATAGATACCGATGCTTCACTTCAGGTTTACTGTATCCCTCTGACCTTCGTATGGACGATGAAACACAGAAATTGCATCGGAATTAAATACAAAAGGCACAATGCCGACTTAAGTACATTTAGACTGACTCTTCCTACTGTCTATACTTTGAAACATTCCTGTGACACTAGTTATAGATTCCGATGCTTCATTTCAGGTTTACTGTATCCCTTGGACCTTCTTATTGACGATGAAACACAGAAATTGCATCGGAATGAAATACAAAACGGTCAATGCCGACATAAGTACAAGAAGACTGACCTTTCTTACTCTCTGTGCTTTGAAACATTCCTGTGACACTAGTTATAGGTTCCAATGCTTCACTTCAGGTTTACTGTACCCCTTGGACCTTCTTATTGACGATGAAACACAGAAATTTCATCGGAATTAAATACAAAAGGCACAATGCCGACTTAAGTACAAGAAGACTGACCTATCCCACTGTCTTTGCTTTGAACCATCCCTGTGACACTAGTTATAGATTCCGATGCTTCACTTCAGGTTTACTGTATCCCTGTGAGCTTCTTATTGACGATGAAACACAGAAATTGCATTTTAATTAAATACAAAAGGCACAATGCCGACTTAAGTACAAGATAACTGACTCTTCCTACTGACTGTGTTTTGAACCTTTCCTGTGACACTAGTTATAGATTCCGATAATTCACTTCAGGTTTACTGTATCCCTCTGACCTTCTTATTGACGAAGAAACACAGATATTGCATCGGAATTAAATACAAAAGGCACAATGCCGACTGAAGCACAAGAAGACTGACCCTTCTTACTGTCTAAGTTTTGAACCATTCCTTTGACACTAGTTATAGATACCGATGCTTCACTTCAGGTTTACTGTATCCCTCTGACCTTCGTATTGACGATGAAACACAGAAATTGCATCGGAATTAAATACAAAAGGCACAATGCCATCTTAAGTACAAAAAGACTGACTCTTATTACTGTCTATGTTTCGAACCTTTCCTGTGACACTAGTTATAGATTCCGATGCTTGACTTTAGGTTTACTGATTCCCTCTGACCTTCTTATTGACAAAGAAACACATAAATTGCATCGGAATTAAATACAAAAGGCACAATGCCGACTCAAGTACAAGAAGACTGGCTCTTCTTACTGTCTATGATTTAAACCATTTCTGTGACACTAGTTATAGATTACGATGCTTCACTTCAGGTTTACTGTATCCCTCTGACCTTCTTATTGACGTAGAAACACAGATATTGCATCGGAATTAAATACAAAAGCCACAATGACGACTTAAGTACAAGAAGACTGACCCATCCCACTGTCTTTGTTTTGAACCATTCCTGTGACACTAGTTATAGATTCCGATGCTTCACTTCAGGTTCACTGTATCCCTCTGACCTTCGTATTGACGATGAAACACAGAAATTGCATCGGAATTAAATACAAATGGCAAAATGCCGACTTAAGTACAAGAAGACTGACTCTTCTTACTGTCAATGATTTGAACCATTACTGTGACACTAGTTACAGGTTCCCATGCTTCACGTCAGTTTTACTGCATCCCTCTGACCTTCTTATTGACGATGAAACACAGAAATTGCATCGGAATTAAATACAAAAGGCACAATGCCGACTTAAGTATAAGAAGACTGACTCTTCCTACTGTCTATGATTTGAACCATTCGTGTGACACTCGTTATAGATTCCGATGCTTCACTTCATGTTTACTGATTCCCTCTGACCTTCTTATAGACAAAGAAACACATAAATTGCATCGGAAATAAATACAAAAGGCACAATGCCGACTCAAGGACAAGAAGACTGGCTCTTCTTACTGTCTATGATTTAAACCATTTCTGTGACGCTAGTTATAGATTCCGATGCTTCACATCAGGTTTACTGTAACCCTCTGACTTTCATATTGACGTAGAAACACAGATATTGCATCAGAATTAAATACAAAAGGCACAATGACGACTTAAGTACAAGAAGACTGACCCATCCCACTGTCTTTGTTTTGAACCATTCCTGTGACACTAGTTATAGATTCCGATGCTTCACTTCAGGTTCACTGTATCCCTCTGATCTTCGTATTGACGATGAAACTCAGAAATTGCATCGGAATTAAATACAAATGGCAAAATGCCGACTTAAGTACAAAAAGAGTGACTCTTCTTACTGTCTATGATTTGAACCATTCCTGTGACACTAGTTATAGATTCCGATGCTTCACTTCAGGTTTACTGTATCCCTGTGAGCCTCTTATTGACGATGAAACACAGAAATTGCATCGGAATTATATACAAAAGGCACAATGCCGACTTAAGTACAAGAAGACTGACTCTTCTTACTGTCAATGTTTTGAACCATTCCTGTGACGCTAGTTATAGATTCCGATGGTTTACTTCAGGTTTACTATATCCCTCTGACCTTCTTATTGACGATCAAACACAGAAAATTCATCGGAATTAAATACAAAAGGCACAATGCCGACTCTAGTACAAGACGACTGGCTCTTCTTACTGCCTATGTTTTGAGCCATTCCTGTGACACTAGTTATAGATTCCGATGCTTCACTTCAGGTTTACTGTATCCAGCTGACCTTCTTATTGACGATGAAGCACAGAAATTGCATCGGAATTAAATACAAAAGGCAAAATGCCGACTTAAGTACAAGAAGACTGACTCTTCTTACTGTCTATGATTTGAACCATTCCTGTGACACTAGTTACAGGTTCCCATGCTTCACTTCAGTTTTACTGTATCCCTCTGACCTTCTTATTGACGATGAAACACAGAAATTGCATCGGAATTAAATACAAAAGGCACAATGCCGACTTAAGTAGAAGAAGATTGACTTTTCCTACTGTCTTTGATTTGAACCATTCCTGTGACACTCGTTATAGATTCCGATGCTTCACTTCAGGATTACTGTATCCCTTTCACCTTCCTATTGACGATGAAACACAGAAATTGCATTTTAATTAAATACAAAAGGCACAATGCCGACTTAAGTACAAGAAGACTGACCCTTCTTACTGTCTAAGTTTTGAACCATTCCTGTGACACTAGTTATAGATACCGATGCTTCACTTCAGGTTTACTGTATCCCTCTGACCTTCGTATTGACGATGAAACACAGAAATTGCATCGGAATTAAATACAAAAGGCACAATGCCGACTTAAGTACATTTAGACTGACTCTTCCTACTGTCTATACTTTGAAACATTCCTGTGACACTAGTTATAGATTCCGATGCTTCATTTCAGGTTTACTGTATCCCTTGGACCTTCTTATTGACGATGAAACACAGAAATTGCATCGGAATGAAATACAAAAGGGTCAATGCCGACATAAGTACAAGAAGACTGACCTTTCTTACTCTCTGTGCTTTGAAACATTCCTGTGACACTAGTTATAGGTTCCAATGCTTCACTTCAGGTTTACTGTACCCCTTGGACCTTCTTATTGACGATGAAACACAGAAATTTCATCGGAATTAAATACAAAAGGCACAATGCCGACTTAAGTACAAGAAGACTGACCCATCCCACTGTCTTTGCTTTGAACCATCCCTGTGACACTAGTTATAGATTCCGATGCTTCACTTCAGGTTTACTGTATCCCTGTGAGCTTCATATTGACGATGAAACACAGAAATTGCATTTTAATTAAATACAAAAGGCACAATGCCGACTTAAGTACAAGATAACTGACTCTTCCTACTGACTGTGTTTTGAACCTTTCCTGTGACACTAGTTATAGATTCCGATGCTTCACTTCAGGTTTACTGTATCCCTCTGACCTTCTTATTGACGATGAAACACAGAAATTGCATTGGAATTTATTACAAAAGGCACAATGCCGACTCAAGTACAAGAAGACTGGCTCTTCTTACTGTCTATGTTTTGAACCATTTCTGTGACACTAGTTATAGATTCCGATGCATCCCTTCAGGATTACTACATCCCTCTGACCTTCTTATTGACGAAGAAACACAGATATTGCATCGGAATTAAATACAAAAGGCACAATGCCGACTGAAGTACAAGAAGACTGACCCTTCTTACTGTCTAAGTTTTGAACCATTCCTGTGACACTAGTAATAGATACCGATGCTTCACTTCAGGTTTACTGTATCCCTCTGACCTTCGTATTGACGATGAAACACAGAAATTGCATCGGAATTATATACAAAAGGCACAATGCCATCTTAAGTACAAAAAGACTGACTCTTCTTACTGTTTATGTTTCTAACCTTTCCTGTGACACTAGTTATAGATTCCGATGCTTCACTTCAGGTTTACTGCATCCAGCTGACCTTCTTATTGACGATGAAACACGTAAATTGCATCGGAATTAAATACAAAATGCACAATGCCGACTTAAGTACAAAAAGAATGGGTCTTCTTACTGTCTATGTTTTGAACCATTCCTGTGACGCTAGTTATAGATTCCGATGCTTCACTTCAGGTTTACTGTATCTCTCTGACCCACTTATTGACAATAAAACACAGAAATTGCATCCTAATTAAATACAAAAGGCACAATGCCGACTCAAATACAAGAAAACTGGCTCTTCTTACTCTCTATGTTTTGAACCATTTCTGTGACACTAGTTATAGATTCCGATGCTTCACTTCAGTTTTACTGTATAACTCTGACCTTCTTAATGACGAAGAAACACAGATATTGCATCGGAATTAAATACAAAAGGCACAATGCCGACTTCAGTACAAGAAGACTGACCCTTCTTACTGTTTATGTTTTGAACCATTCCTGTGACACTAGTTATAGATTCCGATGCTTCACTTCAGGTTTACTGTATCCCACTGACCTTCTTATTGACGATGAAACACAGAAATTACATCGGAATTTAATACAAAAGGCACAATGCTGACTCAAGTACAAGTAGACTGGCTGTTCTTACTGTCTATGTTTTGAACCATTTCTGTGACACTAGTTATAGATTCCGATGCATCCCTTCAAGATTGCTATATCCCTCTGACCTTCTTATTGACGAAGAAACACAGATATTGCATCGGAATTAAATACAAAAGGCACAATGCCGACTTAAGTACAAGAAGACTGACCCTTCTTACTGTCTAAGTTTTGAACCATTCCTGTGACACTAGTTATAGATACCGATGCTTCACTTCAGGTTTACTGTATCGCTCTGACCTTCGTATTGACGATGAAACACAGAAATTGCATCGGAATTAAATACAAAAGGCACAATGCCGACTTAAGTACATTTAGACTGACTCTTCCTACTGTCTATACTTTGAAACATTCCTGTGACACTAGTTATAGATTCCGATGCTTCATTTCAGGTTTACTGTATCCCTTGGACCTTCTTATTGACGATGAAACACAGAAATTGCATCGGAATGAAATACAAAAGGGTCAATGCCGACATAAGTACAAGAAGACTGACCTTTCTTACTCTCTATGCTTTGAAACATTCCTGTGACACTAGTTATAGATTCCAATGCTTCACTTCAGGTTTACTGTACCCCTTGGACCTTCTTATTGACGATGAAACACAGAAATTTCATCGGAATTAAATACAAAAGGCACAATGCCGACTTAAGTACAAGAAGACTGACCCATCCCACTGTCTTTGCTTTGAACCATTCCTGTGACACTAGTTATAGATTCCGATGCTTCACTTCAGGTTCACTGTATTCCTCTGACCTTCGTATTGACGATGAAACACAGAAATTGCATCGCAATTAAATACAAATGGCAAAATGCCGACTTAAGTACAAAAAGAGAGACTCTTCTTACTGTCTATGATTTGAACCATCCCTGTGACACTAGTTATAGATTCCGATGCTTCACTTCAGGTTTACTGTATCCCTGTGAGCTTCTTATTGACGATGAAACACAGAAATTGCATTTTCATTAAATACAAGAGGCACAATGCCGACTTAAGTACAAGATAACTGACTCTTCCTACTGACTATGTTTTGAACCATTCCTGTGACACTAGTTATAGATTCCGATGCTTCACTTCAGGTTTACTGTATCCCTCTGACCTTCTTATTGACGATGAAACACAGAAATTGCATCGGAATTTAATACAAAAGGCACAATGCCGACTCAAGTAAAAGAAGACTGGCTCTTCTTACTGTCTATGTTTTGAACCATTTCTGTGACACTAGTTATAGATTCCGATGCATCCCTTCAGGATTACTATATCCCTCTGACCTTCTTATTGACGAAGAAACACAGATATTGCATCGGAATTAAATACAAAAGGCACAATGCCGACTGAAGTACAAGAAGACTGACCCTTCTTACTGTCTAAGTTTTGAACCATTCCTGTGACACTAGTTATAGATACCGATGCTTCACTTCAGGTTTACTGTATCCCTCTGACCTTCGTATTGACGATGAAACACAGAAATTGCATCGGAATTAAATACAAAAGGCACAATGCCGACTCAAGTACAAGAAGACTGGCTCTTCTTACTGTCTATGATTTAAACCATTTCTGTGACACTAGTTATAGATTCCGATGCTTCACTTCAGGTTCACTGTATCCCTCTGACCTTCTTATTGACGTAGAAACACAGATATTGCATCGGAATTAAATACAAAAGCCACAATGACGACTTAAGTACAAGAAGACTGACCCATCACACTGTCTTTGTTTTGAACCATTCCTGTGACACTAGTTATAGATTCCGATGCTTCACTTCAGGTTCACTGTATCCCTCTGACCTTCGTATTGACGATGAAACACAGAAATTGCATCGGAATTAAATACAAATGGCAAAATGCCGACTAAAGTACAAGAAGACTGACTCTTCTTACTGTCTATGATTTGTACCATTACTGTGACACTAGTTACAGGTTCCCATGCTTCACTTCAGTTTTACTGCATCCCTCTGACCTTCTTATTGACGATGAAACACAGAAATTGCATCGGAATTAAATACAAAAGGCACAATGCCGACTTAAGTATAAGAAGACTGACTCTTCCTACTGTCTATGATTTGAACCATTCGTGTGACACTCGTTATAGATTCCGATGCTTCACTTTATGTTTACTGATTCCCTCTGACCTTCTTATAGACAAAGAAACACATAAATTGCATCGGAAATAAATACAAAAGGCACAATGCCGACTCAAGTACAAGAAGACTGGCTCTTCTTACTGTCTATGATTTAAACCATTTCTGTGACGCTAGTTATAGATTCCGATGCTTCACTTCAGGTTTACTGTATCCCTCTGACTTTCTTATTGACGTAGAAACACAGATATTGCATCAGAATTAAATACAAAAGGCACAATGACGACTTAAGTACAAGAAGACTGACCCATCCCACTGTCTTTGTTTTGAACCATTCCTGTGACACTAGTTATAGATTCCGATGCTTCACTTCAGGTTCACTGTATCCCTCTGATCTTCGTATTGACGATGAAACTCAGAAATTGCATCGGAATTAAATACAAATGGCAAAATGCCGACTGAAGTACAAAAAGAGTGACTCTTCTTACTGTCTATGATTTGAACCATTCCTGTGACACTAGTTATAGATTCCGATGCTTCACTTCAGGTTTACTGTATCCCTGTGAGCCTCTTATTGACGATGAAACACAGAAATTGCATCGGAATTATATACAAAAGGCACAATGCCGACTTAAGTACAAGAAGACTGACTCTTCTTACTGTCAATGTTTTGAACCATTCCTGTGACACTAGTTATAGATTTCGATGGTTTACTTCAGGTTTACTATATCCCTCTGACCTTCTTATTGACGATCAAACACAGAAAATTCATCGGAATTAAATACAAAAGGCACAATGCCGACTCAAGTACAAGACGACTGGCTCTTCTTACTGTCTATGTTTTGAGCCATTCCTGTGACACTAGTTATAGATTCCGATGCTTCACTTCAGGTTTACTGTATCCAGCTGACCTTCTTATTGACGATGAAGCACAGAAATTGCATCGGAATTAAATACAAAAGGCAAAATGCCGACTTAAGTACAAGAAGACTGACTCTTCTTACTGTCTATGATTTGAACCATTCCTGTGACACTAGTTACAGGTTCCCATGCTTCACTTCAGTTTTACTGTATCCCTCTGACCTTCTTATTGACGATGAAACACAGAAATTGCATCGGAATATAATACAAAAGGCACAATGCCGACTTAAGTAGAAGAAGACTGACTCTTCCTACTGTCTATGATTTGAACCATTCCTGTGACACTCGTTATAGATTCCGATGCTTCACTTCAGGTTTACTGTATCCCTCTGACCCACTTATTGACAATGAAACACAGAAATTGCATCCTAATTAAATACAAAAGGCACAATGCCGACTCAAATACAAGAAGACTGGCTCTTCTTACTGTCTATGTTTTGAACCATTTCTGTGACACTAGTTATAGATTCCGATGCTTCACTTCAGTTTTACTGTATAACTCTGACCTTCTTAATGACGAAGAAACACAGATATTGCATCGGAATTAAATACAAAAGGCACAATGCCGACTTCAGTACAAGGAGACTGACCCTTCTTACTGTTTATGTTTTGAACCATTCCTGTGACACTAGTTATAGATTCCGATGCTTCACTTCAGGTTTACTGTATCCCACTGACCTTCTTATTGACAACGAAACACAGAAATTACATCGGAATTTAATACAAAAGGCACAATGCCGACTCAAGTACAAGTAGACTGGCTCTTCTTACTGTCTATGTTTTGAACCATTTCTGTGACACTAGTTATAGATTCCGATGCATCCCTTCAAGATTACTATATCCCTCTGACCTTCTTATTGACGAAGAAACACAGATATTGCATCGGAATTAAATACAAAAGGCACAATGCCGACTTAAGTACAAGAAGACTGACCCTTCTTACTGTCTAAGTTTTGAACCATTCCTGTGACACTAGTTATAGATACCGATGCTTCACTTCAGGTTTACTGTATCCCTCTGACCTTCGTATTGACGATGAAACACAGAAATTGCATCGGAATTAAATACAAAAGGCACAATGCCGACTTAAGTACATTTAGACTGACTCTTCCTACTGTCTATACTTTGAAACATTCCTGTGACACTAGTTATAGATTCCGATGCTTCATTTCAGGTTTACTGTATCCCTTGGACCTTCTTAATGACGATGAAACACAGAAATTGCATCGGAATGAAATACAAAAGGCTCAATGCCGACATAAGTACAAGAAGACTGACCTTTCTTACTCTCTATGCTTTGAAACATTCCTGTGACACTAGTTATAGATTCCAATGCTTCACTTCAGGTTTACTGTACCCCTTGGACCTTCTTATTGACGATGAAACACAGAAATTTCATCGGAATTAAATACAAAAGGCACAATGCCGACTTAAGTACAAGAAGACTGACCCATCCCACTGTCTTTGCTTTGAACCATTCCTGTGACACTAGTTATAGATTCCGATGGTCTACTTCAGGTTTACTATATCCCTCTGACCTTCTTATTGACGATCAAACACAGAAAATTCATCGGAATTAAATACAAAAGGCACAATGCCGACTAAAGTACAAGACGACTGGCTCGTCTTACTGTCTATGTTTTGAGCCATTCCTGTGACACTAGTTATAGATTCCGATGCTTCACTTCAGGTTTACTGTATCCAGCTGACCTTCTTATTGACGATGAAGCACAGAAATTGCATCGGAATTAAATACAAAAGGCAAAATGCCGACTTAAGTACAAGAAGACTGACTCTTCTTACTGTCTATGAATTGAACCATTACTGTGACACTAGTTACAGGTTCCCATGCTTCACTTCAGTTTTACTGTATCCCTCTGACCTTCTTATTGACGATGAAACACAGAAATTTCATCGGAATTAAATGCAAAAGGCACAATGCCGACTTAAGTATAAGAAGACTGACTCTTCCTACTGTCTATGATTTGAACCATTCCTGTGACACTCGTTATAGATTGCGATGCTTCACTTCATGTTTACTGTATCCCTGTGAGCTTCTTATTGACGATGAAACACAGAAATTGCATCGGAATTATACACAAAAGGCACAATGCCGACTTAAGTACAAGAAGACTGACTCTTCTTACGGTCAATGTTTTGAACCATTCCTGTGACACTAGTTATAGATTCCGATGGTTTACTTCAGGTTTACTATATCCCTCTGACCTTCTTATTGACGATCAAAAACAGAAAATTCATCGGAATTAAATTCTAAAGGCACAATGCCGACTCAAGTACAAGACGACTGGCTCTTCTTACTGTCTATGTTTTGAGCCATTCCTGTGACACTAGTTATAGATTCCGATGCTTCACTTGAGGTTTACTGTATCCAGCTGACCTTCTTAATGACGATGAAGCACAGAAATTGCATCGGAATTAAATACAAAAGGCAAAATGCCGACTTAAGTACAAGAAGACTGACTCTTCTTACTGTCTATGATTTGATCCATTCCTGTGACACTAGTTACAGGTTCCCTTGCTTCACTTCAGTTTTATTGTATCCCTCTGACCTTCTTATTGACGATGAAACACAGAAATTGCATCGGAATTAAATACAAAAGGCACAATGCCGACTTAAGTAGAAGAAGACTGACTCTTCCTACTGTCTATGATTTGAACCATTCCTGTGACACTCGTTATAGATTCCGATGCTTCACTTCAGGTTTACTGTATCCCTTTCACCTTCCTATTGACGATGAAACACAGAAATTGCATTTTAATTAAATACAAAAGGCACAATGCCGACTTAAGTACAAGATAACTGACTCTTCCTACTGACTATGTTTTGAACCATTCCTGTGACACTAGTTATAGATTCCGATGCTTCACTTCAGGTTTACTGTATCCCTCTGACCTTCTTATTGACGATGAAACACAGAAATTGCATCGGAATTTAATACAAAAGGCACAATGCCGACTCAAGTACAAGAAGACTGGCTCTTCTTACTGTCTATGTTTTGAACCATTTCTGTGACACTAGTTATAGATTCCGATGCATCCCTTCAGGATTACTATATCCCTCTGACCTTCTTATTGACGAAGAAACACAGATATTGCATCGGAATTAAATACAAAAGGCACAATGCCGACTGAAGTACAAGAAGACTGACCCTTCTTACTGTCTAAGTTTTGAACCATTCCTGTGACACTAGTTATAGATACCGATGCTTCACTTCAGGTTTACTGTATCCCTCTGACCTTCGTATTGACGATGAAACACAGAAATTGCATCGGAATTAAATACAAAAGGCATAATGCCATCTTAAGTACAAAAAGACTGACTCTTCTTACTGTCTATGTTTCGAACCTTTCCTGTGACACTAGTTATAGATTCCGATGCTTGACTTTAGGTTTACTGATTCCCTCTGACCTTATAGACAAAGAAACACATAAATTGCATCGGAATTAAATACAAAAGGCACAATGCCGACTCAAGTACAAGAAGACTGGCTCTTCTTACTGTCTATGATTTAAACCATTTCTGTGACACTAGTTATAGATTCCGATGCTTCACTTCAGATTTACTGTATCCCTCTGACCTTCTTATTGACGTAGAAACACAGATATTGCATCGGAATTAAATACAAAAGGCACAATGACGACTTAAGTACAAGAAGACTGACCCATCCCACTGTCTTTGTTTTGAACCATTCCTGTGACACTAGTTATAGATTCCGATGCTTCAGTTCAGGTTCACTGTATCCCTCTGACCTTCGTATTGACGATGAAACACAGAAATTGCATCGGAATTAAATACAAATGGCAAAATGCCGACTTAAGTACAAAAAGAGTGACTCTTCTTACTGTCTATGATTTGAACCATTCCTGTGACACTAGTTATAGATTCCGATGCTTCACTTCAGGTTTACTGTATCCCTGTGAGCTTCTTATTGACGATGAAACACAGAAATTGCATCGGAATTATATACAAAAGGCACAATGCCGACTTAAGTACAAGAAGACTGACTCTTCTTACTGTCAATGTTTTGAACCATTCCTGTGACACTAGTTATAGATTCCGATGGTTTACTTCAGGTTTACTATATCCCTCTGACCTTCTTACTGACGATCAAACACAGAAAATTCATCGGAATTAAATACAAAAGGCACAATGCCGACTCAAGTACAAGACGACTGGCTCTTCTTACTGTCTATGTTTTGAGCCATTCCTGTGACACTAGTTATAGATTCCGATGCTTCACTTCAGGTTTACTGGATCCAGCTGACCTTCTTATTGACGATGAAGCACAGAAATTGCATCGGAATTAAATACAAAAGGCAAAATGCCGACTTAAGTACAAGAAGACTGACTCTTCTTACTGTCTATGATTTGAACCATTCCTGTGACACTAGTTACAGGTTCCCATGCTTCACTTCAGTTTTACTGTATCCCTCTGACCTTCTTATTGACGATGAAACACAGAAATTGCATCGGAATTAAATACAAAAGGCACAATGCCGACTTAAGTACAAGAAGACTGACCCTTCTTACTGTCTAAGTTTTGAACCATTCCTGTGACACTAGTTATAGATACCGATGCTTCACTTCAGGTTTACTGTATCGCTCTGACCTTCGTATTGACGATGAAACACAGAAATTGCATCGGAATTAAATACAAAAGGCACAATGCCGACTTAAGTACATTTAGACTGACTCTTCCTACTGTCTATACTTTGAAACATTCCTGTGACACTAGTTATAGATTCCGATGCTTCATTTCAGGTTTACTGTATCCCTTGGACCTTCTTATTGACGATGAAACACAGAAATTGCATCGGAATGAAATACAAAAGGGTCAATGCCGACATAAGTACAAGAAGACTGACCTTTCTTACTCTCTATGCTTTGAAACATTCCTGTGACACTAGTTATAGATTCCAATGCTTCACTTCAGGTTTACTGTACCCCTTGGACCTTCTTATTGACGATGAAACACAGAAATTTCATCGGAATTAAATACAAAAGGCACAATGCCGACTTAAGTACAAGAAGACTGACCCATCCCACTGTCTTTGCTTTGAACCATTCCTGTGACACTAGTTATAGATTCCGATGCTTCACTTCAGGTTCACTGTATTCCTCTGACCTTCGTATTGACGATGAAACACAGAAATTGCATCGCAATTAAATACAAATGGCAAAATGCCGACTTAAGTACAAAAAGAGTGACTCTTCTTACTGTCTATGATTTGAACCATCCCTGTGACACTAGTTATAGATTCCGATGCTTCACTTCAGGTTTACTGTATCCCTGTGAGCTTCTTATTGACGATGAAACACCGAAATTGCATTTTAATTAAATACAAAAGGCACAATGCCGACTTAAGTACAAGATAACTGACTCTTCCTACTGACTATGTTTTGAACCATTCCTGTGACACTAGTTATAGATTCCGATGCTTCACTTCAGGTTTACTGTATCCCTCTGACCTTCTTATTGACGATGAAACACAGAAATTGCATCGGAATTTAATACAAAAGGCACAATGCCGACTCAATTACAAGAAGACTGGCTCTTCTTACTGTCTATGTTTTGAACCATTTCTGTGACACTAGTTATAGATTCAGATGCATCCCTTCAGGATTACTATATCCCTCTGACCTTCTTATTGACGAAAAAACACAGATATTGCATCGGAATTAAATACAAAAGGCACAATGCCGACTGAAGTACAAGAAGACTGACCCTTCTTACTGTCTAAGTTTTGAACCATTCCTGTGACACTAGTTATAGATTTCGATGGTTTACTTCAGGTTTACTATATCCCTCTGACCTTCTTATTGACGATCAAACACAGAAAATTCATCGGAATTAAATACAAAAGGCACAATGACGACTCAAGTACAAGACAACTGGCTCTTCTTACTGTCTATGTTTTGAGCCATTCCTGTGACACTAGTTATAGATTCCGATGCTTCACTTCAGGTTTACTGTATCCCTCTGACCTTCGTATTGACGATGAAACACAGAAATTGCATCGGAATTAAATACAAAAGGCACAATGCCGACTTAAGTACATTTAGACTGACTCATCCTACTGTCTATACTTTGAAACATTCCTGTGACACTAGTTATAGATTCCGATGCTTCATTTCAGGTTTACTGTATCCCTTGGACCTTCTTATTGACGATGAAACACAGAAATTGCATCGGAATGAAATACAAAAGGCTCAATGCCGACATAAGTACAAGAAGACTGACCTTTCTTACTCTCTATGCTTTGAAACATTCCTGTGACACTAGTTATAGATTCCAATGCTTCACTTCAGGTTTACTGTACCCCTTGGACCTTCTTATTGACGATGAAACACAGAAATTTCATCGGAATTAAATACAAAAGGCACAATGCCGACTTAAGTACAAGAAGACTGACCCATCCCACTGTCTTTGCTTTGAACCATTCCTGTGACACTAGTTATAGATTCCGTAGCTTCACTTCAGGTTCACTGTATTCCTCTGACCTTCGTATTGACGATGAAACACAGAAATTGCATCGCAATTTAATACAAATGGCAAAATGCCGACTTAAGTACAAAAAGAGTGACTCTTCTTACTGTCTATGATTTGAACCATTCCTGTGACACTAGTTATAGATTCCGATGGTTTACTTCAGGTTTACTATATCCCTCTGACCTTCTTATTGACGATCAAACACAGAAAATTCATCGGAATTAAATACAAAAGGCACTATGCCGACTCAAGTACAAGACGACTGGCTCGTCTTACTGTCTATGTTTTGAGCCATTCCTGTGACACTAGTTATAGATTCCGATGCTTCACTTCAGGTTTACTGTATCCAGCTGACCTTCTTATTGACGATGAAGCACAGAAATTGCATCGGAATTAAATACAAAAGGCAAAATGCCGACTTAAGTACAAGAAGACTGACTCTTCTTACAGTCTATGAATTGAACCATTACTGTGACACTAGTTACAGGTTCCCATGCTTCACTTCAGTTTTACTGTATCCCTCTGACCTTCTTATTGACGATGAAACACAGAAATTGCATCGGAATTAAATGCAAAAGGCACAATGCCGACTTAAGTATAAGAAGACTGACTCTTCCTACTGTCTATGATTTGAACCATTCCTGTGACACTCGTTATAGATTGCGATGCTTCACTTCATGTTTACTGTATCCCTGTGAGCTTCTTATTGACGATGAAACACAGAAATTGCATCGGAATTATACAAAAAAGGCACAATGCCGACTTAAGTACAAGAAGACTGACTCTTCTTACGGTCAATGTTTTGAACCATTCCTGTGACACTAGTTATAGATTCCGATGGTTTACTTCAGGTTTACTATATCCCTCTGACCTTCTTATTGACGATCAAACACAGAAAATTCATCGGAATTAAATTCTAAAGGCACAATGCCGACTCAAGTACAAGACGACTGGCTCTTCTTACTGTCTATGTTTTGAGCCATTCCTGTGACACTAGTTATAGATTCCGATGCTTCACTTGAGGTTTACTGTATCCAGCTGACCTTCTTAATGACGATGAAGCACAGAAATTGCATCGGAATTAACCCTGCTGTTCTGTTCGGGTCTATATGACCCGAAACGAATATGAACGTTATTTTACATTATGTAAATACCAATATATATTTATGAAACTTTGTGACTTTGTCTGAAAATGGATGAGCAGCATGTGTTTTAAAAGGTTTTAAAAAAGTTTAAGAAGTTTGGGCTTCAACTGTAATAGTTGCATATGTAATGTTCGGGTCATAATGACCCGACACAAATATGTTTAGTGTAACTCGTATTTATTTCTAAAATCTGGAAATGGCGAAAATTATTTTTGTTGTGTTGTGTGGGAATAGTGACTGCATCATTCCAACTTACTCTCAACAATCACCTAAAGCTCCATGCGTTCACAACAATGGGCTTGTTTGTTGCTTTCCCCAGGAAATAATAATTGGCAGTTCTCAATAATTGGAATGCTTTGTTTCTGCCCAGTTTGACTTGTGACACCATGGCGATGAGACCATTGAATGATCGTGAGTTGGAAGAAATAGTAAATGCCTCACCAGATGAAGGATCACTTTCTGAGTTTGAAGATCACATCAGCAATGCATCTGAAAGCGAGTGTTCCGATGACAGTTACGACAGTCCACAGCCCATACAAAATAGTGTAGAGACTTTTCTTTCTAAAAATGGGAATATAGAATGGCAGTTGCATCCACCAGCACAACATGGTCGCCTACCAGCTTCGAACATCATCAAGAGTACCCCAGGAGTTACCAGGTATGCAGTCAGCAGAATATCTGATGTAAAATGTTCATTTGAAGCAGTATTTCACACAGCGCTTCAAAATGAAATAATAGAGATGACAAATATTGAAGGGCAGCGAGTTTATGGTGAACAGTGGACAGATATTGATGGTTCTGTTTTCCATGCATACTTAGGACTCTTACTCCTAGCGGGTGTATATCGATCTCATGGGGAGTCTACAAAAAGTTTGTGGGATAAAGATACTGGGCGAAACATATTTCGAGCAACCATGTCTCATGAAACATTCTGTAAGATATCACGTGTCCTGCGATTTGACAAGAAATCTACTAGAGAGGAAAGACGACGTACTGACAAACTTGCCGCAATTCGTAGTATTTGGGAGAAGTGGGTAGAGGTCCTTCCTAAACTGTATAATCCAGGAGAAAATGTTACTGTTGACGAGCAGTTAGTAGCATTTAGAGGTCGCTGTCCATTCAAGCAGTATATCCCAAGTAAACCGGCAAAATATGGGATCAAAATATGGACCATGTGTGACAGCAAAACTTCATACGTACTGAAAGCCCAAATTTATACAGGAAAGGTGAGTGGAGCGGCACCAGAAAGAAATCAGGGAATGAGGGTGGTATCTGATCTCACTTCTGAGTTACGTGGTCAGAATATCACGTGTGACAACTTTTTTACGTCGTACAATTTGGGGCAGCTGCTTCTGAAAAGGAAATTGACTATGTTGGGAACTATACGGAAAAATAAGCCGGAGCTTCCACACAAAATGACCAACAAGGAGGTACACAGCTCTTCATTTTACTTCACAAATGACACTACTGTGGTTAATTATATTCCTAAGAGACACAAGAATGTTGTACTTATGAGCACTCTCCACCATGATGCGGAAATCAGTGACAGGGCTGATAAGAAGCCAAAAATGATTTTGGACTATAATTCAACCAAAGGTGCTGTAGACACGCTTGATCAGTTATTAGGTACATATACATGCAAACGAAAAAGTAATAGGTGGCCAATGATAGTTTTCTACAATATTCTTGATGTTTCTGCTTATAATGCATACGTTTTGTGGATTTCGGTTGACCCTAATTGGAATGCAAGCAAATTGACTAGAAGGAGAATATTCTTGGAGGAACTTGGAAAGTCACTGATAAAAGAACATATTGCATCAAGAACGCATTTCCCAAGAACAGAAGATTCTTTGAGAATGGTCACAAGCATCCAAAACCCGAATGATGTGGGTGGTGTGTCAGAATCGGTAACAACAAGAAAATCTACAAAACGTGCACGCTGTAAGTTCTGTCCATCAAGTAATGACAATAAAACAAACATGGTGTGTGGAAAATGTAGTAAACATATTTGCAAGAAACATGTAACCTACTTGTGTCCACAGTGCAAGCAGTAAGAAAAGAACTGTAGTATTTTATAAGATGATTGTATTGAAAATTCTGTTGTTTCAAATTTATGTGAATACTTGTGCCTAAACTACAATCAGTAAGAAGAGAGGATTCTAAAGTTGTAGTGCTTTCTATGTTGGAATGTAATAAAAAAACTGTAGTGTGTTCTGTACTGTAGTGTGCTCTAAGATGAATATCTGTAATGACAACTGTCTGTTGTTAGAAAATGTCAATACTTACGTCTAAACTGTCAACAATAAGAATAGAAGTATGGAAAAACTGTAGTGCTTTCTAAGTTGAATGCCTGTAATGGAAACTGTCTGTTGTTTCAAATTTATGTGCATATTTAAATGAAAAATATCCCTCAATAAAGTTGTATGCATTGTTATTATTATTATTATTACCATTATTATTATTATTATTATTATTATTACTAACAAGGTACTGGAATAGAACAACAATGTCGATAGCTAAAACTGTACCAAAATTTATGTTTCTAAAGCATTTTGATATGTCGGGTCATATTGACCCGAACAGTATATATGTCAAGTAAAAGTGAACAGAACAGCAGGGTTAAATACAAAAGGCAAAATGCCGACTTAAGTACAAGAAGACTGACTCTTCTTACTGTCTATGATTTGATCCATTCCTGTGACACTAGTTACAGGTTCCCTTGCTTCACTTCAGTTTTATTGTATCCCTCTGACCTTCTTATTGACGATGAAACACAGAAATTGCATCGGAATTAAATACAAAAGGCACAATGCCGACTTAAGTAGAAGAAGACTGACTCTTCCTACTGTCTATGATTTGAACCATTCCTGTGACACTCGTTATAGATTCCGATGCTTCACTTCAGGTTTACTGTATCCCTTTCACCTTCCTATTGACGATGAAACACAGAAATTGCATTTTAATTAAATACAAAAGGCACAATGCCGACTTAAGTACAAGATAACTGACTCTTCCTACTGACTATGTTTTGAACCATTCCTGTGACACTAGTTATAGATTCCGATGCTTCACTTCAGGTTTACTGTATCCCTCTGACCTTCTTATTGACGATGAAACACAGAAATTGCATCGGAATTTAATACAAAAGGCACAATGCCGACTCAAGTACGAGAAGACTGGCTCTTCTTACTGTCTATGTTTTGAACCATTTCTGTAACACTAGTTATAGATTCCGATGCATCCCTTCAGGATTACTATATCCCTCTGACCTTCTTATTGACGAAGAAACACAGATATTGCATCGGAATTAAATACAAAAGGCACAATGCCGACTGAAGTACAAGAAGACTGACCCTTCTTACTGTCTAAGTTTTGAACCATTCCTGTGACACTAGTTATAGATACCGATGCTTCACTTCAGGTTTACTGTATCCCTCTGACCTTCGTATTGACGATGAAACACAGAAATTGCATCGGAATTAAATACAAAAGGCACAATGCCATCTTAAGTACAAAAAGACTGACTCTTCTTACTGTCTATGTTTCGAACCTTTCCTGTGACACTAGTTATAGATTCCGATGCTTGACTTTAGGTTTACTGATTCCCTCTGACCTTATAGACAAAGAAACACATAAATTGCATCGGAATTAAATACAAAAGGCAAAATGCCGACTCAAGTACAAGAAGACTGGCTCTTCTTACTGTCTATGATTTAAACCATTTCTGTGACACTAGTTATAGATTCCGATGCTTCACTTCAGGTTTACTGTATCCCTCTGACCTTCTTATTGACGTAGAAACACAGATATTGCATCGGAATTAAATACAAAAGGCACAATGACGACTTAAGTACAAGAAGACTGACCCATCCCACTGTCTTTGTTTTGAACCATTCCTGTGACACTAGTTATAGATTCCGATGCTTCAGTTCAGGTTCACTGTATCCCTCTGACCTTCGTATTGACGATGAAACACAGAAATTGCATCGGAATTAAATACAAATGGCAAAATGCCGACTTAAGTACAAAAAGAGTGACTCTTCTTACTGTCTATGATTTGAACCATTCCTGTGACACTAGTTATAGATTCCGATGCTTCACTTCAGGTTTACTGTATCCCTGTGAGCTTCTTATTGACGATGAAACACAGAAATTGCATCGGAATTATATACAAAAGGCACAATGCCGACTTAAGTACAAGAAGACTGACTCTTCTTACTGTCAATGTTTTGAACCATTCCTGTGACACTAGTTATAGATTCCGATGGTTTACTTCAGGTTTAATATATCCCTCTGACCTTCTTACTGACGATCAAACACAGAAAATTCATCGGAATTAAATACAAAAGGCACAATGCCGACTCAAGTACAAGACGACTGGCTCTTCTTACTGTCTATGTTTTGAGCCATTCCTGTGACACTAGTTATAGATTCCGATGCTTCGCTTCAGGTTTACTGTATCCAGCTGACCTTCTTATTGACGATGAAGCACAGAAATTGCATCGGAATTAAATACAAAAGGCAAAATGCCGACTTAAGTACAAGAAGACTGACTCTTCTTACTGTCTATGATTTGAACCATTCCTGTGACACTAGTTACAGGTTCCCATGCTTCACTTCAGTTTTACTGTATCCCTCTGACCTTCTTATTGACGATGAAACACAGAAATTGCATCGGAATTAAATACAAAAGGCACAATGCCGACTTAAGTAGAAGAAGACTGACTCTTCCTGCTGTCTATGATTTGAACCATTCCTGTGACACTCGTTATAGATTCCGATGCTTCACTTCAGGTTTACTGTATCCCTTTCACCTTCCTATTGACGATGATACACAGATATTGCATTTTAATTAAATACAAAAGGCACAATGCCGACTTAAGTACAAGATAACTGACTCTTCCTACTGACTACGTTTTGAACCATTCCTGTGACACTAGTTATAGATTCCGATGCTTCACTTCAGGTTTACTGTATCCAGCTGACCTTCTTATTGACGATGAAACACGTAAATTGCATCGGAATTAAATGCAAAATGCACAATGCCGACTCAAATACAAGAGGACTGGCTCTTCTTACTGTCTATGTTTTGAACCATTTCTGTGACACTAGTTATAGATTCCGATGCTTCACTTCAGTTTTACTGTATAATTCTGACCTTCTTAATGACGAAGAAACACAGATATTGCATCGGAATTAAATACAAAAGGCACAATGCCGACTTCAGTACAAGAAGACTGACCCTTCTTACTGTCTATGTTTTGAACCATTCCTGTGACACTAGTTATAGATTCCGATGCTTCACTTCAGGTTTACTGTATCCCACTGACCTTCTTATTGACGATGAAACACAGAAATTGCATCGGAATTTAATACAAAAGGCACAACGCCGACTCAAGTACAAGTAGACTGGCTCTTCTTACTGTCTATGTTTTGAACCATTTCTGTGACACTAGTTATAGATTCCGATGCATCCCTTCAAGATTACTATATCCCTCTGACCTTCTTATTGACGAAGAAACACAGATATTGCATCGGAATTAAATACAAAAGGCACAATGCCGACTTAAGTACCAGAAGACTGACCCTTCTTACTGTCAAAGTTTTGAACCATTCCTGTGACACTAGTTATAGATACCGATGCTTCACTTCAGGTTTACTGTATCCCTCTGACCTTCGTATTGACGATGAAACACAGAAATTGCATCGGAATTAAATACAAAAGGCACAATGCCGACTTAAGTACATTTAGACTGACTCTTCCTACTGTCTATACTTTGAAACATTCCTGTGACACTAGTTATAGATTCCGATGCTTCATTTCAGGTTTACTGTATCCCTTGGACCTTCTTATTGACGATGAAACACAGAAATTGCATCGGAATGAAATACAAAAGGCTCAATGCCGACATAAGTGCAAGAAGACTGACCTTTCTTACTCTCTATGCTTTGAAACATTCCTGTGACACTAGTTATAGATTCCGATGCTTCACTTCAGGTTTACTGTACCCCTTGGACCTTCTTATTGACGATGAAACACAGAAATTTCATCGGAATTAAATACAAAAGGCACAATGCCGACTTAAGTACAAGAAGACTGACTCATCCAACTGTCTAAGTTTGAACCATTCCTGTGATACTAGTTATTGATTTTGATGCTACACTTCAGTTTTACTGTATCCCTCTGACCTTCTTATTGACGATGAAACACAGAAATTGCATCGGAATGGAATACAAAAGGCACAATGCCGACTTAAGTAAAAGAAGACTGTCTCTTCATACTGACTGTTTTGAACCGTTCCTGTGATACTAGTTATAGATACCGATGCGTCACTTCAGGTTTACTGTATCCCTCTGACCTTCGTATTGACGATGAAACACAGAAATTGCATCGGAATTAAATGCAAAAGGCACAATGACATCTTAAGTACAAAAAGACTGACTCTGGTTACTGTATATGTTTCGAACCTTTCCTGTGACACTAGTTATAGATTCCGATGCTTGACTTTAGGTTTACTGATTCCCTCTGACCTTCTTATAGACAAAGAAACACGTAAATTGCATCGGAAATAAATACAAAAGGCACAATGCCGACTCAAGTACAAGAAGACTGGCTCTTCTTACTGTCTATGATTTAAACCATTTCTGTGACACTAGTTATAGATTCCGATGCTTCACTTCAGGTTTAGTGTATCCCTCTGACCTTCTTATTGACGTAGAAACACAGATATTGCATCAGAATTAAATACAAAAGGCACAATGACGACTTAAGTACAAGAAGACTGACCCATCCCACTGTCTTTGCTTTGAACCATTCGTGTGACACTAGTTATAGATTCCGATGCTTCACTTCAGGTTCACTGTATTCCTCTGACCTTCGTATTGACGATGAAACACAGAAATTGCATCGGAATTAAATACAAATGGCAAAATGCCGACTTAAGTACAAAAAGAGTGACTCTTCTTGCTGTCTATGATTCGAACCATTCCTGTGACACTAGTTATAGATTCCGATGCTTCACTTCAGGTTTACTGTATCCAGCTGACCTTCTTATTGACGATGAAGCACAGAAATTGCATCGGAATTAAATACAAAAGGCAAAATGCCGACTTAAGTAAAAGAAGACTGACTCTTCTTACTGTCTATGAATTGAACCATTACTGTGACACTAGTTACAGGTTCCCATGCTTCACTTCAGTTTTACTGTATCCCTCTGACCTTCTTAATGACGATGAAACACAGAAATTGCATCGGAATTAAATACAAAAGGCACAATGCCTACTTAAGTATGAGAAGACTGACTCTTCCTACTGTCTATGATTTGAACCATTCCTGTGACACTCGTTATAGATTCCGATGCTTCACTTCATGTTTACTGTATCCCTGTGAGCTTCTTATTGACGATGAAACACAGAAATTGCATCGGAATTACATACAAAAGGCACAATGCCGACTTAAGTACAAGAAGACTGACTCTTCTTACTGTCAATGTTTTGAACCATTTCTGTGACACTAGTTATAGATTCCGATGGTTTACTTCAGGTTTACTATATCCCTCTGACCTTCTTATTGACGATCAAACACAGAAAATTCATCGGAATTAAATACAAAAGGCACAATGCCGACTCAAGTACAAGACGACTGGCTCGTCTTACTGTCTATGTTTTGAGCCATTCCTGTGACACTAGTTATAGATTCCGATGCTTCACTTCAGGTTTACTGTATCCAGCTGACCTTCTTATTGACGATGAAGCACAGAAATTGCATCGGAATTAAATACAAAAGGCAAAATGCCGACTTAAGTACAAGAAGACTGACTCTTCTTACTGTCTATGAATTGAACCATTACTGTGACACTAGTTACAGGTTCCCATGCTTCACTTCAGTTTTACTGTATCCCTCTGACCTTCTTATTGACGATGAAACACAGAAATTGCATCGGAATTAAATACAAAAGGCACAATGCCGACTTAAGTATAAGAAGACTGACTCTTCCTACTGTCTATGATTTGAACCATTCCTGTGACACTCGTTATAGATTCCGATGCTTCACTTCATGTTTACTGTATCCCTGTGAGCTTCTTATTGACGATGAAACACAGAAATTGCATCGGAATTATATACAAAAGGCACAATGCCGACTTAAGTACAAGAAGACTGACTCTTCTTACGGTCAATGTTTTGAACCATTGCTGTGACACTAGTTATGGATTCCGATGGTTTACTTCAGGTTTACTATATCCCTCTGACCTTCTTATTGACGATCAAACACAGAAAATTCATCGGAATTAAATACTAAAGGCACAATGCCGACTCAAGTACAAGACGACTGGCTCTTCTTACTGTCTATGTTTTGAGCCATTCCTGTAACACTAGTTATAGATTCCGATGCTTCACTTGAGGTTTACTGTATCCAGCTGACCTTCTTAATGACGATGAAGCACAGAAATTGCATCGGAATTAAATACAAAAGGCAAAATGCCGACTTAAGTACAAGAAGACTGACTGTTCTTACTGTCTATGATTTGATCCATTCCTGTGACACTAGTTACACGTTCCCTTGCTTCACTTCAGTTTTATTGTATCCCTCTGACCTTCTTATTGACGATGAAACACAGATATTGCATCGGAATTAAATACAAAAGGCACAATGCCGACTTAAGTAGAAGAAGACTGACTCTTCCTACTGTCTATGATTTGAACCATTCCTGTGACACTCGTTATAGATTCCGATGCTTCACTTCAGGTTTACTGTATCCCTTTCACCTTCCTATTGACGATGAAACACAGAAATTGCATTTTAATTAAATACAAAAGGCACAATGCCGACTTAAGTACAAGATAACTGACTCTTCCTACTGACTATGTTTTGAACCATTCCTGTGACACTAGTTATAGATTCCGATGCTTCACTTCAGGTTTACTGTACCCCTCTGACCTTCTTATTGACGATGAAACACAGATATTGCATCGGAATTAAATACAAAAGGCACAATGCCGACTGAAGTACAAGAAGACTGACCCTTCTTACTGTCTAAGTTTTGAACCATTCCTGTGACACTAGTTATAGATACCGATGCTTCACTTCAGGTTTACTGTATCCCTCTGACCTTCGTATTGACGATGAAACACAGAAATTGCATCGGAATTAAATACAAAAGGCACAATGCCATCTTAAGTACAAAAAGACTGACTCTTCTTACTGTCTATGTTTCGAACCTTTCCTGTGACACTAGTTATAGATTCCGATGCTTGACTTTAGGTTTACTGATTCCCTCTGACCTTATAGACAAAGAAACACATAAATTGCATCGGAATTAAATACAAAAGGCACAATGCCGACTCAAGTACAAGAAGACTGGCTCTTCTTACTGTCTATGATTTAAAACATTTCTGTGACACTAGTTATAGATTCCGATGCTTCACTTCAGGTTTACTGTATCCCTCTGACCTTCTTATTGACGTAGAAACACAGATATTGCATCGGAATTAAATACAAAAGTCACAATGACGACTTAAGTACAAGAAGACTGACCCATCCCACTGTCTTTGTTTTGAACCATTCCTGTGACACTAGTTATAGATTCCGATGCTTCAGTTCAGGTTCACTGTATCCCTCTGACCTTCGTATTGACGATGAAACACAGAAATTGCATCGGAATTAAATACAAATGGCAAAATGCCGACTTAAGTACAAAAAGAGTGACTCTTCTTACTGTCTATGATTTGAACCATTCCTGTGACACTAGTTATAGATTCCGATGCTTCACTTCAGGTTTACTGTATCCCTGTGAGCTTCTTATTGACGATGAAACACAGAAATTGCATCGGAATTATATACAAAAGGCACAATGCCGACTTAAGTACAAGAAGACTGACTCTTCTTACTGTCAATGTTTTGAACCATTCCTGTGACACTAGTTATAGATTCCGATGGTTTACTTCAGGTGTACTATATCCCTCTGACCTTCTTATTGACGATCAAACACAGAAAATTCATCGGAATTAAATACAAAAGGCACAATGCCGACTCAAGTACAAGACGACTGGCTCTTCTTACTGTCTATGTTTTGAGCCATTCCTGTGACACTAGTTATAGATTCCGATGCTTCACTTCAGGTTTACTGTATCCCTCTGACCCTCTTATTGACAATGAAACACAGAAATTGCATCCTAATTAAATACAAAAGGCACAATGCCGACTCAAATACAAGAAGACTGGCTCTTCTTACTGTCTATGTTTTGAACCATTTCTGTGACACTAGTTATAGATTCCGATGCTTCACTTCAGTTTTACTGTATAACTCTGACCTTCTTAATGACGAAGAAACACAGATATTGCATCGGAATTAAATACAAAAGGCACAATGCCGACTTCAGTACAAGAAGACTGACCCTTCTTACTGTCTATGTTTTGAACCATTCCTGTGACACTAGTTATAGATTCCGATGCTTCACTTCAGGTTTACTGTATCCCACTGACCTTCTTATTGACGATGAAACACAGAAATTGCATCGGAATTTAATACAAAAGGCACAACGCCGACTCAAGTACAAGTAGACTGGCTCTTCTTACTGTCTATGTTTTGAACCATTTCTGTGACACTAGTTATAGATTCCGATGCATCCCTTCAAGATTACTATATCCCTCTGACCTTCTTATTGACGAAGAAACACAGATATTGCATCGGAATTAAATACAAAAGGCACAATGCCGACTTAAGTACAAGAAGACTGACCCTTCTTACTGTCTAAGTTTTGAACCATTCCTGTGACACTAGTTATAGATACCGATGCTTCACTTCAGGTTTACTGTATCCCTCTGACCTTCGTATTGACGATGAAACACAGAAATTGCATCGGAATTAAATACAAAAGGCACAATGCCGACTTAAGTACATTTAGACTGACTCTTCCTACTGTCTATACTTTGAAACATTCCTGTGACACTAGTTATAGATTCCGATGCATCATTTCAGGTTTACTGTATCCCTTGGACCTTCTTATTGACGATGAAACACAGAAATTTCATCGGAATTAAATACAAAAGGCACAATGCCGACTTAAGTACAAGAAGACTGACTCATCCTACTGTCTAAGTTTGAACCATTTCTGTGATACTAGTTATTGATTTTGATGATACACTTCAGTTTTACTGTATCCCTCTGACCTTCTTATTGACGATGAAACACAGAAATTGCATCGGAGTGGAATACAAAAGGCACAATGCCGACTTAAGTAAAAGAAGACTGTCTCTTCATACTGACTGTTTTGAACCGTTCCTGTGACACTAGTTATAGATACCGATGCGTCACTTCAGGTTTACTGTATCCCTCTGACCTTCGTATTGACGATGAAACACAGAAATTGCATCGGAATTTAATACAAAAGGCACAATGCCGACTCAAGTACAAGAAGACTGGCTCTTCTTACTGTCTATGTTTTGAACCATTTCTGTGACACTAGTTATAGATTCCGATGCATCCCTTCAGGATTACTATATCCCTCTGACCTTCTTATTGACGAAGTAACACAGATATTGCATCGGAATTAAATACAAAAGGCACAATGCCGACTGAAGTACAAGAAGACTGACCCTTCTTACTGTCTAAGTTTTGAACCATTCCTGTGACACTAGTTATAGATACCGATGCTTCACTTCAGGTTTACTGTATCCCTCTGACCTTCGTATTGACGATGAAACACAGAAATTGCATCGGAATTAAATACAAAAGGCACAATGCCATCTTAAGTACAAAAAGACTGACTCTTCTTACTGTCTATGTTTCGAACCTTTCCTGTGACACTAGTTATAGATTCCGATGCTTGACTTTAGGTTTACTGATTCCCTCTGACCTTATAGACAAAGAAACACATAAATTGCATCGGAATTAAATACAAAAGGCACAATGCCGACTCAAGTACAAGAAGACTGGCTCTTCTTACTGTCTATGATTTAAAACATTTCTGTGACACTAGTTATAGATTCCGATGCTTCACTTCAGGTTTACTGTATCCCTCTGACCTTCTTATTGACGTAGAAACACAGATATTGCATCGGAATTAAATACAAAAGTCACAATGACGACTTAAGTACAAGAAGACTGACCCATCCCACTGTCTTTGTTTTGAACCATTCCTGTGACACTAGTTATAGATTCCGATGCTTCAGTTCAGGTTCACTGTATCCCTCTGACCTTCGTATTGACGATGAAACACAGAAATTGCATCGGAATTAAATACAAATGGCAAAATGCCGACTTAAGTACAAAAAGAGTGACTCTTCTTACTGTCTATGATTTGAACCATTCCTGTGACACTAGTTATAGATTCCGATGCTTCACTTCAGGTTTACTGTATCCCTGTGAGCTTCTTATTGACGATGAAACACAGAAATTGCATCGGAATTATATACAAAAGGCACAATGCCGACTTAAGTACAAGAAGACTGACTCTTCTTACTGTCAAAGTTTTGAACCATTCCTGTGACACTAGTTATAGATTCCGATGGCTTACTTCAGGTGTACTATATCCCTCTGACCTTCTTATTGACGATCAAACACAGAAAATTCATCGGAATTAAATACAAAAGGCACAATGCCGACTCAAGTACAAGACGACTGGCTCTTCTTACTGTCTATGTTTTGAGCCATTCCTGTGACACTAGTTATAGATTCCGATGCTTCACTTCAGGTTTACTGTATCCCTCTGACCCTCTTATTGACAATGAAACACAGAAATTGCATCCTAATTAAATACAAAAGGCACAATGCCGACTCAAATACAAGAAGACTGGCTCTTCTTACTGTCTATGTTTTGAACCATTTCTGTGACACTAGTTATAGATTCCGATGCTTCACTTCAGTTTTACTGTATAACTCTGACCTTCTTAATGACGAAGAAACACAGATATTGCATCGGAATTAAATACAAAACGCACAATGCCGACTTCAGTACAAGAAGACTGACCCTTCTTACTGTCTATGTTTTGAATCATTCCTGTGACACTAGTTATAGATTCCGATGCTTCACTTCAGGTTTACTGTATCCCACTGACCTTCTTATTGACGATGAAACACAGAAATTGCATCGGAATTTAATACAAAAGGCACAACGCCGACTCAAGTACAAGTAGACTGGCTCTTCTTACTGTCTATGTTTTGAACCATTTCTGTGACACTAGTTATAGATTCCGATGCTTCATTTCAGGTTTACTGTATCCCTTGGACCTTCTTATTGACGATGAAACACAGAAATTTCATCGGAATTAAATACAAAAGGCACAATGCCGACTTAAGTACAAGAAGACTGACTCATCCAACTGTCTAAGTTTGAACCATTCCTGTGATACTAGTTATTGATTTTGATGCTACACTTCAGTTTTACTGTATCCCTCTGACCTTCTTATTGACGATGAAACACAGAAATTGCATCGGAATGGAATACAAAAGGCACAATGCCGACTTAAGTAAAAGAAGACTGTCTCTTCATACTGACTGTTTTGAACCGTTCCTGTGACACTAGTTATAGATACCGATGCGTCACTTCAGGTTTACTGTATCCCTCTGACCTTCGTATTGACGATGAAACACAGAAATTGCATCGGAATTAAATGCAAAAGGCACAATGACATCTTAAGTACAAAAAGACTGACTCTGGTTACTGTCTATGTTTCGAACCTTTCCTGTGACACTAGTTATAGATTCCGATGCTTGACTTTAGGTTTACTGATTCCCTCTGACCTTCTTATAGACAAAGAAACACATAAATTGCATCGGAAATAAATACAAAAGGCACAATGCCGACTCAAGTACAAGAAGACTGGCTCTTCTTACTGTCTATGATTTAAACCATTTCTGTGACACTAGTTATAGATTCCAATGCTTCACTTCAGGTTTAGTGTATCCCTCTGACCTTGTTATTGACGTAGAAACACAGATATTGCATCAGAATTAAATACAAAAGGCACAATGACGACTTAAGTACAAGAAGACTGACCCATCCCACTGTCTTTGCTTTGAACCATTCCTGTGACACTAGTTATAGATTCCGATGCTTCACTTCAGGTTCACTGTATTCCTCTGACCTTCGTATTGACGATGAAACACAGAAATTGCATCGGAATTAAATACAAATGGCAAAATGCCGACTTAAGTACAAAAAGAGTGACTCTTCTTACTGTCTATGATTTGAACCATTCCTGTGACACTAGTTATAGATTCCGATGCTTCACTTCAGGTTTACTGTATCCCTGTGAGCTTCTTATTGACGATGAAACACAGAAATTGCATCGGAATTACATACAAAAGGCACAATGCCGACTTAAGTACAAGAAGACTGACTCTTCTTACTGTCAATGTTTTGAACCATTCCTGTGACACAAGTTATAGATTCCGATGGTTTACTTCAGGTTTACTATATCCCTCTGACCTTCTTATTGACGATCAAACACAGAAAATTCATCGGAATTAAATACAAAAGGCACAATGCTGACTCAAGTACAAAACGACTGGCTCTTCTTACTGTCTATGTTTTGAGCCATTCCTGTGACACTAGTTATAGATTCCGATGCTTCACTTCAGGTTTACTGTATCCAGCTGACCTTCTTATTGACGATGAAGCACAGAAATTGCATCGGAATTAAATACAAAAGGCAAAATGCCGACTTAAGTACAAGAAGACTGACTCTTCTTACTGTCTATGAATTGAACCATTACTGTGACAATAGTTACAGGTTCCCATGCTTCACTTCAGTTTTACTGTATCCCTCTGACCTTCTTAATGACGATGAAACACAGAAATTGCATCGGAATTAAATACAAAAGGCACAATGCCTACTTAAGTATAAGAAGACTGACTCTTCCTACTGTCTATGATTTGAACCATTCCTGTGACACTCGTTATAGATTCCGATGCTTCACTTCATGTTTACTGTATCCCTGTGAGCTTCTTATTGACGATGAAAAACAGAAATTGCATCGGAATTATATACAAAAGGCACAATGCCGACTTAAGTACAAGAAGACTGACTCTTCTTACTGTCAATGTTTTGAACCATTCCTGTGACACTAGTTATAGATTCCGATGGTTTACTTCAGGTTTACTATATCCCTCTGACCTTCTTATTGACGATCAAACACAGAAAATTCATCGGAATTAAATACTAAAGGCACAATGCCGACTCAAGTACAAGACGACTGGCTCTTCTTACTGTCTATGTTTTGAGCCATTCCTGTGACACTAGTTATAGATTCCGATGCTTCACTTCAGGTTTACTGTATCTAGCTGACCTTCTTAATGACGATGAAGCACAGAAATTGCATCGGAATTAAATACAAAAGGCACAATGCCGACTTAAGTAGAAGAAGACTGACTCTTCCTACTGTCTATGATTTGAACCATTCCTGTGACACTCGTTATAGATTCCGATGCTTCACTACAGGTTTACTGTATCCCTTTTACCTTCCTATTGACGATGAAACACAGAAATTGTATTTTAATTAAATACAAAAGGCACAATGCCGACTTAAGTACAAGATAACTGACTCTTCCTACTGACTATGTTTTTAACCTTCCCTGTGACACTAGTTATAGATTCCGATGCTTCACTTCAGGTTTACTGTATCCCTCTGACCTTCTTATTGACGATGAAACACAGAAATTGCATCGGAATTTAATACAAAAGGCACAATGCCGACTCAAGTACAAGAAGACTGGCTCTTCTTACTGTCTATGTTTTGAACCATTTCTGTGACACTAGTTATAGATTCCGATGCATCCCTTCAGGATTACTATATCCCTCTGACCTTCTTATTGACGTAGAAACACAGATATTGCATCGGAATTAAATACAAAAGGCACAATGACGACTTAAGTACAAGAAGACTGACCCATCCCACTGTCTTTGTTTTGAACCATTCCTGTGACACTAGTTATAGATTCCGATGCTTCAGTTCAGGTTCACTGTATCCCTCTGACCTTCGTATTGACGATGAAACACAGAAATTGCATCGGAATTAAATACAAATGGCAAAATGCCGACTTAAGTACAAAAAGAGTGACTCTTCTTACTGTCTATGATTTGAACCTTTCCTGTGACACTAGTTATAGATTCCGATGCTTGACTTTAGGTTTACTGATTCCCTCTGACCTTCTTATAGACAAAGAAACACATAAATTGCATCGGAATTAAATACAAAAGGCACAATGCCGACTCAAGTACAAGAAGACTGGCTCTTCTTACTGTCTATGATTTAAACCAATTCTGTGACACTAGTTATAGATTCCGATGCTTCACTTCAGGTTTACTGTATCCCTCTGACCTTCTTATTGACGTAGAAACACAGATATTGCATCGGAATTAAATACAAAAGGCACAATGCCGACTTAAGTACAAGAAGACTGACCCATCCCACTGTCTTTGTTTTGAACCATTCCTGTGACACTAGTTATAGATTCCGATGCTTCAGTTCAGGTTCACTGTATCCCTCTGACCTTCGTATTGACGATGAAACACAGAAATTGCATCGGAATTAAATACAAATGGCAAAATGCCGACTTAAGTACAAAAAGAGTGACTCTTCTTACTGTCAATGTTTTGAACCATTCCTGTGACACTAGTTATAGATTCCGATGGTTTACTTCAGGTTTACTGTATCCCTCTGACCTTCTTATTGACGATCAAACACAGAAAATTCATCGGAATTAAATACAAAAGGCACAATGCCGACTCAAGTACAAGACGACTGGCTCTTCTTACTGTCTATGTTTTGAGCCATTCCTGTGACACTAGTTATAGATTCCGATGCTTCACTTCAGGTTTACTGTATCCAGCTGACCTTCTTATTGACGATGAAGCACAGAAATTGCATCGGAATTAAATACAAAAGGCAAAATGCCGACTTAAGTACAAGAAGACTGACTCTTCTTAATGTCTATGATTTGAACCATTCCTGTGACACTAGTTACAGGTTCCCATGCTTCACTTCAGTTTTACTGTATCCCTCTGACCTTCTTATTGACGATGAAACACTGAAATTGCATCGGAATTAAATACAAAAGGCACAATGCCGACTTAAGTAGCAGAAGACTGACTCTTCCTACTGTCTATGATTTGAACCATTCCTGTGACACTAGTTATAGATTCCGATGCTTCACTTCAGGTTTACTGTATCCCTTTCACCTTCCTATTGACGATGAAACACAGAAATTGCATTTTAATTACATACAAAAGGCAAAATGCCGACTTAAGTACAAGATAACTGACTCTTCCTACTGACTTCGTTTTGAACCATTTCTGTGACACTAGTTATAGATTCCGATGCTTCACTTCAGGTTTACTGTATCCAGCTGACCTTCTTATTGACGATGAAGCACAGAAATTGCATCAGAATTAAATACAAAAGGCAAAATGCAGACTTAAGTACAAGAAGACTGACTCTTCCCAATGTCTATGTTTTGAACCAATCCTGTGACACTAGTTTTAGATTCCGATGCTTCACTTCAGGTTTTCTGTATCCCTCTGACCTCTTTATCGACGATGAAACACAGAAATTGCATCTTAATTAAATACAAAAGGCACAATGCCGACTTAAGTACAAGAAGACTGACTCTTCTTATTGTCAAAGTTTTCTACCATACCGGTGACATTAGTTATAGATTCCGATGATTCACTTCAGGTAACTGTATCCAGCTGACCTTCTTATTGACGACGAAACACAGAAATTGCATGGTAATTATATACAAAAGGCACAATGCCGACAGAAGTACAAGAAGACTGACTCTTCTTACTGTATATGTTTTGAACCATTCCTGTGACACTAGTTATAGATTCCGATGCTTCACTTCAGGTTTACTGTATCCCTCTGACCTTCTTATTGACGATGAAACACAGAAATAGCATCTTAATTAAATACAAAAGGCACAATGCCGACTTCAGTACAACAACACTAACTCATCTGACAGTCAATGGTTTGAACCATTGCTGTTACACTAGTTATAGATTCCGATGCTTCACTTCGGGTTTACTGTATCCCTCTGACCTTCTTCTTGACGATGAAACACGTAAATTGCATCGGAATTAAATACAAAATGCACAATGCCGACTTAAGTACAAAAAGCATGGGTCTTCTTACTGTCTATGTTTTGAACCATTCCTGTGACACTCGTTATAGATTCCGATGCTTCACTTCAGGTTTACTTTATCCCTCTGACCTTCTTATTGACAATGAAACACAGAAATTGCATCCTAATTAAATACAAAAGGCACAATGCCGACTCAAGTACAAGATGACTGGCTCTTCTTACTGTCTATGTTTTGAACCATTTCTGTGACACTAGTTATAGATTCCGATGTTTCACTTCAGTTTTACTGTATAACTCTGACGTTCTTAATGACGAAGAAACACAGATATTGCATCGGAATTAAATACAAAAGGCACAATGAGGACTTCAGTACAAGAAGACTTACCCTTCTTAATGTCTATGTTTTGAACCGTTCCTGTGCTACTAGTTATAGATTCCGATGCTTCACTTCAGGTTTACTGTATCCCTCTGACCTTCTTATTGACGATGAAACACAGATATTGCATCGGAATTAAATACAAAAGGCACAATGCGGACTTAAGTACAAGAAGACTGACCCTTCTTACTGTCTATGTTTTGAACCGTTCCTGTGACACTAGTTATAGATACCGATGCTTCACTTCAGGTTTACTGTATCCCTCTGACCTTCGTATTGACCATGAAACACAGAAATTGCATCGGAATTAAACACAAAAGGCACAATGCCATCTTAAGTACAAAAAGACTGACTCTTCTTACTGTCTATGTTTCGAACCTTTCCTGTGACACTAGTTATAGATTCCGATGCTTACTTTAGGTTTAGTGATTCCCTCTGACCTTCTTATAGACAAAGAAACACATAAATTGCATCGGAATTAAATACAAAAGGCACAATGCCGACTCAAGTACAAGAAGACTGGCTCTTCTTACTGTCTATGATTTAAACCATTTCTGTGACACTAGTTATAGATTCCGATGCTTCACTTCAGGTTTTCTGTATCCCTCTGACCTTCTTATTGACGTAGAAACACAGATATTGCATCGGAATTAAATACAAAAGGCACAATGACGACTTAAGTACAAGAAGACTGACCCATCCCACTGTCTTTGTTTTGAACCATTCCTGTGACACTAGTTATAGATTCCGATGCTTCACTTCAGCTTTACTGTATCCCTGTGAGCTTCTTATTGACGATGAAACACAGAAATTGCATCGGAATTATATACAAAAGGCACAATGCCGACTTAAGTACAAGAAGACTGACTCTTCTTACTGTCAATGTTTGAACCATTCCTGTGACACTCGTTATAGATTCCGATGCTTCACTTCAGGTTTACTGTATCCAGCTGACCTTCTTATTGACGAAGAAACACTGAAATTGCATCGGAATTAAATACAAAAGGCACAATGCCGACTTAAGTAGAAGAAGACTGACTCTTCCTACTGTCTATGATTTGAACCATTCCTGTGACACTAGTTATAGATTCCGATGCTTCACTTCAGGTTTACTGTATACCTTTCACCTTCCTATTGACGATGAAACAGAGAAATTGCATTTTAATTAAATACAAAAGGCACAATGCCGACTTAAGTACAAGATAACTGACTCTTCCTACTGACTACGTTTTGAACCATTTCTGTGACACTAGTTATGGATTCCGATGCTTCACTTCAGGTTTACTGTATCCAGCTGACCTTCTTATTGACGATGAAGCACCGAAATTGCATCGGAATTAAATACAAAAGGCAAAATGCAGACTTAAGTACAAGAAGACTGACTCTTCTTACTGTCTATGATTTGAACCATTCCTGTGACACTAGTTATAGGTTCCCATGCTTCACTTCAGTTTTACTGTATCCCTCTGACCTTCTTATTGACGATGAAACACAGAAATTGCATCGGAATTAAATACAAAAGGCACAATGCCGACTTCAGTACAAGAAGACTGGCTCCTCTTACTGTCTATGATTTAAACCATTTCTGTGACACTAGTTATAGATTCCGATGCTTCACTTCAGGTTTACTGTATCCCTCTGACCTTCTTATAGACGAAGAAACACGGATATTGCATCGGAATTAAATACAAAAGGCACAATGCCGACTTAAGTACAAGAAGACTGACCCATCCTAGTGTCTTTGTTTTGAACCATTCCTGTGACACTAGTTTTAGATTCCGATGCTTCACTTCAGGTTTACTGTATCCCTCTGACCTTCTTATTGACGATCAAACACAGAAAATTCATCGGAATTAAATACAAAAGGCACAATGCCGACTCAAGTACAAGAAGACTGGCTCTTCTTACTGTCTATGTTTTGAGCCATTCCTGTGACACTAGTTATAGATTCCGATGCTTCACTTCAGGTTTACTGTACCCCTCTGACCTTCTTATTGACGATGAAACATAGAAATAGCATTTTAATTAAATACAAAAGGCACAATGCCGACTTCAGTACAAGTACACTAACTCATCTTACTGTCTATGGCTTGAACCATTCCTGTGACACTAGTTATAGATACCGATGCCTCGCTTCAGGTTTACTGTACCCCTCTGACCTACTTATTGACGATGAATTACGTAAATTATATCGGAATTAAATACAAGAGGCACATTGCCGACTTAAGTACAAGAAGACTGACTCTTCTTACTGCCTATGCTTTGAACCATTCCTGTTACTCTAGTTATAGATTCCGATGCTTCATTTCAGGTTTACTGTATCCCTCTGACGATCTTATTGACGAAAAGACACAGAAATTTTATCGGAATTAAATACAAAAGGCACAATGCCGACTCAAGTACAAGAAGACTGTCTCTTCCTACTGTCTATGTTTTGAACCATTTCTGTGACACTAGTTATAGATTCCGATTCGTCACTTCAGGTTTACTGTATCCCTCTGACCTTCTTATTGACGAAGAAACACAGATATTGCATCGGAATTAAATACAAAAGCACAATGCCGACTTAAGTACAAGAAGACTGACCCTTCTTACTGTCTATTTTTTGAACCAATCCTGTGGCACTAGTTATAAATTCCGATGCTTCACTTCAGGTTTACTGTATCCCTCTGACCTTCTTATTGACAATGAAACCCAGAAATTGCATCGGAATTAAATACAAAAGGGACAATGCCGACTTAAGTACAAGAAGATTGACTCTTTTTCCTGACTATGTTTTTGAACCATTCCTGTGACACTAGTTATAGATTCCGATGCTTCACTTCAGGTTTACTGTATCCCTCTGACCTTATTATTGACGATGAAACACTGAAATTAAATCTTAATTAAATACAAAAGGCACAATGCCGAATTAAGTACAAGAAGACTGACTCTTCTTACTGTCTATGTTTTGAACCATTCCTGTGACACTAGTTATAGATTCCGATGCTTCACTTCAGGTTTACTGTATCCCTCTGACGCTCTTATTGACGATGAAACACAGAAGTTGCATATGAATTAAATACAAAAAGCACAATGCCGACCCAAGTACAAGAAGACTGGCTCTTCTTACTGTCTATGTTTTGAACCATTCCTGTGACACTAGTTATAGATTCCGATGCTTCACTTCAGGTTTACTGTGTCCCTCTGACCTTCTTATTGACGATGAAACACAGAAATTGCATCGGAATTATATACAAAAGGCACAATGCCGACTTAAGCACAAGAAAACTGACTCTTCCTACTGTCTATGTTTTGAACCATTCCAGTATCACTAGTTATAGATTCCGAAGCTTCACTTCAGGTTTACTGTATCCCTTTCACCTTCCTATTGACGATGATACACAGATATTGCATCTTAATTAAATACAAAAGGCACAATGCCGACTTAAGTACAAGAAGATTGACTCTTCTTACTGACTATGCTTTGAACCATTCCTGTGACACTAGTTGTAGATTCCGATGCTTCACTTCAGGTTTACTGTATCCCTCTGACCTTCTTATTGACGATGAAACACGTAGATTGCAGCGGAATTAAATACAAAAAGCACAATGCCGACTTAAGTATATGAAGAAAGGGTCTTCTTACTGTCTATGTTTTGAAAAATTCCTGTGACACTAGTTATAGATTCCGATGCTTCACTTCAGGTTTACCGTATCCCACTGACCTTATTATTGACGATGAAACACAGAAGTTACATCCTAATTAAATACAAAAGGCACAATGCCGACTCAAGTACCAATAGACTGGCTCTTCTTACTATGTTGTGAACAATTTCTGTGACACTAGTTATAGATTCCGATGCTTGACTTCAGTTTTACTGTATGCCTCTGACCTTCTTAATGACGAAGAAACACAGATATTGCATCGGAATAACATTTAAAAGGCACAATGCCGACTTAAGTACAAAAAGACTGACTCTTCTTACTGTCTATGTTTGAACCGTTCCTGTGACACTAGTTATAGATTCCGATGCTTCACTTCAGGTTTACTGTATCCCTCTGACCTTCTTATTGACGATGAAACACAGAAATTGCACCGGAATTAAATACAAAAGGCACAATGCCGACTTAAGTACAAGATATCTGACTCTTCTTACTGACTATGATTTGAACCATTCCTGTGACACTAGTTATAGATTCCGATGCTTCACATCAGGTTTACTGTATGCCTCTGACCTTATTATTGACGATGAAACACAGAAATTAAATCTTAATTAAAAACAAAAGGCACAATGCCGAATTAAGTACAAGAAGACTGACTCTTCCAACTGTCTATGTTTTGAACCATTCCTGTGACACTAGTTATAGATTCCGATGCTTCACTTCAGGTTTACTGTATCCCTCTGACGCTCTTATTGACGATGAAACACAGAAGTTGCATCCGAATTAAATACAAAAGACACAATGTCGACCCAAGTACAAGAAGACTGGCTCTTCTTACTGTCTAAGTTTGAACCATTCCTGTGACACTAGTTATAGATTCCGATGCTTCAGTTCAGGTTTACTGTCTCCCTGTGACCTTCTTATTGACGATGAAACACAGAAATTGCATCGGAATTAAATACAAAAGGCACAATGCCGACTTATGTACAAGAAAAATGACTCTTCTTACTGTCTATGTTTTGAACCATTCCTGTGAAACTAGTTGTAGATTCCGATGCTTCACTTCAGGTTTACTGTATCCCTCTGACCTTCTTATTGATGATGAAACACGTAAATTGCATCGTAATTAAATACAAAAGGCACAATGCCGATATAAGTATAAGAAGAATGGGTCTTCTTACTGTCTATGTTTTGAACCATTCCTGTGACACTAGTTATAGATTCCGATGCTTCACTTCAGGTTTACTGTATCCCTCTGACTTTCGTATTGACGATGAAACACAGAAATTGCATCGGAATAAAATACAAAAGGCACAATGATGACTTAAGTACAAAAAGACTGACTGTTCTTTCTGTCTATGATTTGAACAATTCCTGTGACACTAGTTATAGATTCCGATGCTTCACTTCAGGTATACTGTATCCCTCTGACCTTCTTATTGACGATGAAACACAGAAATTGCATCGGAATTAAATACAAAAGGCACAATGCCGACTTAAGTACAAGATAACTGACTCTTCTTACTGACTATGTTTTGAACCTTTCCTGTGACACTAGTTATAGATTCCGATGCTTCACATCAGGTTTACTGTATGCCTCTGACCTTATTATTGACGATGAAACACAGAAATTAAATCTTAATTAAATACAAAAGGCACAATGCCGAATTAAGTACAAGAAGACTGACTCTTCCAACTGTCTATGTTTTGAACCATTCCTGTGACACTAGTTATAGATTCCGATGCTTCACTTCAGGTTTACTGTATCCCTCTGACGCTCTTATTGACGATGAAACACAGAAGTTGCATCCGAATTAAATACAAAAGGCACAATGTCGACCCAAGTACAAGAAGACTGGCTCTTCTTACTGTCTAAGTTTTGAACCATTCCTGTGACACTAGTTATAGATTCCGATGCTTCACTTCAGGTATACTGTATCCCTGTGACCTTCTTATTGACGATGAAACACGTAAATTGCATCGTAATTAAATACAAAAGGCACAATGCCGATATAAGTATAAGAAGAATGGGTCTTCTTACTGTCTATGTTTTGAACCATTCCTGTGACACTAGTTATAGATTCCGATCCTTCACTTCAGGTTTACCGTATCCCTCTGACCTTCTTATTGACGATGAAACACAGACGTTGCATCCTAATTAAATACAAAAGGCACAATGCCGACTCAAGTACAAGAAGACTGGCTCTTCTTACTGTCTATGTTTTGAACCATTTCTGTGACACTAGTTATAGATTCCGATGCTTGACTTCAGTTTTACTGTATCCCTCTGACCTTCTTAATGACGAAAAAACACAGATATTGCATCGGAATTAAATACAAAAGGCACAATGCTGACTAAAGTACATGAAGACGGACCCTTCTTATTGTCTATGTTTTGAACCATTCCTGTGACACCATTTATAGATTCCGATGCTTCAGTTCAGGTTTACTGTCTCCCTGTGACCTTCTTATTGACGATGAAACACAGAAATTGCATCGGAATTAAATACAAAAGGCACAATGCCGACTTATGTACAAGAAAACTGACTCTTCTTACTGTCTATGTTTTGAACCATTCCTGTGACACTAGTTGTAGATTCCGATGCTACACTTCAGGTTTACTGTATCCCTCTGACCTTCTTATTGACGATGAAACACAGAAATTGCATCGGAATTAAATACAAAAGGCACAATGCCGACTTAAGTACAAGATAACTGACTCTTCTTACCGTCTATGTTTTGAACCATTCCTGTGACACTAGTTATAGATTCCGATGCTTCACTTCAGGTTTACCGTATCCCTCTGACCTTCTTATTGACGATGAAACACAGACGTTGCATCCTAATTAAATACAAAAGGCACAATGCCGACTCAAGTACAAGATGACTGGCTCTTCTTACTGTCTATGTTTCGAACCATTTCTGTGACACTAGTTATAGATTCCGATGCTTGACTTCAGTTTTACTGTATCCCTCTGACCTTCTTAATGACGAAAAAACACAGATATTGCATCGGAATTAAATACAAAATGCACAATGCTGACTAAAGTACAAGAAGACGGACCCTTCTTACTGTCTATGTTTTGAACCATCCCTGTGACACTAGTTATAGATTCCGATGCTTCACTTCAGGTTTACTGTATCCCTCTGACTTTCTTATTGACGACGAAACACAGAAATTGCATCGGAATAAAATACAAAAGGCACAATGCCGACTTAAGTACAAAAAGACTGACTGTTCTTACTGTCTTTGATTTGAACAATTCCTGTGACACTAGTTATAGATTCCGATGCTTCACTTCAGATATACTGTATCCCTCTGACCTTCTTATTGACGATGAAACACAGAAATTGCAAAGGAATTAAATACAAAATCACAATGGTGACTTAAGTACAAGATAACTGACTCTTCTTACTGACTATGTTTTGAACAATTCCTGTGACACTAGTTATAGATTCCGATGCTTCACTTCAGGTTTACTGTATCCCTCTGACGCTCTTATTGACGATGAAACACAGAAGTTGCATCCGAATTAAATAGAAAAGGCACAATGCCGACACAAGTACAAGAAGGCTGGCTCTTATTACTGTCTATGTTTTGAACCATTTCTGTGGCACTAGTTATAGATTCCGATGCTTCCCTTCAGGTTTACTGCATCCCTCAGACCTTCTTATTGACGAAGAAGCACAGAAATTGCATCGTAATTATATTCAAAAGGCCCAATGCCGACCTAAGTACAAGAAAACTGACTCTTCTGACTGTCTATGATTTGAACCATTCCTGTGACACTAGTTATAGATTCCGATACTTCAGTTCAGGTTTACTGTCTCCCTCTGACCTTCTTATTGACGATGAAACACGTAAATTGCATCGGAATTAAATACAAAAGACACAATGCCGACTTAAGTACAAGAAGACTGACCCTTCTTACTGTCTATGTTTTGAACCATTCCTTAGACACTAGTTATAGATTCCGATGCTTCACTTCAGGTTTACTGTATTCCTCTGACCTTCTTATTGACGATGAAACACAGAAATTGCATCGGAAATAAATACAAAAGGCACAATGCCGACTTAAGTACAAAAAGACTGACTCTTCTTACTGTCTATGTTTTGAACCATTCCTGTGACACTAGTTATAGATTCCGATGCTTCACTTCAGGTTTACTGTATCCCTCTGACCTTCTTATTAACGATTAAACACGTAAATTGCATCGGAATTAAATACAAAAGGCACAATGCCGACTTAAGTACAAGAAGAATGCCTCTTCTTACTGTCTATGTTTTGAACCATTCCTGTGACACTAGTTATAGATTCCGATGCTTCACTTCAGATTTACTGTATCCCTCTGACCTTCTTATTGACGAAGAAATACAGAAATTGCATCGGAATTAAATACAAAAGGCACAATGCCGACTTAAGTTCAAGAAGACAGATCCTTCTTACTTTCTATGTTTTGAACCATTCCTGTGACTCTAGTTATAGATTCCGATGCTTCACTTCAGGTTTACTGTATCCCTCTGACCTTCTTATTGACGATGAAAAACAGAAATTGCATCGGAATTAAATACAAAAGGCACAATGCCGACTCAAGTACAAGAAGACTGGCTCTTCTTACTGTCTATGTTTTGAACCATTTCTGTGACACTAGTTATAGATTACGATGCTTGACTTCAGTTTTACTGTATCCCTCTGACCTTCTTAATGACGAAAAAACACAGATATTGCATCGTAATTAAATACAAAAGGCACAATGCCGATATAAGTATAAGAAGAATGGGTCTTCTTACTGTCTATGTTTTGAACCATTCCTGTGACACTAGTTATAGATTCCGATGCTTCACTTCAGGTTTACCGTATCCCTCTGACCATCTTATTGACGATGAAACACAGACGTTGCATCCTAATTAAATACAAAAAGCACAATGCCGACTCAAGTACAAGAAGACTGGCTCTTCTTACTGTCTATGTTTTGAACCATTTCTGTGACACTAGTTATAGATTCCGATGCTTGACTTCAGTTTTACTGTATCCCTCTGACCTTCTTAATGACGAAAAAACACAAATATTGCATCGGAATTAAATACAAAAGGCACAATGCTGACTTAAGTACAAGAACACGGACCCTTCCTACTGTTTATGTTTTGAACCATTCCTGTGACACTAGTTATAGATTCCGATGCTTCACTTCAAGTTTACTGTATCCCTCTGACTTTCGTATTGACGACGAAACACAGAAATTGCATCGGAAGAAAATACAAAAGGCACAATGCCGACTTAAGTACAAAATGACTGACTGTTCTTACTGTCTATGATTTGAACAATTCCTGTGACACTAGTTATAGATTCCGATGCTTCACTTCAGGTATACTGTATCCCTCTGACCTTCTTATTGACGATGAAACACAGAAATTGCATCGGAATTAAATACAAAAGGCACAATGCCGACTTAAGTACAAGATAACTGACTCTTCTTAATGACTATGTTTTGAACCATTCCTGTGACACTAGTTATAGATTCCGATGTTTCACTTCAGGTTTACTGTATCCCTTTCACCTTCCTATTGACGATGAAACACAGAAATTGCATCTTAATTAAATACAAAAGGCACAATGCCGACTTAAGTACAAGATAACTGACTCTTCCTGCTGACTACGTTTTGAACCATTCCTGTGACACTAGTTATAGATTCCGATGCTTCACTTCTGGTTCACTGTATCCCTCTGACCTTCGTATTGACGATGAAACACAGAAATTGCATCGGAATTAAATACAAATGGCACAATGCCGACTTAAGTACAAAAAGAGTGACTCTTCTTACTGTCTACGATTTGAACCATTCCTGTGACACTAGTTATAGATTCCGATGCTTCACTTCAGGTTTACTGTATCCCTGTGGGCTTCTTATTGACGATGAAACACAGAAATTGCATCGGAATTATATACAAAAGGCACAATGCCGACTTAAGTACAAGAAGACTGACTCTTCTTACTGTCAATGTTTGAACCATTCCTGTGACACTAGTTATAGATTCCGATGCTTTACTTCAGGTTTACTGTATCCCTCTGACCTTCTTATTGACGATCAAACACAGAAAACTCATCGGAATTAAATACAAAAGGCACAATGATGACTCAAGTACAAGAAGACAGACTCTTCTTACTGTCTATGATTTGAGCCATTCCTGTGACACTAATTATAGATTCCGATGCTTCACTTTAGGTTTACTGTATCCATCTGTCCTTCTTATTGACGATGAAGCACAGAAATTGCATCGGAATTAAATACAAAAGGCAAAATGCCGACTTAAGTACAAGAAGACTGACTCTTCTTACTGTCTATGATTTGAACGATTCCTGTGACACTAATTATAGGTTCCCATGCTTCACTTCAGTTTTACTGTATCCCTCTGACCTTCTTATTGACGATGAAACACAGAAATTGCATCGGAATTAAATACAAAAGGCACAATGCCGACTTAAGTACAAGAAGACTGACTCTTCCTACTGTCTATGTTTTGAACCAATCCTGTGACACTAGTTTTAGATTCCGATGCTTCACTTCAGGTTTTCTGTATCCCTCTGACCTCTTTATTGACGATGAAACACAGAAATTGCATCTTAATTAAATACAAAAGGCTCAGTGCCGACTTAAGTACAAGAACACTAACTCATCTTACTGTCAATGGTTTGAACCGTTCCTGTTACACTAGTTATAGATTCCGATACTTCACTTCAGGTTTACTGTATCCCTGTGACCTTCTTAATGACGAAGAAACACAGATATTGCATCGGAATTAAATACAAAAGGCACAATGCCGACTTCAGTACAAGAAGACTGGCTCTTCTTACTGTCTATGTTTTGAACCATTTCTGTGACACTAGTTATAGATTCCGATGCATCCCTTCAGGATTACTGTATCCCTGTGACCTTCTTATTGACGAAGAAACACAGATATTGCATCGGAATCAAATACAAAAGGCACAATGCCGACTTATGTACAAGAAGACTGACCCTTCTTACTGTCTAAGCTTTGAACCATTCCTGTGACACTAGTTATAGATACCGATGCTTCACTTCAGGTTTACTGTATCCCTCTGACCTTCGCATTGACGATGAAACACAGAAATTGCATCGGTATTAAATACAAATGGCACAATGCCGACTTAAGTACAAAAAGAGTGACTCTTCTTACTGTCTATGTTTTGAACCATTCCTGTGACACTAAGTATAGATTCCGATGCTTCACTTCAGGTTTACTGTATCCCTGTGAGCTTCTTATTGACGATGAAACACAGAAATTGCATCGGAATTATATACAAAAGGCACAATGCCGACTTAAGTACAAGAAGACTGACTCTTCTTACTGTCTATGTTTTGAGCCATTCCTGTGACACTAATTATAGATTCCGATGCTTCACTTCAGGTTTACTGTATCCCTCTGACCTTCTTATAGACGAAGAAACACAGAAATTGCATCGGAATTAAATACAAAAGGCAAAATGCCGACTTAAGTACAAGAAGACTGACTCTTCTTACTGTCTATGATTTGAACCATTCCTGTCACTCTAGTTATAGGTTCCCATGCTTCACTTCAGTTTTACTGTATCCCTCTGACCTTCTTATTGACGATGAAACACAGAAATTGCATCGGAATTAAATACAAAAGGCACAATGCCGACTTAAGTACAAGAAGACTGACTCTTCCTACTGTCTATGTTTTGAACCATTCCTGTGACACTAGTTATAGATTCCGAAGCTTCACTTCAGGTTTACTGTATCCCTTTCACCTTCCTATTGACGATGAAACACAGAAATTGCATCTTAATTAAATAAAAAAGGCACAATGCCGACTTAAGTACAAGATAACTGACTCTTCCTACTGACTATGTTTTAACCGTTCCTGTGACACTAGTTTTAGATTCCGATGCTTCACTTCAGGTTTTCTTTATCCCTCTGACCTCTTTATTGACGGTGAAACACAGAAATTGCATCTTAATTAAATACAAATGGCACAATGCCGACTTAAGTACAAGAAGACTGACTCTTCTTACTGTCAATGTTTTCTACCATTCCGGTGACATTAGTTATAGATTCCGATAATTCATTTTAGGTAACTGTATCCAGCTGACCTTTTTATTGACGATGAAGCACGGAAATTGCATCGGAATTAAATACAAAAGGCAAAATGCCGACTTAAGTACAAGAAGACTGACTCTTCTTACTGTCTATGATTTGAACCATTCCTGTGACACTAGTTATAGGTTCCCATGCTTCACTTCAGTTTTACTGTATGCCTCTGACCTTCTTATTCACGATGAAACACACAAATTGCATCGGAATTAAATACAAAAGGCACAATGCCGACTTCAGTACAAGAAGGCTGACCCTTCTTACTGTCTATGTTTGAAGCATTCCTGTGACACTAGTTATAGATTCCGATGCGTCACTTTGGGTTTACTGTATCCCTCTGACCTTCTTATTCACGATGAAACACGTAAATTGCATCGGAATGAAATACAAAATGCACAATGCCGACTTAAGTACAATAAGAATGGGTCTTCTTACTGTCTATGTTTTGAACCACTCCTGTGACACTAGTTATAGATTCCGATGCTTGACTTTAGGTTTACTGATTCCCTCTGACCTTCGTATAGACAAAGAAACACATAAATTGCATCGGAATTAAATACAAAAGGCACAATGCCGACTCAAGTACAAGAAGACTGGCTCCTCTTACTGTCTATGATTTAAACCATTTCTGTGACACTAGTTATAGATTCCGATGCTTCACTTCAGGTTTACTGTATCCCTCTGACCTTCTTATAGACGAAGAAACACGGATATTGCATCGGAATTAAATACAAAAGGCACAATGCCGACTTAAGTACAAGAAGACTGACCCATCCTAGTGTCTTTGTTTTGAACCATTCCTGTGACACTAGTTTTAGATTCCGATGCTTCACTTCAGGTTTACTGTATCCCTCTGACCTTCTTATTGACGATCAAACACAGAAAATTCATCGGAATTAAATACAAAAGGCACAATGCCGACTCAAGTACAAGAAGACTGGCTCTTCTTACTGTCTATGTTTTGAGCCATTCCTGTGACACTAGTTATAGATTCCGATGCTTCACTTCAGGTTTACTGTATCCCTCTGACCTTCTTATTGACGATGAAACATAGAAATAGCATTTTAATTAAATACAAAAGGCACAATGCCGACTTCAGTACAAGAACACTAACTCATCTTACTGTCTATGGCTTGAACCATTCCTGTGACACTAGTTATAGATACCGATGCCTCGCTTCAGGTTTACTGTATCCCTCTGACCTACTTATTGACGATGAATTACGTAAATTATATCGGAATTAAATACAAGAGGCACATTGCCGACTTAACCCTGCTGTTCTGTTCGGGTCTATATGACCCGAAACGAATATGAACGTTATTTTACATTATGTAAATACCAATATATATTTATGAAACTTTGTGACTTTGTCTGAAAATGGATGAGCAGCATGTGTTTTAAAAGGTTTTAAAAAAGTTTAAGAAGTTTGGGCTTCAACTGTAATAGTTGCATATGTAATGTTCGGGTCATAATGACCCGACACAAATATGTTTAGTGTAACTCGTATTTATTTCTAAAATCTGGAAATGGCGAAAATTATTTTTGTTGTGTTGTGTGGGAATAGTGACTGCATCATTCCAACTTACTCTCAACAATCACCTAAAGCTCCATGCGTTCACAACAATGGGCTTGTTTGTTGCTTTCCCCAGGAAATAATAATTGGCAGTTCTCAATAATTGGAATGCTTTGTTTCTGCCCAGTTTGACTTGTGACACCATGGCGATGAGACCATTGAATGATCGTGAGTTGGAAGAAATAGTAAATGCCTCACCAGATGAAGGATCACTTTCTGAGTTTGAAGATCACATCAGCAATGCATCTGAAAGCGAGTGTTCCGATGACAGTTACGACAGTCCACAGCCCATACAAAATAGTGTAGAGACTTTTCTTTCTAAAAATGGGAATATAGAATGGCAGTTGCATCCACCAGCACAACATGGTCGCCTACCAGCTTCGAACATCATCAAGAGTACCCCAGGAGTTACCAGGTATGCAGTCAGCAGAATATCTGATGTAAAATGTTCATTTGAAGCAGTATTTCACACAGCGCTTCAAAATGAAATAATAGAGATGACAAATATTGAAGGGCAGCGAGTTTATGGTGAACAGTGGACAGATATTGATGGTTCTGTTTTCCATGCATACTTAGGACTCTTACTCCTAGCGGGTGTATATCGATCTCATGGGGAGTCTACAAAAAGTTTGTGGGATAAAGATACTGGGCGAAACATATTTCGAGCAACCATGTCTCATGAAACATTCTGTAAGATATCACGTGTCCTGCGATTTGACAAGAAATCTACTAGAGAGGAAAGACGACGTACTGACAAACTTGCCGCAATTCGTAGTATTTGGGAGAAGTGGGTAGAGGTCCTTCCTAAACTGTATAATCCAGGAGAAAATGTTACTGTTGACGAGCAGTTAGTAGCATTTAGAGGTCGCTGTCCATTCAAGCAGTATATCCCAAGTAAACCGGCAAAATATGGGATCAAAATATGGACCATGTGTGACAGCAAAACTTCATACGTACTGAAAGCCCAAATTTATACAGGAAAGGTGAGTGGAGCGGCACCAGAAAGAAATCAGGGAATGAGGGTGGTATCTGATCTCACTTCTGAGTTACGTGGTCAGAATATCACGTGTGACAACTTTTTTACGTCGTACAATTTGGGGCAGCTGCTTCTGAAAAGGAAATTGACTATGTTGGGAACTATACGGAAAAATAAGCCGGAGCTTCCACACAAAATGACCAACAAGGAGGTACACAGCTCTTCATTTTACTTCACAAATGACACTACTGTGGTTAATTATATTCCTAAGAGACACAAGAATGTTGTACTTATGAGCACTCTCCACCATGATGCGGAAATCAGTGACAGGGCTGATAAGAAGCCAAAAATGATTTTGGACTATAATTCAACCAAAGGTGCTGTAGACACGCTTGATCAGTTATTAGGTACATATACATGCAAACGAAAAAGTAATAGGTGGCCAATGATAGTTTTCTACAATATTCTTGATGTTTCTGCTTATAATGCATACGTTTTGTGGATTTCGGTTGACCCTAATTGGAATGCAAGCAAATTGACTAGAAGGAGAATATTCTTGGAGGAACTTGGAAAGTCACTGATAAAAGAACATATTGCATCAAGAACGCATTTCCCAAGAACAGAAGATTCTTTGAGAATGGTCACAAGCATCCAAAACCCGAATGATGTGGGTGGTGTGTCAGAATCGGTAACAACAAGAAAATCTACAAAACGTGCACGCTGTAAGTTCTGTCCATCAAGTAATGACAATAAAACAAACATGGTGTGTGGAAAATGTAGTAAACATATTTGCAAGAAACATGTAACCTACTTGTGTCCACAGTGCAAGCAGTAAGAAAAGAACTGTAGTATTTTATAAGATGATTGTATTGAAAATTCTGTTGTTTCAAATTTATGTGAATACTTGTGCCTAAACTACAATCAGTAAGAAGAGAGGATTCTAAAGTTGTAGTGCTTTCTATGTTGGAATGTAATAAAAAAACTGTAGTGTGTTCTGTACTGTAGTGTGCTCTAAGATGAATATCTGTAATGACAACTGTCTGTTGTTAGAAAATGTCAATACTTACGTCTAAACTGTCAACAATAAGAATAGAAGTATGGAAAAACTGTAGTGCTTTCTAAGTTGAATGCCTGTAATGGAAACTGTCTGTTGTTTCAAATTTATGTGCATATTTAAATGAAAAATATCCCTCAATAAAGTTGTATGCATTGTTATTATTATTATTATTACCATTATTATTATTATTATTATTATTATTATTATTACTAACAAGGTACTGGAATAGAACAACAATGTCGATAGCTAAAACTGTACCAAAATTTATGTTTCTAAAGCATTTTGATATGTCGGGTCATATTGACCCGAACAGTATATATGTCAAGTAAAAGTGAACAGAACAGCAGGGTTAAGTACAAGAAGACTGACTCTTCTTACTGCCTATGCTTTGAACCATTCCTGTTACTCTAGTTATAGATTCCGATGCTTCATTTCAGGTTTACTGTATCCCTCTGACGATCTTATTGACGAAAAGACACAGAAATTATATCGGAATTAAATACAAAAGGCACAATGCCGACTCAAGTACAAGAAGACTGTCTCTTCCTACTGTCTATGTTTTGAACCATTTCTGTGACACTAGTTATAGATTCCGATTCGTCACTTCAGGTTTACTGTATCCCTCTGACCTTCTTATTGACGAAGAAACACAGATATTGCATCGGAATTAAATACAAAAGCACAATGCCGACTTAAGTACAAGAAGACTGACCCTTCTTACTGTCTATTTTTTGAACCAATCCTGTGACACTAGTTATAAATTCCGATGCTTCACTTCAGGTTTACTGTATCCCTCTGACCTTCTTATTGACAATGAAACACAGAAATTGCATCGGAATTAAATACAAAAGGGACAATGCCGACTTAAGTACAAGAAGATTGACTCTTTTTCCTGACTATGTTTTTGAACCATTCCTGTGACACTAGTTATAGATTCCGATGCTTCACTTCAGGTTTACTGTATCCCTCTGACCTTATTATTGACGATGAAACACAGAAATTAAATCTTAATTAAATACAAAAGGCACAATGCCGAATTAAGTACAAGAAGACTGACTCTTCTTACTGTCTATGTTTTGAACCATTCCTGTGACACTAGTTATAGATTCCGATGCTTCACTTCAGGTTTACTGTATCCCTCTGACGCTCTTATTGACGATGAAACACAGAAGTTGCATATGAATTAAATACAAAAAGCACAATGCCGACCCAAGTACAAGAAGACTGGCTCTTCTTACTGTCTATGTTTTGAACCATTCCTGTGACACTAGTTATAGATTCCGATGCTTCACTTCAGGTTTACTGTGTCCCTCTGACCTTCTTATTGACGATGAAACACAGAAATTGCATCGGAATTATATACAAAAGGCACAATGCCGACTTAAGCACAAGAAAACTGACTCTTCCTACTGTCTATGTTTTGAACCATTCCAGTATCACTAGTTATAGATTCCGAAGCTTCACTTCAGGTTTACTGTATCCCTTTCACCTTCCTATTGACGATGAAACACAGATATTGCATCTTAATTAAATACAAAAGGCACAATGCCGACTTAAGTACAAGAAGATTGACTCTTCTTACTGACTATGCTTTGAACCATTCCTGTGACACTAGTTGTAGATTCCGATGCTTCACTTCAGGTTTACTGTATCCCTCTGACCTTCTTATTGACGATGAAACACGTAGATTGCAGCGGAATTAAATACAAAAAGCACAATGCCGACTTAAGTATATGAAGAAAGGGTCTTCTTACTGTCTATGTTTTGAAAAATTCCTGTGACACTAGTTATAGATTCCGATGCTTCACTTCAGGTTTACCGTATCCCACTGACCTTATTATTGACGATGAAACACAGAAGTTACATCCTAATTAAATACAAAAGGCACAATGCCGACTCAAGTACCAATAGACTGGCTCTTCTTACTATGTTGTGAACAATTTCTGTGACACTAGTTATAGATTCCGATGCTTGACTTCAGTTTTACTGTATGCCTCTGACCTTCTTAATGACGAAGAAACACAGATATTGCATCGGAATAACATTTAAAAGGCACAATGCCGACTTAAGTACAAAAAGACTGACTCTTCTTACTGTCTATGTTTGAACCGTTCCTGTGACACTAGTTATAGATTCCGATGCTTCACTTCAGGTTTACTGTATCCCTCTGACTTTCTTATTGACGATGAAACACAGAAATTGCACCGGAATTAAATACAAAAGGCACAATGCCGACTTAAGTACAAGATATCTGACTCTTCTTACTGACTATGATTTGAACCATTCCTGTGACACTAGTTATAGATTCCGATGCTTCACATCAGGTTTACTGTATGCCTCTGACCTTATTATTGACGATGAAACACAGAAATTAAATCTTAATTAAATACAAAAGGCACAATGCCGAATTAAGTACAAGAAGACTGACTCTTCCAACTGTCTATGTTTTGAACCATTCCTGTGACACTAGTTATAGATTCCGATGCTTCACTTCAGGTTTACTGTATCCCTCTGACGCTCTTATTGACGATGAAACACAGAAGTTGCATCCGAATTAAATACAAAAGACACAATGTCGACCCAAGTACAAGAAGACTGGCTCTTCTTACTGTCTAAGTTTGAACCATTCCTGTGACACTAGTTATAGATTCCGATGCTTCAGTTCAGGTTTACTGTCTCCCTGTGACCTTCTTATTGACGATGAAACACAGAAATTGCATCGGAATTAAATACAAAAGGCACAATGCCGACTTATGTACAAGAAAAATGACTCTTCTTACTGTCTATGTTTTGAACCATTCCTGTGAAAGTAGTTGTAGATTCCGATGCTTCACTTCAGGTTTACTGTATCCCTCTGACCTTCTTATTGATGATGAAACACGTAAATTGCATCGTAATTAAATACAAAAGGCACAATGCCGATATAAGTATAAGAAGAATGGGTCTTCTTACTGTCTATGTTTTGAACCATTCCTGTGACACTAGTTATAGATTCCGATGCTTCACTTCAGGTTTACTGTATCCCTCTGACTTTCGTATTGACGATGAAACACAGAAATTGCATCGGAATAAAATACAAAAGGCACAATGATGACTTAAGTACAAAAAGACTGACTGTTCTTACTGTCTATGATTTGAACAATTCCTGTGACACTAGTTATAGATTCCGATGCTTCACTTCAGGTATACTGTATCCCTCTGACCTTCTTATTGACGATGAAACACAGAAATTGCATCGGAATTAAATACAAAAGGCACAATGCCGACTTAAGTACAAGATAACTGACTCTTCTTACTGACTATGTTTTGAACCTTTCCTGTGACACTAGTTATAGATTCCGATGCTTCACATCAGGTTTACTGTATGCCTCTGACCTTATTATAGACGATGAAACACAGAAATTAAATCTTAATTAAATACAAAAGGCACAATGCCGAATTAAGTACAAGAAGACTGACTCTTCCAACTGTCTATGTTTTGAACCATTCCTGTGACACTAGTTATAGATTCCGATGCTTCACTTCAGGTTTACTGTATCCATCTGACGCTCTTATTGACGATGAAACACAGAAGTTGCATCCGAATTAAATACAAAAGGCACAATGTCGACCCAAGTACAAGAAGACTGGCTCTTCTTACTGTCTAAGTTTTGAACCATTCCTGTGACACTAGTTATAGATTCCGATGCTTCACTTCAGGTATACTGTATCCCTCTGACCTTCTTATTGACGATGAAACACGTAAATTGCATCGTAATTAAATACAAAAGGCACAATGCCGATATAAGTATAAGAAGAATGGGTCTTCTTACTGTCTATGTTTTGAACCATTCCTGTGACACTAGTTATAGATTCCGATCCTTCACTTCAGGTTTACCGTATCCCTCTGATCTTCTTATTGACGATGAAACACAGACGTTGCATCCTAATTAAATACAAAAGGCACAATGCCGACTCAAGTACAAGATGACTGGCTCTTCTTACTGTCTATGTTTCGAACCATTTCTGTGACACTAGTTATGGATTCCGATGCTTGACTTCAGTTTTACTGTATCCCTCTGACCTTCTTAATGACGAAAAAACACAGATATTGCATCGGAATTAAATACAAAATGCACAATGCTGACTAAAGTACAAGAAGACGGACCCTTCTTACTGTCTATGTTTTGAACCATCCCTGTGACACTGGTTATAGATTCCGATGCTTCAGTTCAGGTTTACCGTATCCCTCTGACCTTCTTATTGACGATGAAACACAGACGTTGCATCCTAATTAAATACAAAAGGCACAATGCCGACTCAAGTACAAGATGACTGGCTCTTCTTACTGTCTATGTTTCGAACCATTTCTGTGACACTAGTTATGGATTCCGATACTTGACTTCAGTTTTACTGTATCCCTCTGACCTTCTTAATGACGAAAAAACACAGATATTGCATCGGAATTAAATACAAAATGCACAATGCTGACTAAAGTACAAGAAGACGGACCCTTCTTACTGTCTATGTTTTGAACCATCCCTGTGACACTGGTTATAGATTCCGATGCTTCACTTCAGGTTTACTGTATCCCTCTGACTTTCTTATTGACGACGAAACACAGAAATTGCATCGGAATAAAATACAAAAGGCACAATGCCGACTTAAGTACAAAAAGACTGACTGTTCTTACTGTCTTTGATTTGAACAATTCCTGTGACACTAGTTATAGATTCCGATGCTTCACTTCAGATATACTGTATCCCTCTGACCTTCTTATTGACGATGAAACACAGAAATTGCATCGGAATTAAATACAAAATCACAATGGTGACTTAAGTACAAGATAACTGACTCTTCTTACTGACTATGTTTTGAACAATTCCTGTGACACTAGTTATAGATTCCGATGCTTCACATGAGGTTTACTGTATGCCTCTGACCTTATTATTGACGATGAAACACAGAAATTAAGTCTTAATTAAATACAAAAGGCACAATGCCGAATTAAGTACAAGAAGACTGACTGTTCCTACTGTCTATGATTTGAACCATTACTGTGACACTAGTTATAGATTCCGATGCTTCACTTCAGGTTTACTGTATCCCTCTGACGCTCTTATTGACGATGAAACACAGAAGTTGCATCCGAATTAAATAGAAAAGGCACAATGCCGACACAAGTACAAGAAGGCTGGCTCTTATTACTGTCTATGTTTTGAACCATTTCTGTGACACTAGTTATAGATTCCGATGCTTCCCTTCAGGTTTACTGCATCCCTCAGACCTTCTTATTGACGAAGAAGCACAGAAATTGCATCGTAATTATATTCAAAAGGCCCAATGCCGACCTAAGTACAAGAAAACTGACTCTTCTGACTGTCTATGATTTGAACCATTCCTGTGACACTAGTTATAGATTCCGATACTTCAGTTCAGGTTTACTGTCTCCCTGTGACCTTCTTATTGACGATGAAACACAGAAATTGCATCGTAATTAATTACAAAAGGCACAATGCCGACTTATGTACAAGAAAACTGACTCTTCTAACTGTCTATGTTTTGAACCATTCCTTAGACACTAGTTATAGATTCCGATGCTTCACTTCAGGTTTACTGTATTCCTCTGACCTTCTTATTGACGATGAAACACAGAAATTGCATCGGAAATAAATACAAAAGGCACAATGCCGACTTAAGTACAAAAAGACTGACTCTTCTTACTGTCTATGTTTTGAACCATTCCTGTGACACTAGTTATAGATTCCGATGCTTCACTTCAGGTTTACTGTATCCCTCTGACCTTCTTATTGACGATTAAACACGTAAATTGCATCGGAATTAAATACAAAAGGCACAATGCCGACTTAAGTACAAGAAGAATGCCTCTTCTTACTGTCTATGTTTTGAACCATTCCTGTGACACTAGTTATAGATTCCGATGCTTCACTTCAGATTTACTGTATCCCTCTGAGCTTCTTATTGACGATGAAATACAGAAATTGCATCGGAATTATTTACAAAAGGCACAATGCCGACATAAGTACAAGAAGACTGACTCTTCTTACTGTCTATGTTTTGAACCATTTCTGTGACACTAGTTATAGATTCCGATGCTTCACTTCAGGTATACTGTATCCCTCTGACCTTCTTATTGACGAAGAAATACAGAAATTGCATCGGAATCAAATACAAAAGGCACAATGCCGACTTAAGTTCAAGAAGACAGATCCTTCTTACTTTCTATGTTTTGAACCATTCCTGTGACTCTAGTTATAGATTCCGATGCTTCACTTCAGGTTTACTGTATCCCTCTGACCTTCTTATTGACGATGAAAAACAGAAATTGCATCGGAATTAAATACAAAAGGCACAATGCCGACTCAAGTACAAGAAGACTGGCTCTTCTTACTGTCTATGTTTTGAACCATTTCTGTGACACTAGTTATAGATTACGATGCTTGACTTCAGTTTTACTGTATCCCTCTGACCTTCTTATTGACGATGAAACACGTAAATTGCATCGGAATTAAATACAAAAGGCACAATGCCGACTTAAGTACAAGAAGAATGCCTCTTCTTACTGTCTATGTTTGAACCATTCCTGTGACACTAGTTATAGATTCCGATGCTTCACTTCAGATTTACTGTATCCCTCTGAGCTTCTTATTGACGATGAAACACAGAAGTTGCATCGGAATTATTTACAAAAGGCACAATGCCGACATAAGTACAAGAAGACTGACTCTTCTTGCTGTCTATGTTTTGAACCATTTCTGTGACACTAGTTATAGATTCCGCACTTCAGGTGTACTGTATCCCTCTGACCTTCTTATTGACGAAGAAATACAGAAATTGCATCGGAATTAAATACTAAAGGCACAATGCCGACTCAAGCACAAGAAGACTGGCTCTTCTTACTGTCATGTTTTGAACCATTTCTGTGACACTAGTTATAGATTCCGATGCTTCACTTCAGGTTTACTGCATCTCTCTGACCTTGTTATTGACGAAGAAATACAGATATTGCATCGGAATTAAATACAAAAGGCACAATGCCGACTTAAGTTCAAGAAGACAGATCCTTCTTACTTTCTATGTTTTGAACCATTCCTGTGACTCTAGTTATAGATTCCGATGCTTCACTTCAGGTTTACTGTATCCCTCTGACCTACGTATTGACGTTGAAACACAGAAATTGCACCGGAATTAAAAAAAAAATTCACAATGCCGACTTAAGTACAAAAAGACTGACTCTACTTACTGTCTATTTTTTGAACCATGCCTGTGACACTAGTTATAGATTCCGATGCTTCACTTCAGGGTTACTGTATCCTTGTGAGCTTCTTATTGACGATGAAACACTGAAATTGCATCGGAAATACATACAAAAGGCACAATGTCGACTTAAGTACAAGAAGACTGACTCTTCTTACTGTCTATGTTTTGAACCATTCCTGTGACTCTAGTTATAGATTCCGATGCTTCACTTCAGGTTTACTGTGCCCTTTCACCTTCTTATTGACGATGAAACACAGAAATTGCATCTTGATTAAATACAAAAGGCACAATGCCGACTTAAGTACAAGAACACTGACTCTTCTTACTGTCATTGGTTTGAACCATTCCTGTGACATTAGTTATAGATTCCCATGCTTCACATCATGTATACTGTTTCCCTCTGACCTTCGTATTGACGATGAAACACAGAAAATTCGTCGGAATTAAATACAAAAGGCACAATGCCGACTTAAGTACAAAAAGACTGACTCTTCTTACTGTCTATGTTTTGAACCATTCCTGTGACACTAGTTATAGATTCCGATGCTTCACTTCAGGTTTACTGTATCCCTCTGACTTTCGTATTGACGACGAAACACAGAAATTGCATCGGAATAAAATACAAAAGGCACAATGCCGACTTAAGTACAAAATGACTGACTGTTCTTACTGTCTATGATTTGAACAATTCCTGTGACACTAGTTATAGATTCCGATGCTTCACTTCAGGTATACTGTATCCCTCTGACCTTCTTATTGACGATGAAACACAGAAATTGCATCGGAATTAAATACAAAAGGCACAATGCCGACTTAAGTACAAGATAACTGACTCTTCTTACTGACTATGTTTTGAACCATTCCTGTGACACTAGTTATAGATTCCGATGCTTCACATCAGGTTTACTGTATGCCTCTGACCTTATTATTATCGATGAAACACAGAAATTAAATCTTAATTAAATACAAAAGGCACAATGCCGAATTAAGTACAAGAAGACTGACTCTTCCAACTGTCTATGTTTTGAACCATTCCTGTGACACTAGTTATAGATGCCGATGCTTCACTTCAGGTTTACTGTATCCCTCTGACGCTCTTATTGACGATGAAACACAGAAGTTGCATCCGAATTAAATACAAAAGGCACAATGTCGACCCAAGTACAAGAAGACTGGCTCTTCTTACTGTCTAAGATTTGAACCATTCCTGTGACACTAGTTATAGATTCCGATGCTTCAGTTCAGGTTCACTGTCTCCCTGTGACCTTCTTATTGACGATGAAACACAGAAATTGCATCGGATTTAAATACAAAAGGCACAATGCCGACTTATGTACAAGAAAACTGACTCTTCTTACTGTCTATGATTTGAACCATTCCTGTGACACTAGTTGTGGATTCCGATGCTTCACTTCAGGTTTACTGTATCCCTGTAACCTTCTTATTGACGATGAAACACGTAAATTGCATCGTAATTAAATACAAAAGGCACAATGCCGATATAAGTATAAGAAGAACGGGTCTTCTTACTGTCTATGATTTGAACCATTCCTGTGACACTAGTTATGGATTCCGATACTTCAGTTCAGATTTACTGTCTCCCTGTGGCCTTCTTATTGACGATGAAACACAGAAATTGCATCGGAATTAATTACAAAAGGCACAATGCCGACTTATGTACAAGAAAACTGACTCTTCTTACTGTCTATGTTTTGAACCATTCCTTAGACACTAGTTATAGATTCCGATGCTTCACTTCAGGTTTACTGTATCCCTCTGACCTTCTTATTGACGATGAAACACGTAAATTGCATCGGAATTAAATACAAAAGGCACAATGCCGACTTAAGTACAAGAAGACTGACCCCTCTTACTGTCTATGTTTTGAACCTTTCCTGTGACACTAGTTATAGATTCCGATGCTTCACTTGAGGTTTACTGTATCCCTCTGACTTTCGTATTGACGATGAAACACAGAAATTGCATCGGAATTAAATACAAAAGGCACAATGCCGACTTAAGTACAAAAAGACTGACTCTTCTTACTGTCTATGTTTTGAACCATTCCTGTGACACTAGTTATAGATTCCGATGCTTCACTTCAGGTTTACTGTATCCCTCTGACCTTCTTATTGACGATGAAACACGTAAATTGCATCGGAATTAAATACAAAAGGCACAATGCCGACTTAAGTACAAGAAGAATGCCTCTTCTTACTGTCTATGTTTGAACCATTCCTGTGACACTAGTTATAGATTCCGATGCTTCACTTCAGATTTACTGTATCCCTCTGAGCTTCTTATTGACGATGAAACACAGAAGTTGCATCGGAATTATTTACAAAAGGCACAATGCCGACATAAGTACAAGAAGACTGACTCTTCTTGCTGTCTATGTTTTGAACCATTTCTGTGACACTAGTTATAGATTCCGCACTTCAGGTGTACTGTATCCCTCTGACCTTCTTATTGACGAAGAAATACAGAAATTGCATCGGAATTAAATACTAAAGGCACAATGCCGACTCAAGCACAAGAAGACTGGCTCTTCTTACTGTCTATGTTTTGAACCATTTCTGTGACACTAGTTATAGATTCCGATGCTTCACTTCAGGTTTACTGCATCTCTCTGACCTTGTTATTGACGAAGAAATACAGATATTGCATCGGAATTAAATACAAAAGGCACAATGCCGACTTAAGTTCAAGAAGACAGATCCTTCTTACTTTCTATGTTTTGAACCATTCCTGTGACTCTAGTTATAGATTCCGATGCTTCACTTCAGGTTTACTGTATCCCTCTGACCTACGTATTGACGTTGAAACACAGAAATTGCACCGGAATTAAAAAAAAAATTCACAATGCCGACTTAAGTACAAAAAGACTGACTCTACTTACTGTCTATTTTTTGAACCATGCCTGTGACACTAGTTATAGATTCCGATGCTTCACTTCAGGGTTACTGTATCCTTGTGAGCTTCTTATTGACGATGAAACACTGAAATTGCATCGGAAATACATACAAAAGGCACAATGTCGACTTAAGTACAAGAAGACTGACTCTTCTTACTGTCTATGTTTTGAACCATTCCTGTGACTCTAGTTATAGATTCCGATGCTTCACTTCAGGTTTACTGTGCCCTTTCACCTTCTTATTGACGATGAAACACAGAAATTGCATCTTGATTAAATACAAAAGGCACAATGCCGACTTAAGTACAAGAACACTGACTCTTCTTACTGTCATTGGTTTGAACCATTCCTGTGACATTAGTTATAGATTCCCATGCTTCACATCATGTATACTGTTTCCCTCTGACCTTCGTATTGACGATGAAACACAGAAAATTCGTCGGAATTAAATACAAAAGGCACAATGCCGACTTAAGTACAAAAAGACTGACTCTTCTTACTGTCTATGTTTTGAACCATTCCTGTGACACTAGTTATAGATTCCGATGCTTCACTTCAGGTTTACTGTATCCCTCTGACTTTCGTATTGACGACGAAACACAGAAATTGCATCGGAATAAAATACAAAAGGCACAATGCCGACTTAAGTACAAAATGACTGACTGTTCTTACTGTCTATGATTTGAACAATTCCTGTGACACTAGTTATAGATTCCGATGCTTCACTTCAGGTATACTGTATCCCTCTGACCTTCTTATTGACGATGAAACACAGAAATTGCATCGGAATTAAATACAAAAGGCACAATGCCGACTTAAGTACAAGATAACTGACTCTTCTTACTGACTATGTTTTGAACCATTCCTGTGACACTAGTTATAGATTCCGATGCTTCACATCAGGTTTACTGTATGCCTCTGACCTTATTATTATCGATGAAACACAGAAATTAAATCTTAATTAAATACAAAAGGCACAATGCCGAATTAAGTACAAGAAGACTGACTCTTCCAACTGTCTATGTTTTGAACCATTCCTGTGACACTAGTTATAGATGCCGATGCTTCACTTCAGGTTTACTGTATCCCTCTGACGCTCTTATTGACGATGAAACACAGAAGTTGCATCCGAATTAAATACAAAAGGCACAATGTCGACCCAAGTACAAGAAGACTGGCTCTTCTTACTGTCTAAGTTTTGAACCATTCCTGTGACACTAGTTATAGATTCCGATGCTTCAGTTCAGGTTCACTGTCTCCCTGTGACCTTCTTATTGACGATGAAACACAGAAATTGCATCGGATTTAAATACAAAAGGCACAATGCCGACTTATGTACAAGAAAACTGACTCTTCTTACTGTCTATGATTTGAACCATTCCTGTGACACTAGTTGTGGATTCCGATGCTTCACTTCAGGTTTACTGTATCCCTGTAACCTTCTTATTGACGATGAAACACGTAAATTGCATCGTAATTAAATACAAAAGGCACAATGCCGATATAAGTATAAGAAGAACGGGTCTTCTTACTGTCTATGATTTGAACCATTCCTGTGACACTAGTTATGGATTCCGATACTTCAGTTCAGATTTACTGTCTCCCTGTGGCCTTCTTATTGACGATGAAACACAGAAATTGCATCGGAATTAATTACAAAAGGCACAATGCCGACTTATGTACAAGAAAACTGACTCTTCTTACTGTCTATGTTTTGAACCATTCCTTAGACACTAGTTATAGATTCCGATGCTTCACTTCAGGTTTACTGTATCCCTCTGACCTTCTTATTGACGATGAAACACGTAAATTGCATCGGAATTAAATACAAAAGGCACAATGCCGACTTAAGTACAAGAAGACTGACCCCTCTTACTGTCTATGTTTTGAACCTTTCCTGTGACACTAGTTATAGATTCCGATGCTTCACTTGAGGTTTACTGTATCCCTCTGACTTTCGTATTGACGATGAAACACAGAAATTGCATCGGAATTAAATACAAAAGGCACAATGCCGACTTAAGTACAAAAAGACTGACTCTTCTTACTGTCTATGTTTTGAACCATTCCTGTGACACTAGTTATAGATTCCGATGCTTCACTTCAGGTTTACTGTATCCCTCTGACCTTCTTATTGACGATGAAACACGTAAATTGCATCGGAATTAAATACAAAAGGCACAATGCCGACTTAAGTACAAGAAGAATGCCTCTTCTTACTGTCTATGTTTGAACCATTCCTGTGACACTAGTTATAGATTCCGATGCTTCACTTCAGATTTACTGTATCCCTCTGAGCTTCTTATTGACGATGAAACACAGAAGTTGCATCGGAATTATTTACAAAAGGCACAATGCCGACATAAGTACAAGAAGACTGACTCTTCTTGCTGTCTATGTTTTGAACCATTTCTGTGACACTAGTTATAGATTCCGCACTTCAGGTGTACTGTATCCCTCTGACCTTCTTATTGACGAAGAAATACAGAAATTGCATCGGAATTAAATACTAAAGGCACAATGCCGACTCAAGCACAAGAAGATTGGCTCTTCTTACTGTCTATGTTTTGAACCATTTCTGTGACACTAGTTATAGATTCCGATGCTTCACTTCAGGTTTACTGCATCTCTCTGACCTTGTTATTGACGAAGAAATACAGATATTGCATCGGAATTAAATACAAAAGGCACAATGCCGACTTAAGTTCAAGAAGACAGATCCTTCTTACTTTCTATGTTTTGAACCATTCCTGTGACTCTAGTTATAGATTCCGATGCTTCACTTCAGGTTTACTGTATCCCTCTGACCTACGTATTGACGTTGAAACACAGAAATTGCACCGGAATTAAAAAAAAAATTCACAATGCCGACTTAAGTACAAAAAGACTGACTCTACTTACTGTCTATTTTTTGAACCATGCCTGTGACACTAGTTATAGATTCCGATGCTTCACTTCAGGGTTACTGTATCCTTGTGAGCTTCTTATTGACGATGAAACACTGAAATTGCATCGGAAATACATACAAAAGGCACAATGTCGACTTAAGTACAAGAAGACTGACTCTTCTTACTGTCTATGTTTTGAACCATTCCTGTGACTCTAGTTATAGATTCCGATGCTTCACTTCAGGTTTACTGTGCCCTTTCACCTTCTTATTGACGATGAAACACAGAAATTGCATCTTGATTAAATACAAAAGGCACAATGCCGACTTAAGTACAAGAACACTGACTCTTCTTACTGTCATTGGTTTGAACCATTCCTGTGACATTAGTTATAGATTCCCATGCTTCACATCATGTATACTGTTTCCCTCTGACCTTCGTATTGACGATGAAACACAGAAAATTCATCGGAATTAAGGGGAGTTGGAATGCCGGAAAATGGAAAAAATTCACATTTTCAGTTTTTAACCTTATAACTTAATTTGAAATTTTCTGCTTAAAATGGTGCAAAATTTGTTAAGAAATTCCAATTGGAAGTATTTTTATTTAATTTTTCAAAATTACATGTGCGCCCAGCAAAGTTACCCATCTTGTGATTTGTACACATTTAAATCTTCGCATTTCCGAAAACATTACATATAGAAGGCTGTGGATTTCACTCTTCAGTTGTAGAATCTTTGATCCTTCCATAGGTACCATTGTTTTTACGACTAGCTGTGTTTATTGTTCAGTTTTTGATCTGTGAGTGTTTGTTTTGAGCCTCGAGTTTAGTTTGTCGCTCATTTGGAGTTTGTTATCTGTCTTGTTTTGACTTTCAGTGGTGAGTGCGTAGTTTCTACGATGCCTAGGAGTGCATCATTATTTAAAAAGCGAAAGTTTCGCGGTAATAGATTTACAAATAACGTTTGTTCAAGTGATTCTGCTTCAGCACCTGTTGATGCTGGTGAAAGTTCTGACGTTTGTACAGCTGAGATGTGTGAAGGAGACACGCCCACCAGTGCATCAAAAAAGAAGTTATCAAACTGTGCAAGTGAAATTACAGATGAAGCTTCTAATGAACAATATGTTTTAGTCGACTTTCCTGTTTTTACTGAGTTTATGAAGAAATGTTTGTGTTGTAATCTTTGTGGAGGTTCTTTTGATATGAACATAACAAAATCTATAGGACTTTCCTGCAAAATTGCTATAGTTTGTGCCAGTTGTGAAAATGAGACCTGTTTTTGGAGCTCTAAAACATGCAGTAGCAATTTGTTTGAGAGTAATATCAGGCTAATGTATGCAATGAGAGCAATTGGTAAAGGACATACTGCTGCTCAAACATTTTGTGCCATAATGAATCTTCCACCTCCACCTGCTAAAATTGACAATTACACTGAAGTGATAGGAGATGCTGTTCAGTCTGTAGCAGATTTATCAATGAAAGCTGCTGCCAGTGAAGCAAAATATATAAATGAAGGAAACCCAGATATCCCTGTTGCTTTTGATGGAACCTGGCAGAAAAGGGGTCACACATCCAAAAATGCTGTTGCTACTGTTACTAGTGTGGACAGCGGTAAAGTTTTGGACTATGAAGTGCTCACTAAACATTGTTACCATTGTGCATCTGGTAAGATAGAAGCAGCTCACATATGTAGCAAGAATTATGAAGGTACGAGTGGAGGCATGGAGGCTGCCGCTGCTGTGAAAATGTTTAGCAGATCAGAAAAAGAACGGGGAGTATTTTACACAAAATTCCTTGGAGATGGGGACTCCAAGGCATACAAAAGTGTTACAGAATCCATGCCATATGTCAATAAGACAATAACTAAACTAGAATGTGTCGGTCATGTTCAGAAACGAATGGGCACTCGTCTAAGGAAACTGAAACAGAATCTGAAGGACAAAATTTTGTCAGATGGTAAAACCATTAGAGGTCGCCTGTCAGATAAAATTATAAATGAATTACAACAATACTATGGTATGGCAATAAGAAATAATGCAAATAATTTGCAGGAAATGAGACAAGCTGTATGGGCCACATATTTACATCGATCATCAACTGATGATAATCCTCAACATTTTGCTTGTCCAGATGGTCCTCAGTCATGGTGCAATTATAGAAAATCTCAAGCTACTGGGGATCCTTATCACCATAAAAATTATATTCCATTGGCTGTTATGGAAGTAATTAAACCAATATATAGAGACTTGGGGCATCCTGATCTTCTGCGAAAATGTCTTCATGGTTGTACCCAGAATCAAAACGAGTCGTTCAACAACCTCATTTGGACTCGTGTACCTAAGAATGTATTTGTTGGGATAAAAACATTGAAATGGGGAGTCAGTGATGCTGTTATTTCATTCAATGATGGTCATATGGGTAGGCTAAAGGTCATGGCAAGGCTCGGCATTGCTCCTGGTATCAACACCATCAGAGGTCTTCAGCTTCTGGACAGCGTGCGAGTAAGGAAGGCTCAGTATGCAGCTGAATTTAATACAAAAAAAGCAAGGGCAGCAAGGAGAAGAAAGCTTCTAGGTGAAGAAGAAGAACTAGAAGATGACCCTGATTACTCTGCTGGACACTTTTGATAATAGAATAAAAGGTATTTGTGAATTTTCATAATAAATTACTTTAATCGCATTTTCTGGCATTTGACATTTTTAGTGTTACATGTACCTTTATCTCATAAACCACTCAACCAACAACATTCAAATTTTCAGAAATGCTGCAAAACAGTTCAAAGAGGCCACTGAACTAGAATCATGACAAGAACTGGCTTATTCTCTGAACTAGGGAAGTTTATGTTATACTTTTTCCAATAAAAAATGGCTTAATGGTAAAAAATTCATAAATACTATACCAACAAAAAGAAAACATTGGTTCTAGTTCAGTGGGCTCACAATATATGCTGAAAACCTCTGCCAGAATTTCAAAGTTCTGAAGATAATAGTTCCAAAGAAAAAGGTACACAAAGTTAGCAAATTTAACATTGGCGAGATAGGGCATTCCAACTCCCCTTAAATACAAAAGGCACAATGCCGACTTAAGTACAAAAAGACTGACTCTTCTTACTGTCTATGTTTTGAACCATTCCTGTGACACTAGTTATAGATTCCGATGAGGTTTACTGTATCCCTCTGACTTTCTTATTGACGATGAAACACGTAAATTGCATCGGAATTAAATACAAAAGGCACATTGCCGACTTAAGTACAAGAAGACTGACCCTTCTTACTGTCTATGTTTTGAACCATTCCTGTGACACTAGTTATAGATTCCGATGCTTCACTTCAGGTTTACTGTATCCCTCTGACTTTCGTATTGACGATGAAACACAGAAATTGCATCGGAATTAAATACAAAAGGCACAATGTCGACTTAAGTACAAAAAGACTGACTCTTCTTACTGTCTATGATTTGAACTATTCCTGTGACACTAGTTATAGATTCCGATGCTTCACTTCAGGTTTACCGTATCCCTCTGACCTTCTTATTGACGATGAAACACAGACGTTGCATCCTAATTAAATACAAAAAGCACAATGCCGACTCAAGTTCAAGAAGACTGGCTCTTCTTACTGTCTATGTTTTGAACCATTTCTGCGACACTAGTTATAGATTCCGATGCTTGACTTCAGTTTTACTGTATCCCTCTGACCTTCTTAATGACGAAAAAACACAGATATTGCATCGGAATTAAATACAAAAGGCACAATGCCGACTTAAGTACAAGATAACTGACTCTTCTTACTGACTATGTTTTGAACCATTCCTGTGACACTAGTTATAGATTCCGATGCTTCACATCAGATTTACTGTATGCCTCTGACCTTATTATTGACGATGAAACACAGAAATTAAATCTTAATTAAATACAAAAGGCACAATGCCGAATTAAGTACAAGAAGACTGACTCTTCCAACTGTCTATGTTTTGAACCATTCCTGTGACACTAGTTATAGATTCCGATGCTTCACTTCAGGTTTACTGTATCCCTCTGACGCTCTTATTGACGATGAAATACAGAAGTTGCATCCGAATTAAATACAAAAGGCACAATGTCGACCCAAGTACAAGAAGACTGGCTCTTCTTACTGTCTAAGTTTTGAACCATTCCTGTGACACTAGTTATAGATTCCGATGCTTCAGTTCAGGTTCACTGTCTCCCTGTGACCTTCTTATTGACGATGAAACACAGAAATTGCATCGGAATTAAATACAAAAGGCACAATGCCGACTTATGTACAAGAAAACTGACTCTTCTTACTGTCTATGTTTTGAACCATTCCTGTGACACTAGTTGTAGATTCCGATACTTCACTTCAGGTTTACTGTATCCCTCTGACCTTCTTATTGACGATGAAACACGTAAATTGCATCGTAATTAAATACAAAAGGCACAATGCCAATATAAGTATAAGAAGAATGGGTCTTCTTACTGTCTATGTTTTGAACCATTCTGTGACACTACTATTAGATTCCGATGCTTCACTTCAGGTTTACCGTATCCCTCTGACCTTCTTATTGACGATGAAACACAGACGTTGCATCCTAATTAAATACAAAAGGCACAATGCCGACTCAAGTACAAGAAGACTGGCTCTTCTTACTGTCTATGTTTTGAACCATTTCTGTGACACTAGGTATAGATTCCGATGCTTGACTTCAGTTTTACTGTATCCCTCTGACCTTCTTAATGACGAAAAAACACAGATATTGCATCGGAATTAAATACAAAAGGCACAATGCTGACTAAAGTACAGGAAGACGGACCCTTCTTACTGTCTATGTTTTGAACCATTCCTGTGACACTGGTTATAGATTCCGATGCTTCACTTCAGGTTTACTGTATCCCTCTGACTTTCGTATTGACGATGAAACACAGAAATTGCATCGGAATAAAATACAAAAGGCACAATGCCGACTTAAGTACAAAAAGACTGACTGTTCTTACTGTCTATGATTTGAACAATTCCTGTGACACTAGTTATAGATTCCGATGCTTCACTTCAGGTATACTGCATCCCTCTGACCTTCTTATTGACGATGAAACACAGAAATTGCATCGGAATTAAATACAAAATCACAATGCCGACTTAAGTAGAAGATAACTGACTCTTCTTACTGACTATTTTTTGAACCATTCCTGTGACACTAGTTATAGATTCCGATGCTTCACTTCAGGTTTACTGTATCCCTCTGACGCTCTTATTGACGATGAAACACAGAAGTTGCATCCGAATTAAATAGAAAAGGCACAATGCCGACACAAGTACAAGAAGGCTGGCTCTTATTACTGTCTATGCTTTGAACCATTTCTGTGACACTAGTTATAGATTCCGATGCTTCCCTTCAGGTTTACTGCTTCCCTCAGACCTTCTTATTGACGAAGAAGCACAGAAATTGCATCGTAATTATATTCAAAAGGCCCAATGCCGACCTAAGTACAAGAAAACTGACTCTTCTTACTGTCTATGATTTGAACCATTCCTGTGACACTAGTTATAGATTCCGATACTTCAGTTCAGGTTTACTGTCTCCCTGTGGCCTTCTTATTGACGATGAAACACGTAAATTGCATCGGAATTAAATACAAAAGGCACAATGCCGACTTAAGTACAAGAAGAATGCCTCTTCTTACTGTCTATGTTTTGAACCATTCCTGTGACACTAGTTATAGATTCCGATGCTTCACTTCAGATTTACTGTCTCCCTGTGACCTTCTTATTGACGATGAAACACAGAAATTGCATCGGAATTATTTACAAAAGGCACAATGCCGACATAAGTACAAGAAGACTGACTCTTCTTACTGTCTATGCTTTGAACCATTTCTGTGACACTAGTTATAGATTCCGATGCTTCACTTCAGGTATACTGTATCCCTCTGACCTTCTTATTGACGAAGAAATACAGAAATTGCATCGGAATTAAATACAAAAGGCACAATGCCGACTCAAGTACAAGAAGACTGGCTCTTCTTACTGTCTATGTTTTGAACCATTTCTGTGACACTAGTTATAGATTCCGATGCTTCACTTCAGGTTTACTGCATCCCTCTGACCTTCTTATTGACGAAGAAATACAGATATTGCATCGGAATTAAATACAAAAGGCACAATGCCGACTTAAGTTCAAGAAGACAGATCCTTCTTAATTTCTATGTTTTGGACCATTCCTGTGACTCTAGTTATAGATTCCGATGCTTCACTTCAGGTTTACTGTATCCCTCTGACCTTCGTATTGACGATGAAACACAGAAATTGCACCGGAATTAAAAAAAAATTCACAATGCCGACTTAAGCACAAAAAGACTGACTCTACTTACTGTCTATTTTTGAACGATGCCTGTGACACTAGTTATAGATTCCGATGCTTCACTTCAGGGTTACTGTATCCTTGTGAGCTTCTTATTGACGATGAAACACAGAGATTGCATCGGAAATACATACAAGAGGCACAATGTCGACTTAAGTACAAGAAGACTGACTCTTCTTACTGTCTATGTTTTGAACCATTCCTGTGACTCTAGTTATAGATTCCGATGCTTCACTTCAGGTTTACTGTGCCCTTTCACCTTCTTATTGACGATGAAACACAGAAATTGCATCCGAATTAAATACAAAAGGCACAATGTCGACCCAAGTACAAGAACACTGACTCTTCTTACTGTCATTGGTTTGAACCATTCCGGTGACATTAGTAATAGATTCCCATGCTTCACATCATGTATACTGTTTCCCTCTGACCTTCGTATTGACGATCAAACACAGAAAATTCATCGGAATTAAATACAAAAGGCACAATGCCGACTTAAGTACAAGAAGAATGCCTCTTCTTACTGTCTATGTTTTGAACCATTCCTGTGACACTAGTTATAGATTCCGATGCTTCACTTCAGGTTTACCGTATCCCTCTGAGCTTCTTATTGACGATGAAACACAGAAATTGCATCGGAATTATTTACAAAAGGCACAATGCCGACATAAGTACAAGAAGACTGACTCTTCTTACTGTCTATGTTTTGAACCATTTCTGTGACACTAGTTATAGATTCCGATGCTTCACTTCAGGTATACTGTATCCCTCTGACCTTCTTATTGAAGAAGAAATACAGAAATTGCATCGGAATTAAATACAAAAGGCACAATGCCGACTCAAGTACAAGAAGACTGGCTCTTCTTACTGTCTATGTTTTGAACCATTTCTGTGACACTAGTTATAGATTCCGATGCTTCACTTCAGGTTTACTGCATCCCTCTGACCTTCTTATTGACGAAGAAATACAGATATTGCATCGGAATTAAATACAAAAGGCACAATGCCGACTTAAGTTCAAGAAGACAGATCCTTCTTACTTTCTATGTTTTGAACCATTCCTGTGACTCTAGTTATAGATTCCGATGCTTCACTTCAGGTTTACTGTATCCCTCTGACCTTATTATTGACGATGAAACACAGAAATTAAATCTTAATTAAATACAAAAGGCACAATGCCGAATTAAGTACAAGAAGACTGACTCTTCCAACTGTCTATGTTTTGAACCATTCCTGTGACACTACTTATAGATTCCGATGCTTCACTTCAGGTTTACTGTATCCCTCTGACGCTCTTATTGACGATGAAACACAGAAGTTGCATCCGAATTAAATACAAAAGGCACAATGTCGACCCAAGTACAAGAAGACTGGCTCTTCTTACTGTTTAAGTTTTGAACCATTCCTGTGACACTAGTTATAGATTCCGATGCTTCACTTCAGGTATACTGTATCCCTCTGACCTTCTTATTGACGATGAAACACGTAAATTGCATCGTAATTAAATACAAAAGGCACAATGCCGATATAAGTATAAGAAGAATGGGTCTTCTTACTGTCTATGTTTTGAACCATTCCTGTGACACTAGTTATAGATTCTGATCCTTCACTTCAGGTTTACCGTATCCCTCTGACCTTCTTATTGACGATGAAACACAGACGTTGCATCCTAATTAAATACAAAAGGCACAATGCCGACTCAAGTACAAGAAGACTGGCTCTTCTTACTGTCTATGTTTTGAACCATTTCTGTGACACTAGTTATAGATTCCGATGCTTGACTTCAGTTTTACTGTATCCCTCTGACCTTCTTAATGACGAAAAAACACAGATATTGCATCGGAATTAAATACAAAAGGCACAATGCTGACTAAAGTACATGAAGACGGACCCTTCTTACTGTCTATGTTTTGAACCATTCCTGTGACACTAGTTATAGATTCCGATGCTTCAGTTCAGGTTTACTGTCTCCCTGTGACCTTCTTATTGACGATGAAACACAGAAATTGCATCGGAATTAAATACAAAAGGCACAATGCCGACTTATGTACAAGAAAACTGACTCTTCTTACTGTCTATGTTTTGAACCATTCCTGTGACACTAGTTGTAGATTCCGATGCTACACTTCAGGTTTACTGTATCCCTCTGACCTTCTTATTGACGATGAAACACAGAAATTGCATCGGAATTAAATACAAAAGGCACAATGCCGACTTAAGTACAAGATAACTGACTCTTCTTACTGTCTATGTTTTGAACCATTCCTGTGACACTAGTTATAGATTCCGATGCTTCACTTCAGGTTTACCGTATCCCTCTGACCTTCTTATTGACGATGAAACACAGACGTTGCATCCTAATTAAATACAAAAGGCACAATGCCGACTCAAGTACAAGATGACTGGCTCTTCTTACAGTCTATGTTTCGAAAAATTTCTGTGACACTAGTTATAGATTCCGATGCTTGACTTCAGTTTTACTGTATCCCTCTGACCTTCTTAATGACGAAAAAACACAGATATTGCATCGGAATTAAATACAAAATGCACAATGCTGACTAAAGTACAAGAAGACGGACCCTTCTTACTGTCTATGTTTTGAACCATTCCTGTGACACTGGTTATAGATTCCGATGCTTCACTTCAGGTTTACTGTATCCCTCTGACTTTCGTATTGACGACGAAACACAGAAATTGCATCGGAATAAAATACAAAAGGCACAATGCCGACTTAAGTACAAAAAGACTGACTGTTCTTACTGTCTTTGATTTGAACAATTCCTGTGACACTAGTTATAGATTCCGATGCTTCACTTCAGGTATACCGTATCCCTCTGACCTTCTTATTGACGATGAAACACAGAAATTGCATCGGAATTAAATACAAAATCACAATGGTGACTTAAGTACAAGGTAACTGACTCTTCTTACTGACTATGTTTTGAACAATTCCTGTGACACTAGTTATAGATTCCGATGCTTCACATCAGGTTTACTGTATGCCTCTGACCTTATTATTGACGATGAAACACAGAAATTAAGTCTTAATTAAATACAAAAGGCACAATGCCGAATTAAGTACAAGAAGACTGACTGTTCCTACTGTCTATGATTTGAACCATTCCTGTGACACTAGTCATAGATTCCGATGCTTCACTTTAGGTTTACTGTATCCCTCTGACGCTCTTATTGACGATGAAACACAAAAGTTGCATCCGAATTAAATAGAAAAGGCACAATGCCGACACAAGTACAAGAAGGCTGGCTCTTATTACTGTCTATGTTTTGAACCATTTCTGTGACACTAGTTATAGATTCCGATGCTTCCCTTCAGGTTTACTGCATCCCTCAGACCTTCTTATTGACGAAGAAGCACAGAAATTGCATCGTAATTATATTCAAAAGGCCCAATGCCGACCTAAGTACAAGAAAACTGACTCTTCTTACTGTCTATGATTTGAACCATTCCTGTGACACTAGTAATAGATTCCGATACTTCAGTTCAGGTTTACTGTCTCCCTGTGACCTTCTTATTGACGATGAAACACAGAAATTGCATTGTAATTAATTACAAAAGGCACAATGCCGACTTATGTACAAGAAAACTGACTCTTCTAACTGTCTATGTTTTGAACCATTCCTTAGACACTAGTTACAGATTCCGATGCTTCACTTCAGGTTTACTGTATTCCTCTGACCTTCTTATTGACGATGAAACACAGAAATTGCATCGGAAATAAATACAAAAGGCACAATGCCGACTTAAGTACAAAAAGACTGACTCTTCTTACTGTCTATGTTTTGAACCATTCCTGTGACACTAGTTATAGATTCCGATGCTTCACTTCAGGTTTACTGTATCCCTCTGACCTTCTTATTGACGATTAAACACGTAAATTGCATCGGAATTAAATACAAAAGGCACAATGCCGACTTAAGTACAAGAAGAATGCCTCTTCTTACTGTCTATGTTTTGAACCATTCCTGTGACACTAGTTATAGATTCCGATGCTTCACTTCAGATTTACTGTATCCCTCTGAGCTTCTTATTGACGATGAAATACAGAAATTGCATCGGAATTATTTACAAAAGGCACAATGCCGACATAAGTACAAGAAGACTGACTCTTCTTACTGTCTATGTTTTGAACCATTTCTGTGACACTAGTTATAGATTCCGATGCTTCACTTCAGGTATACTGTATCCCTCTGACCTTCTTATTGACGAAGAAATACAGAAATTGCATCGGAATTAAATACAAAAGGCACAATGCCGACTTAAGTTCAAGAAGACAGATCCTTCTTACTTTCTATGTTTTGAACCATTCCTGTGACTCTAGTTATAGATTCCGATGCTTCACTTCAGGTTTACTGTATCCCTCTGACCTTCTTATTGACGATGAAAAACAGAAATTGCATCGGAATTAAATACAAAAGGCACAATGCCGACTCAAGTACAAGAAGACTGGCTCTTCTTACTGTCTATGTTTTGAACCATTTCTGTGACACTAGTTATAGATTACGATGCTTGACTTCAGTTTTACTGTATCCCTCTGACCTTCTTAATGACGAAAAAACACAGATATTGCATCGTAATTAAATACAAAAGGCACAATGCCGATATAAGTATAAGAAGAATGGGTCTTCTTACTGTCTATGTTTTGAACCATTCCTGTGACACTAGTTATAGATTCTGATGCTTCACTTCAGGTTTACCGTATCCCTCTGACCATCTTATTGACAATGAAACACAGACGTTGCATCCTAATTAAATACAAAAAGCACAATGCCGACTCAAGTACAAGAAGACTGGCTCTTCTTACTGTCTATGTTTTGAACCATTTCTGTGACACTAGTTATAGATTCCGATGCTTAACTTCAGTTTTACTGTATCCCTCTGACCTTCTTAATGACGAAAAAACACATATATTGCATCGGAATTAAATACAAAAGGCACAATGCCGACTTAAGTACAAAATGACTGACTGTTCTTACTGTCTATGATTTGAACAATGCCTGTGACACTAGTTATAGATTCCGATGCTTCACTTCAGGTATACTGTATCCCTCTGACCTTCTTATTGACGATGAAACACAGAAATTGCATCGGAATTAAATACAAAAGGCACAATGCCGACTTAAGTACAAGATAACTGACTCTTCTTACTGACTATGTTTTGAACCATTCCTGTGACACTAGTTATAGATTCCGATGCTTCACATCAGGTTTACTGTATGCCTCTGACCTTATTATTGACGATGAAACACAGAAATTAAATCTTAATTAAATACAAAAGGCACAATGCCGAATTAAGTACAAGAAGACTGACTCTTCCAACTGTCTATGTTTTGAACCATTTCTGTGACACTAGTTATAGATGCCGATGCTTCACTTCAGGTTTACTGTATCCCTCTGACGCTCTTATTGACGATGAAACACAGAAGTTGCATCCGAATTAAATACAAAAGGCACAATGTCGACCCAAGTACAAGAAGACTGGCTCTTCTTACTGTCTAAGTTTTGAACCATTCCTGTGACACTAGTTATAGATTCCGATGCTTCAGTTCAGGTTCACTGTCTCCCTGTGACCTTCTCATTGACGATGAAACACAGAAATTGCATAGGATTTAAATACAAAAGGCACAATGCCGACTTATGTACAAGAAAACTGACTCTTCTTACTGTCTATGATTTGAACCATTCCTGTGACACTAGTTGTAGATTCCGATGCTTCACTTCAGGTTTACTGTATCCCTCAAACCTTCTTATTGACGATGAAACACGTAAATTGCATCGTAATTCAATACAAAAGGCACAATGCCGATATAAGTATAAGAAGAATGGGTCTTCTTACTGTCTATGATTTGAACCATTCCTGTGACACTAGTTATGGATTCCGATACTTCAGTTCAGGTTTACTGTCTCCCTGTGGCCTTCTTATTGACGATGAAACACAGAAATTGCATCGGAATTAATTAGAAAAGGCACAATGCCGACTTATGTACAAGAAAACTGACTCTTCTTACTGTCTATGTTTTGAACCATTCCTTAGACACTAGTTATAGATTCCGATGCTTCACTTCAGGTTTACTGTATCCCTCTGACCTTCTTATTGACGATGAAACACGTAAATTGCATCGGAATTAAATACAAAAGGCACAATGCCGACTTATGTACAAGAAAACTGACTCTTCTTACTGTCTATGATTTGAACCATTCCTGTGACACTAGTTGTGGATTCCGATGCTTCACTTCAGGTTTACTGTATCCCTGTAACCTTCTTATTGACGATGAAACACGTAAATTGCATCGTAATTAAATACAAAAGGCACAATGCCGATATAAGTATAAGAAGAACGGGTCTTCTTACTGTCTATGATTTGAACCATTCCTGTGACACTAGTTATGGATTCCGATACTTCAGTTCAGATTTACTGTCTCCCTGTGGCCTTCTTATTGACGATGAAACACAGAAATTGCATCGGAATTAATTACAAAAGGCACAATGCCGACTTATGTACAAGAAAACTGACTCTTCTTACTGTCTATGTTTTGAACCATTCCTTAGACACTAGTTATAGATTCCGATGCTTCACTTCAGATTTACTGTATCCCTCTGAGCTTCTTATTGACGATGAAACACAGAAGTTGCATCGGAATTATTTACAAAAGGCACAATGCCGACATATGTACAAGAAGACTGACTCTTCTTGCTGTCTATGTTTTGAACCATTTCTGTGACACTAGTTATAGATTCCGATGCTTCACTTCAGGTATACTGTATCCCTCTGACCTTCTTATTGACGAAGAAATACAGAAATTGAATCGGAATTAAATACTAAAGGCACAATGCCGACCCAAGTACAAGAAGACTGGCTCTTCTTACTGTCTATGTTTTGAACCATTTCTGTGACACTAGTTATAGATTCCGATGCTTCACTTCAGGTTTACTGCATCTCTCTGACCTTGTTATTGACGAAGAAATACAGATATTGCATCGGACTTAAATACAAAAGGCACAATGACGACTTAAGTTCTAGAAGACAGATCCTTCTTACTTTCTATGTTTTGAACCATTCCTGTGACTCTAGTTATAGATTCCGATGCCTCACTTCAGGTTTACTGTATCCGTCTGACCTACGTATTGACGTTGAAACACAGAAATTGCCCGGAATTTAAAAAAAAATTCACAATGCCGACTTAAGTACAAAAAGACTGACTCTACTTACTGTCTATTTTTTGAACCATGCCTGTGACACTAGTTATAGATTCCGATGCTTCGCTTCAGGGTTACTGTATCCTTGTGAGCTTCTTATTGACGATGAAACACTGAAATTGCATCGGAAATACATACAAAAGGCACAATGTCGACTTAAGTACATGAAGACTGACTCTTCTTACTGTCTATGTTTTGAACCATTCCTGTGACTCTAGTTATAGATTCCGATGCTTCACTTCAGGTTTACTGTGCCCTTTCACCTTCTTATTGACGATGAAACACAGAAATTGCATCTTGATTAAATACAAAAGGCACAATGCCGACTTAAGTACAAGAACACTGACTCTTCTTACTGTCATTGGTTTGAACCATTCCTGTGACATTAGTAATAGATTCCCATGCTTCACATCATGTATACTGTTTCCCTCTGACCTTCGTATTGACGATCAAACACAGAAAATTCATCGGAATTAAATACAAAAGGCACAATGCCGACTTAAGTACAAAAAGACTGACTCTTCTTACTGTCTATGTTTGAACCATTCCTGTGACACTAGTTATAGATTCCGATGCTTCACTTCAGGTTTACTGTATCCCTCTGACTTTCGTATTGACGATGAAACACAGAAAATGCATCGGAATTAAATACAAAAGGCACAATGCCGACTTAAGTACAAAAAGACTGACTCTTCTTACTGTCTATGCTTTGAACCATTCCTGTGACACTAGTTATAGATTCCGATGCTTCACATGTGGTTTACTGTATCCCTCTGACCTTTTTATTGACGATGAAACACGTAAATTGCATCGGAATTAAATACAAAAGGCACATTGCCGACTTAAGTACAAGAAGACTGACCCTTCTTACTGTCTATGTTTTGAACCATTCCTGTGACACTAGTTATAGATTCCGATGCTTCACTTCAGGTTTACTGTATCCCTCTGACTTTCGTATTGACGTTGAAACACAGAAATTGCATCGGAATTAAATACAAAAGGCACAATGTCGACTTAAGTACAAAAAGACTGACTCTTCTTACTGTCTATGATTTGAACCATTCCTGTGACACTAGTTATAGATTCCGATGCTTCACTTCAGGTTTACCGTATCCCTCTGACCTTCTTATTGACGATGAAACACAGACGTTGCATCCTAATTAAATACAAAAAGCACAATGCCGACTCAAGTTCAAGAAGACTGGCTCTTCTTACTGTCTATGTTTTGAACCATTTCTGTGACACTAGTTATAGATTCCGATGCTTGACTTCAGTTTTACTGTATCCCTCTGACCTTCTTAATGACGAAAAAACACAGATATTGCATCGGAATTAAATACAAAAGGCACAATGCCGACTTAAGTACAAGATAACTGACTCTTCTTACTGACTATGTTTTGAACCATTCCTGTGACACTAGTTATAGATTCCGATGCTTCACATCAGATTTACTGTATGCCTCTGACCTTATTATTGACGATGAAACACAGAAATTAAATCTTAATTAAATACAAAAGGCACAATGCCGAATTAAGTACAAGAAGACTGACTCTTCCAACTGTCTATGTTTTGAACCATTCCTGTGACACTAGTTATAGATTCCGATGCTTCACTTCAGGTTTACTGTATCCCTCTGACGCTCTTATTGACGATGAAATACAGAAGTTGCATCCGAATTAAATACAAAAGGCACAATGTCGACCCAAGTACAAGAAGACTGGCTCTTCTTACTGTCTAAGTTTTGAACCATTCCTGTGACACTAGTTATAGATTCCGATGCTTCAGTTCAGGTTCACTGTCTCCCTGTGACCTTCTTATTGACGATGAAACACAGAAATTGCATCGGAATTAAATACAAAAGGCACAATGCCGACTTATGTACAAGAAAACTGACTCTTCTTACTGTCTATGTTTTGAACCATTCCTGTGACACTAGTTGTAGATTCCGATGCTTCACTTCAGGTTTACTGTATCCCTCTGACCTTCTTATTGACGATGAAACACGTAAATTGCATCGTAATTAAATACAAAAGGCACAATGCCAATATAAGTATAAGAAGAATGGGTCTTCTTACTGTCTATGTTTTGAACCATTCTGTGACACTACTTATAGATTCCGATGCTTCACTTCAGGTTTACCGTATCCCTCTGACCTTCTTATTGACGATGAAACACAGACGTTGCATCCTTATTAAATACAAAAGGCACAATGCCGACTCAAGTACAAGAAGACTGGCTCTTCTTACTGTCTATGTTTTGAACCATTTCTGTGACACTAGTTATAGATTCCGATGCTTGACTTCAGTTTTACTGTATCCCTCTGACCTTCTTAATGACGAAAAAACACAGATATTGCATCGGAATTAAATACAAAAGGCACAATGCTGACTAAAGTACAGGAAGACGGACCCTTCTTACTGTCTATGTTTTGAACCATTCCTGTGACACTGGTTATAGATTCCGATGCTTCACTTCAGGTTTACTGTATCCCTCTGACTTTCGTATTGACGATGAAACACAGAAATTGCATCGGAATAAAATACAAAAGGCACAATGCCGACTTAAGTACAAAAAGACTGACTGTTCTTACTGTCTATGATTTGAACAATTCCTGTGACACTAGTTATAGATTCCGATGCTTCACTTCAGGTATACTGCATCCCTCTGACCTTCTTATTGACGATGAAACACAGAAATTGCATCGGAATTAAATACAAAATCACAATGCCGACTTAAGTACAAGATAACTGACTCTTCTTACTGACTATGTTTTGAACCATTCCTGTGACACTAATTATAGATTCCGATGCTTCACTTCAGGTTTACTGTATCCCTCTGACGCTCTTATTGACGATGAAACACAGAAGTTGCATCCGAATTAAATAGAAAAGGCACAATGCCGACACAAGTACAAGAAGGCTGGCTCTTATTACTGTCTATGTTTTGAAGCATTTCTGTGACACTAGTTATAGATTCCGATGCTTCCCTTCAGGTTAACTGCATCCCTCAGACCTTCTTATTGACGAAGAAGCACAGAAATTGCATCGTAATTATATTCAAAAGGCCCAATGCCGACCTAAGTACAAGAAAACTGACTCTTCTTACTGTCTATGATTTGAACCATTCCTGTTACACTAGTTATAGATTCCGATACTTCAGTTCAGGTTTACTGTCTCCCTGTGGCCTTCTTATTGACGATGAAACACGTAAATTGCATCGGAATTAAATACAAAAGGCACAATGCCGACTTAAGTACAAGAAGAATGCCTCTTCTTACTGTCTATGTTTTGAACCATTCCTGTGACACTAGTTATAGATTCCGATGCTTCACTTCAGATTTACTGTATCCCTCTGAGCTTCTTATTGACGATGAAACACAGAAATTGCATCGGAATTATTTACAAAAGGCACAATGCCGACATAAGTACAAGAAGACTGACTCTTCTTACTGTCTATGTTTTGAACCATTTCTGTGACACTAGTTATAGATTCCGATGCTTCACTTCAGGTATACTGTATCCCTCTGACCTTCTTATTGACGAAGAAATACAGAAATTGCATCGGAATTAAATACAAAAGGCACAATGCCGACTCAAGTACAAGAAGACTGGCTCTTCTTACTGTCTATGTTTTGAACCATTTCTGTGACACTAGTTATAGATTCCGATGCTTCACTTCAGGTTTACTGCATCCCTCTGACCTTCTTATTGACGAAGAAATACAGATATTGCATCGGAATTAAATACAAAAGGCACAATGCTGACTTAAGTTCAAGAAGACAGATCCTTCTTACTTTCTATGTTTTGGACCATTCCTGTGACTCTAGTTATAGATTCCGATGCTTCACTTCAGATTTACTGTATCCCTCTGACCTTCGTATTGACGATGAAACACAGAAATTGCACCGGAATTAAAAAAAAATTCACAATGCCGACTTAAGCACAAAAAGACTGACTCTACTTACTGTCTATTTTTTGAACCATGCCTGTGACACTAGTTATAGATTCCGATGCTTCACTTCAGGGTTACTGTATCCTTGTGAGCTTCTTATTGACGATGAAACACAGAGATTGCATCGGAAATACATACAAGAGGCACAATGTCGACTTAAGTACAAGAAGACTGACTCTTCTTACTGTCTATGTTTTGAACCATTCCTGTGACTCTAGTTATAGATTCCGATGCTTCACTTCAGGTTTACTGTGCCCTTTCACCTTCTTATTGACGATGAAACACAGAAATTGCATCTTGATTAAATACAAAAGGCACAATGCCGACTTAGGTACAAGAACACTGACTCTTCTTACTGTCATTGGTTTGAACCATTCCGGTGACATTAGTAATAGATTCCCATGCTTCACATCATGTATACTGTTTCCCTCTGACCTTCGTATTGACGATCAAACACAGAAAATTCATCGGAATTAAATACAAAAGGCACAATGCCGACTTAAGTACAAAAAGACTGACTCTTCTTACTGTCTATGTTTGAACCATTCCTGTGACACTAGTTATAGATTCCGATGCTTCACTTCAGGTTTACTGTATCCCTCTGACTTTCGTATTGACGATGAAACACAGAAATTGCATCGGAATTAAATACAAAATGCACAATGCCGACTTAAGTACAAGAAGAATGCCTCTTCTTACTGTCTATGTTTTGAACCATTCCTGTGACACTAGTTATAGATTCCGATGCTTCACATGAGGTTTACTGTATCCCTCTGACCTTCTTATTGACGATGAAACACGTAAATTGCATCGGAATTAAATACAAAAGGCACAATGCCGACTTAAGTACAAGAAGACTGACCCTTCTTACTGTCTATGTTTTGAACCATTCCTGTGACACTAGTTATAGATTCCGATGCTTCACTTCAGGTTTACTGTATCCCTCTGACCTTCTTATTGACGATGAAACACGTAAATTGCATCGGAATTAAATACAAAGGCACAATGCCGACTTAAGTACAAGAAGAATGCCTCTTCTTACTGTCTATGTTTTGAACCATTCCTGTGACACTAGTTATAGATTCCGATGCTTCACTTCAGATTTACTGTATCCCTCTGAGCTTCTTATTGACGATGAAACACAGAAATTGCATCGGAATTATTTTCAAAAGGCACAATGCCGACATAAGTACAAGAAGATTGACTCTTCTTACTGTCTATGTTTTGAACCATTTCTGTGACACTAGTTATAGATTCCGATGCTTCACTTCAGGTATACTGTATCCCTCTGACCTTCTTATTGACGAAGAAATACAGAAATTGCATCGGAATTAAATACAAAAGGCACAATGCCGACTCAAGTACAAGAAGACTGGCTCTTCTTACTGTCTATGTTTTGAACCATTTCTGTGACACTAGTAATAGATTCCGATGCTTCACTTCAGGTTTACTGCATCCCTCTGACCTTCTTATTGACGAAGAAATACAGATATTGCATCGGAATTAAATACAAAAGGCACAATGCCGACTTAAGTTCAAGAAGACAGATCCTTCTTACTTTCTATGTTTTGAACCATTCCTGTGACTCTAGTTATAGATTCCGATGCTTCACTTCAGGTTTACTGTATCCCTCTGACCTTATTATTGACGATGAAACACAGAAATTAAATCTTAATTAAATACAAAAGGCACAATGCCGAATTAAGTACAAGAAGACTGACTCCTCCAACTGTCTATGTTTTGAACCATTCCTGTGACACTAGTTATAGATTCCGATGCTTCACTTCAGGTTTACTGTATCCCTCTGACGCTCTTATTGACGATGAAACACAGAAGTTGCATCCGAATTAAATACAAAAGGCACAATGTCGACCCAAGTACAAGAAGACTGGCTCTTCTTACTGTCTAAGTTTTGAACCATTCCTGTGACACTAGTTATAGATTCCGATGCTTCAGTTCAGGTTTACTGTTTCCCTGTGACCTTCTTATTGACGATGAAACACAGAAATTGCATCGGAATTAAATACAAAAGGCACAATGCCGACTTATGTACAAGAAAACTGACTCTTCTTACTGTCTATGTTTTGAACCATTCCTGTGACACTAGTTGTAGATTCCGATGCTTCACTTAAGGATTACTGTATCCCTCTGACCTTCTTATTGATGATGAAACACGTAAATTGCATCGTAATTAAATACAAAATGCACAATGCCGATATAAGTATAAGAAGAATGGGTCTTCTTACTGTCTACGTTTTGAAGCATTCCTGTGACACTAGTTATAGATTCCGTTGCTTCACTTCAGGTTTACCGTATCCCTCTGACCTTCTTATTGACGATGAAACACAGACGTTGCATCCTAATTAAATACAAAAGGCACAATGCCGACTCAAGTACAAGAAGACTGGCTCTTCTTACTGTCTATGTTTTGAACCATTTCTGTGACACTAGTTATAGATTCCGATGCTTGACTTCAGTTTTACTGTATCCCTCTGACTTTCGTATTGACGATGAAACACAGAAATTGCATCGGAATAAAATACAAAAGGCACAATGCCGACTCAAGTACAAGAAGACAGGCTCTTCTTACTGTCTATGTTTTGAACCATTTCTGTGACACTAGTTATAGATTCCGATGCTTCACATCAGGTTTACTGTATGCCTCTGAACTTATTATTGACGATGAAACACAGAAATTAAGTCTTAATTAAATACAAAAGGCACAATGCCGAATTAAGTACAAGAAGACTGACTGTTCCTACTGTCTATGTTTTGAACCATTCCTGTGACACTAGTTATAGATTCCGATGCTTCACTTCAGGTTTACTGTATCCCTCTGACGCTCTTATTGACGATGAAACACAGAAGTTGCATCCGAATTAAATACAAAAGGCACAATGCCGACACAAGTACAAGAAGGCTGGCTCTTATTACTGTCTATGTTTTGAACCATTTCTGTGACACTAGTTATAGATTCCGATGCTTCCCTTCAGGTTTACTGCATCCCTCAGACCTTCTTATAGACGAAGAAGCACAGAAATTGCATCGTGATTATATTCAAAAGGCCCAATGCCGACCTAAGTACAAGAAAACTGACTCTTCTTACTGTCTATGATTTGAACCATTCCTGTGACACTAGTTATAGATTCCGATACTTCAGTTCAGGTTTACTGTCTCCCTGTGACCTTCTTATTGACGATGAAACACAGAAATTGCATCGTAATTAATTACAAAAGGCACAATGCCGACTTATGTACAAGAAAACTGACTCTTCTAACTGTCTATGTTTTGAACCATTCCTTAGACACTAGTTATAGATTCCGATGCTTCACTTCAGGTTTACTGTATTCCTCTGACCTTGTTATTGACGATGAAACACGTAAATTGCATCGGAATTAAATACAAAAGGCACAATGCCGTCTTAAGTACAAGAGGACTGACCCTTCTTACTGTCTATGTTTTGAACCTTTCCTGTGACACTAGTTATAGTTTCCGATGCTTCACTTCAGGTTTACTGTATCCCTCTGACTTTCGTATTGACGATGAAACACAGAAATTGCATCGGAATTAAATACAAAAGGCACAATGCCGACTTAAGTACAAAAAGACTGACTCTTCTTAATGTCTATGTTTTGAACCATTCCTGTGACACTAGTTATAGATTCCGATGCTTCACTTCAGGTTTACTGTATCCCTCTGACCTTCTTATTGACGATTAAACACGTAAATTGCATCGGAATTAAATACAAAAGGCACAATGCCGACTTAAGTACAAGAAGAATGCCTCTTCTTACTGTCTATGTTTTGAACCATTCCTGTGACACTAGTTATAGATTCCGATGCTTCACTTCAGATTTACTGTATCCCTCTGAGCTTCTTATTGACGATGAAACACAGAAATTGCATCGGAATTTTTACAAAAGGCACAATGCCGACATAAGTACAAGAAGACTGACTCTTCTTACTGTCTATGTTTTGAACCATTTCTCTACACTAGTTATAGATTCCGATGCTTCACTTCAGGTATACTGTATCCCTCTGACGTTCTTATTGACGAAGAAATACAGAAATTGCATCGGAATTAAATACAAAAGGCACAATGCCGACTCAAGTACAAGAAGACTGGCTCTTCTTACTGTCTATGTTTTGAACCATTTCTGTGACACTAGTAATAGATTCCGATGCTTCACTTCAGGTTTACTGCATCCCTCTGACCTTCTTATTGACGAAGAAATACAGATATTGCATCGGAATTAAATACAAAAGGCACAATGCCGACTTAAGTTCAAGAAGACAGATCCTTCTTACTTTCTATGTTTTGAACCATTCCTGTGACTCTAGTTATAGATTCCGATGCTTCACTTCAGGTTTACTGTATCCCTCTGACCTTATTATTGACGATGAAACACAGAAATTAAATCTTAATTAAATACAAAAGGCACAATGCCGAATTAAGTACAAGAAGACTGACTCCTCCAACTGTCTATGTTTTGAACCATTCCTGTGACACTAGTTATAGATTCCGATGCTTCACTTCAGGTTTACTGTATCCCTCTGACGCTCTTATTGACGATGAAACACAGAAGTTGCATCCGAATTAAATACAAAAGGCACAATGTCGACCCAAGTACAAGAAGACTGGCTCTTCTTACTGTCTAAGTTTTGAACCATTCCTGTGACACTAGTTATAGATTCCGATGCTTCAGTTCAGGTTTACTGTTTCCCTGTGACCTTCTTATTGACGATGAAACACAGAAATTGCATCGGAATTAAATACAAAAGGCACAATGCCGACTTATGTACAAGAAAACTGACTCTTCTTACTGTCTATGTTTTGAACCATTCCTGTGACACTAGTTGTAGATTCCGATGCTTCACTTAAGGATTACTGTATCCCTCTGACCTTCTTATTGATGATGAAACACGTAAATTGCATCGTAATTAAATACAAAATGCACAATGCCGATATAAGTATAAGAAGAATGGGTCTTCTTACTGTCTACGTTTTGAAGCATTCCTGTGACACTAGTTATAGATTCCGTTGCTTCACTTCAGGTTTACCGTATCCCTCTGACCTTCTTATTGACGATGAAACACAGACGTTGCATCCTAATTAAATACAAAAGGCACAATGCCGACTCAAGTACAAGAAGACTGGCTCTTCTTACTGTCTATGTTTTGAACCATTTCTGTGACACTAGTTATAGATTCCGATGCTTGACTTCAGTTTTACTGTATCCCTCTGACTTTCGTATTGACGATGAAACACAGAAATTGCATCGGAATAAAATACAAAAGGCACAATGCCGACTCAAGTACAAGAAGACAGGCTCTTCTTACTGTCTATGTTTTGAACCATTTCTGTGACACTAGTTATAGATTCCGATGCTTCACATCAGGTTTACTGTATGCCTCTGAACTTATTATTGACGATGAAACACAGAAATTAAGTCTTAATTAAATACAAAAGGCACAATGCCGAATTAAGTACAAGAAGACTGACTGTTCCTACTGTCTATGTTTTGAACCATTCCTGTGACACTAGTTATAGATTCCGATGCTTCACTTCAGGTTTACTGTATCCCTCTGACGCTCTTATTGACGATGAAACACAGAAGTTGCATCCGAATTAAATACAAAAGGCACAATGCCGACACAAGTACAAGAAGGCTGGCTCTTATTACTGTCTATGTTTTGAACCATTTCTGTGACACTAGTTATAGATTCCGATGCTTCCCTTCAGGTTTACTGCATCCCTCAGACCTTCTTATAGACGAAGAAGCACAGAAATTGCATCGTGATTATATTCAAAAGGCCCAATGCCGACCTAAGTACAAGAAAACTGACTCTTCTTACTGTCTATGATTTGAACCATTCCTGTGACACTAGTTATAGATTCCGATACTTCAGTTCAGGTTTACTGTCTCCCTGTGACCTTCTTATTGACGATGAAACACAGAAATTGCATCGTAATTAATTACAAAAGGCACAATGCCGACTTATGTACAAGAAAACTGACTCTTCTAACTGTCTATGTTTTGAACCATTCCTTAGACACTAGTTATAGATTCCGATGCTTCACTTCAGGTTTACTGTATTCCTCTGACCTTGTTATTGACGATGAAACACGTAAATTGCATCGGAATTAAATACAAAAGGCACAATGCCGTCTTAAGTACAAGAGGACTGACCCTTCTTACTGTCTATGTTTTGAACCTTTCCTGTGACACTAGTTATAGTTTCCGATGCTTCACTTCAGGTTTACTGTATCCCTCTGACTTTCGTATTGACGATGAAACACAGAAATTGCATCGGAATTAAATACAAAAGGCACAATGCCGACTTAAGTACAAAAAGACTGACTCTTCTTAATGTCTATGTTTTGAACCATTCCTGTGACACTAGTTATAGATTCCGATGCTTCACTTCAGGTTTACTGTATCCCTCTGACCTTCTTATTGACGATTAAACACGTAAATTGCATCGGAATTAAATACAAAAGGCACAATGCCGACTTAAGTACAAGAAGAATGCCTCTTCTTACTGTCTATGTTTTGAACCATTCCTGTGACACTAGTTATAGATTCCGATGCTTCACTTCAGATTTACTGTATCCCTCTGAGCTTCTTATTGACGATGAAACACAGAAATTGCATCGGAATTTTTACAAAAGGCACAATGCCGACATAAGTACAAGAAGACTGACTCTTCTTACTGTCTATGTTTTGAACCATTTCTCTACACTAGTTATAGATTCCGATGCTTCACTTCAGGTATACTGTATCCCTCTGACGTTCTTATTGACGAAGAAATACAGAAATTGCATCGGAATTAAATACAAAAGGCACAAAGCCGACTCAAGTACAAGAAGACTGGCTCTTCTTACTGTCTATGTTTTGTACCATTTCTGTGACACTAGTTACAGATTCCGATGCTTCACTTCAGGTTTACTGCATCACTCTGACCCTCTTATTGACGAAGAAATACAGATATTGCATCGGAATTAAATACAAAAGGCACAATGCCGACTTAAGTTCAAGAAGACAGATCCTTCTTACTTTCTATGTTTTGAACCATTCCTGTGACTCTAGTTATAGATTCCGATGCTTCACTTCAGGTTTACTGTATCCCTCTGACCTTCTTATTGACGATGAAACACAGAAATTGCATCGGAATTAAATACAAAAGGCACAATGCCGACTCAAGTACAAGAAGACTGGCTCTTCTTACTGTCTATGTTTTGAACCATTTCTGTGACACTAGTAATAGATTCCGATGCTTCACTTCAGGTTTACTGCATCCCTCTGACCTTCTTATTGACGAAGAAATACAGATATTGCATCGGAATTAAATACAAAAGGCACAATGCCGACTTAAGTTCAAGAAGACAGATCCTTCTTACTTTCTATGTTTTGAACCATTCCTGTGACTCTAGTTATAGATTCCGATGCTTCACTTCAGGTTTACTGTATCCCTCTGACCTTATTATTGACGATGAAACACAGAAATTAAATCTTAATTAAATACAAAAGGCACAATGCCGAATTAAGTACAAGAAGACTGACTCCTCCAACTGTCTATGTTTTGAACCATTCCTGTGACACTAGTTATAGATTCCGATGCTTCACTTCAGGTTTACTGTATCCCTCTGACGCTCTTATTGACGATGAAACACAGAAGTTGCATCCGAATTAAATACAAAAGGCACAATGTCGACCCAAGTACAAGAAGACTGGCTCTTCTTACTGTCTAAGTTTTGAACCATTCCTGTGACACTAGTTATAGATTCCGATGCTTCAGTTCAGGTTTACTGTTTCCCTGTGACCTTCTTATTGACGATGAAACACAGAAATTGCATCGGAATTAAATACAAAAGGCACAATGCCGACTTATGTACAAGAAAACTGACTCTTCTTACTGTCTATGTTTTGAACCATTCCTGTGACACTAGTTGTAGATTCCGATGCTTCACTTAAGGATTACTGTATCCCTCTGACCTTCTTATTGATGATGAAACACGTAAATTGCATCGTAATTAAATACAAAATGCACAATGCCGATATAAGTATAAGAAGAATGGGTCTTCTTACTGTCTACGTTTTGAAGCATTCCTGTGACACTAGTTATAGATTCCGTTGCTTCACTTCAGGTTTACCGTATCCCTCTGACCTTCTTATTGACGATGAAACACAGACGTTGCATCCTAATTAAATACAAAAGGCACAATGCCGACTCAAGTACAAGAAGACTGGCTCTTCTTACTGTCTATGTTTTGAACCATTTCTGTGACACTAGTTATAGATTCCGATGCTTGACTTCAGTTTTACTGTATCCCTCTGACTTTCGTATTGACGATGAAACACAGAAATTGCATCGGAATAAAATACAAAAGGCACAATGCCGACTCAAGTACAAGAAGACAGGCTCTTCTTACTGTCTATGTTTTGAACCATTTCTGTGACACTAGTTATAGATTCCGATGCTTCACATCAGGTTTACTGTATGCCTCTGAACTTATTATTGACGATGAAACACAGAAATTAAGTCTTAATTAAATACAAAAGGCACAATGCCGAATTAAGTACAAGAAGACTGACTGTTCCTACTGTCTATGTTTTGAACCATTCCTGTGACACTAGTTATAGATTCCGATGCTTCACTTCAGGTTTACTGTATCCCTCTGACGCTCTTATTGACGATGAAACACAGAAGTTGCATCCGAATTAAATACAAAAGGCACAATGCCGACACAAGTACAAGAAGGCTGGCTCTTATTACTGTCTATGTTTTGAACCATTTCTGTGACACTAGTTATAGATTCCGATGCTTCCCTTCAGGTTTACTGCATCCCTCAGACCTTCTTATAGACGAAGAAGCACAGAAATTGCATCGTGATTATATTCAAAAGGCCCAATGCCGACCTAAGTACAAGAAAACTGACTCTTCTTACTGTCTATGATTTGAACCATTCCTGTGACACTAGTTATAGATTCCGATACTTCAGTTCAGGTTTACTGTCTCCCTGTGACCTTCTTATTGACGATGAAACACAGAAATTGCATCGTAATTAATTACAAAAGGCACAATGCCGACTTATGTACAAGAAAACTGACTCTTCTAACTGTCTATGTTTTGAACCATTCCTTAGACACTAGTTATAGATTCCGATGCTTCACTTCAGGTTTACTGTATTCCTCTGACCTTGTTATTGACGATGAAACACGTAAATTGCATCGGAATTAAATACAAAAGGCACAATGCCGTCTTAAGTACAAGAGGACTGACCCTTCTTACTGTCTATGTTTTGAACCTTTCCTGTGACACTAGTTATAGTTTCCGATGCTTCACTTCAGGTTTACTGTATCCCTGTGACTTTCGTATTGACGATGAAACACAGAAATTGCATCGGAATTAAATACAAAAGGCACAATGCCGACTTAAGTACAAAAAGACTGACTCTTCTTAATGTCTATGTTTTGAACCATTCCTGTGACACTAGTTATAGATTCCGATGCTTCACTTCAGGTTTACTGTATCCCTCTGACCTTCTTATTGACGATTAAACACGTAAATTGCATCGGAATTAAATACAAAAGGCACAATGCCGACTTAAGTACAAGAAGAATGCCTCTTCTTACTGTCTATGTTTTGAACCATTCCTGTGACACTAGTTATAGATTCCGATGCTTCACTTCAGATTTACTGTATCCCTCTGAGCTTCTTATTGACGATGAAACACAGAAATTGCATCGGAATTTTTACAAAAGGCACAATGCCGACATAAGTACAAGAAGACTGACTCTTCTTACTGTCTATGTTTTGAACCATTTCTCTACACTAGTTATAGATTCCGATGCTTCACTTCAGGTATACTGTATCCCTCTGACGTTCTTATTGACGAAGAAATACAGAAATTGCATCGGAATTAAATACAAAAGGCACAAAGCCGACTCAAGTACAAGAAGACTGGCTCTTCTTACTGTCTATGTTTTGTACCATTTCTGTGACACTAGTTACAGATTCCGATGCTTCACTTCAGGTTTACTGCATCACTCTGACCCTCTTATTGACGAAGAAATACAGATATTGCATCGGAATTAAATACAAAAGGCACAATGCCGACTTAAGTTCAAGAAGACAGATCCTTCTTACTTTCTATGTTTTGAACCATTCCTGTGACTCTAGTTATAGATTCCGATGCTTCACTTCAGGTTTACTGTATCCCTCTGACCTTCTTATTGACGATGAAACACAGAAATTGCATCGGAATTAAATACAAAAGGCACAATGCCGACTCAAGTACAAGAAGACTGGCTCTTCTTACTGTCTATGTTTTGAACCACTTCTGTGACACTAGTTATAGATTACGACGCTTGACTTCAGTTTTACTGTATCCCTCTGAGCTTCTTAATGACGAAAAAACACAGATATTGCATCGTAATTAAATACAAAAGGCACAATGCTGATATAAGTATAAGAAGAATGGGGCTTCTTACTGTCTATGTTTTGAACCATTCCTGTGACACTAGTTATAGATTCCGATGCTTCACTTCAGGTTTACCGTATCCCTCTGACCTTCTTATTGACGATGAAACACAGACGTTGCATCCTAATTAAATACAAAAAGCACAATGCCGACTCAAGTACAAGAAGACTGGCTCTTCTTACTGTCTATGTTTTGAACCATTTCTGTGACACTAGTTATAGATTCCGATGCTTGACTTCAGTTTTACTGTATCCCTCTGACCTTCTTAATGACGAAAAAACACAGATATTGCATCGGAATTAAATACAAAAGGCACAATGCTGACTTAAGTACAAGAAGACGGACCCTTCTTACTGTTTATGTTTTGAACCATTCCTGTGACACTAGTTATAGATTCCGATGCTTCACTTCAGGTTTACTGTATCCCTCTGACTTTCGTATTGACGATGAAACACAGAAATTGCATCGGAATAAAATACAAAAGGCACAATGCCGACTTAAGTACAAAAAGACTGACTCTTCTTACTGTCTATGATTTGAACAATTCCTGTGACACTAGTTATAGATTCCGATGCTTCACTTCAGGTATACTGTATCCCTCTGACCTTCTTATTGACGATGAAACACAGAAATTGCATCGGAATTAAATACAAAAGGCACAATGCCGACTTAAGTACAAGATAACTGACTCTTCTTACTGACTATGATTTGAACCATTCCTGTGACACTAGTTATAGATTCCGATGCTTCACATCAGGTTTACTGCATGCCTCTGACCTTATTATTGACGATGAAACACAGAAACTAAATCTTAATTAAATACAAAAGGCACAATGCCGAATTAAGTACAAGAAGACTGACTCTTCCAACTGTCTATGTTTTGAACCATTCCTGTGACACTAGTTATAGATTCCGATGCTTCACTTCAGGTTTACTGTATCCCTCTGACGCTCTTATTGACGATGAAACACAGAAGTTGCATCCGAATTAAATACAAAAGGCACAATGTCGACCCAAGAACAAGAAGACTGGCTCTTCTTACTGTCTAAGTTTTGAACCATTCCTGTGACACTAGTTATAGATTCCGATGCTTCAGTTCAGGTTCACTGTCTCCCTGTGACCTTCTTATTTACGATGAAACACAGAAATTGCATCGGAATTAAATACAAAAGGCACAATGCCGACTTATGTACAAGAAAACTGACTCTTCTTACTGTCTATGTTTTGAACCATTCCTGTGACACTAGTTGTAGATTCCGATGCTTCACTTCAGGTTTACTGTATCCCTCTGACCTTCTTATTGACGATGAAACACGTAAATTGCATCGTAATTAAATACAAAAGGCACAATGCCGATATAAGTATAAGAAGAATGGGTCTTCTTACTGTCTATGTTTTAAACCATTCTGTGACACTACTTATAGATTCCGATGCTTCACTTCAGGTTTACCGTATCCCTCTGACCTTCTTATTGACGATGAAACACAGACGTTGCATCCTAATTAAATACAAAAGGCACAATGCCGACTCAAGTACAAGAAGACTGGCTCTTCTTACTGTCTATGTTTTGAACCATTTCTGTGACACTAGTTATAGATTCCGATGCTTGACTTCAGTTTTACTGTATCCCTCTGACCTTCTTAATGACGAAAATACACAGATATTGCATCGGAATTAAATCCAAAAGGCACAATGCTGACTAAAGTACAAGAAGACGGACCCTTCTTACTGTCTATGTTTTGAACCATTCCTGTGACACTGGTTATAGATTCCGATGCTTCACTTCAGGTTTACTGTATCCCTCTGACTTTCGTATTGACGATGAAACACAGAAATTGCATCGGAATAAAATACAAAAGGCACAATGCCGACTTAAGTACAAAAAGACTGACTGTTCTTACTGTCTATGATTTGAACAATTCCTGTGACACTAGTTATAGATTCCGATGCTTCACTTCAGGTATACTGCATCCCTCTGACCTTCTTATTGACGATGAAACACAGAAATTGCATCGGAATTAAATACAAAATCACAATGCCGACTTAAGTACAAGATAACTGACTCTTCTTACTGACTATGTTTTGAACCATCCCTGTGACACTAGTTATAGATTCCGATGCTTCACATCAGGTTTACTGTATGCCTCTGACCTTATTATTGACGATGAAACACAGAAATTAAATCTTAATTAAATACAAAAGTCACAATGCCGAATTAAGTACAAGAAGACTGACTGTTCCTACTGTCTATGTTTTAAACCATTCCTGTGACACTAGTTATAGATTCCGATGCTTCACTTCAGGTTTACTGTATCCCTCTGACTTTCGTATTGACGATGAAACACAGAAATTGCATCGGAATTAAATACAAAAGGCACAATGCCGACTTAAGTACAAAAAGACTGACTCTTCTTACTGTCTATGTTTTGAACCATTCCTGTGACACTAGTTATAAATTCCGATGCTTCACTTCAGGTTTACTGTATCCCTCTGACCTTCTTATTGACGATGAAACACGTAAATTGCATCGGAATTAAATACAAAAGGCACAATGCCGACTTAAGTACAAGGAGAATGCCTCTTCTTACTGTCTATGTTTTGAACCATTCCTGTGACACTAGTTATAGATTCCGATGCTTCACTTCAGATCTACTGTGTCCCTCTGAGCTTCTTATTGACGATGAAACACAGAAATTGCATCGGAATTATTTACAAAAGGCACAATGCCGACATAAGTACAGGAAGACTGACTCTTCTTACTGTCTATGTTTTGAACCATTTCTGTGACACTAGTTATAGATTACGATGCTTCACTTCAGGTATACTGTATCCCTGTGACCTTCTTATTGACGAAGAAATACAGAAATTGCATCGGAATTAAATACTAAAGGCACAATGCCGACTCAAGTACAAGAAGACTGGCTCTTCTTACTGTCTATGTTTTGAACCATTTCTGTGACACTAGTTATAGATTCCGATGTTTCACTTCAGGTTTACTGCATCTCTCTGACCTTGTTATTGACGAAGAAATACAGATATTGCATCGGAATTAAATACAAAAGGCACAATGCCGACTTAAGTTCAAGAAAACAGATCCTTCTTACTTTCTATGTTTTGAACCATTCCTGTGACTCTAGTTATAGATTCCGATGCTTCACTTCAGGTTTACTGTATCCCTCTGACGCTCTTATTTACGATGAAACACAGAAATTGCATCGGAATTAAATACAAAAGGCACAATGCCGACTTATGTACAAGAAAACTGACTCTTCTTACTGTCTATGTTTTGAACCATTCCTGTGACACTAGTTGTAGATTCCGATGCTTCACTTCAGGTTTACTGTATCCCTCTGACCTTCTTATTGACGATGAAACACGTAAATTGCATCGTAATTAAATACAAAAGGCACAATGCCGATATAAGTATAAGAAGAATGGGTCTTCTTACTGTCTATGTTTTAAACCATTCTGTGACACTACTTATAGATTCCGATGCTTGACTTCAGTTTTACTGTATCCCTCTGACCTTCTTAATGACGAAAATACACAGATATTGCATCGGAATTAAATACAAAAGGCACAATGCTGACTAAAGTACAAGAAGACGGACCCTTCTTACTGTCTATGTTTTGAACCATTCCTGTGACACTGGTTATAGATTCCGATGCTTCACTTCAGGTTTACTGTATCCCTCTGACTTTCGTATTGACGATGAAACACAGAAATTGCATCGGAATAAAATACAAAAGGCACAATGCCGACTTAAGTACAAAAAGACTGACTGTTCTTACTGTCTATGATTTGAACAATTCCTGTGACACTAGTTATAGATTCCGATGCTTCACTTCAGGTATACTGCATCCCTCTGACCTTCTTATTGACGATGAAACACAGAAATTGCATCGGAATTAAATACAAAATCACAATGCCGACTTAAGTACAAGATAACTGACTCTTCTTACTGACTATGTTTTGAACCATCCCTGTGACACTAGTTATAGATTCCGATGCTTCACATCAGGTTTACTGTATGCCTCCGACCTTATTATTGACGATGAAACACGGAAATTAAATCTTAATTAAATACAAAAGTCACAATGCCGAATTAAGTACAAGAAGACTGACTGTTCCTACTGTCTATGTTTTGAACCATTCCTGTGACACTAGTTATAGATTCCGATGCTTCACTTCAGGTTTACTGTATCCCTCTGACGCTCTTATTGACGATAAAACACAGAAGTTGCATCCGAATTAAATAGAAAAGGCACAATGCCGACACAAGTACAAGAAGGCTGGCTCTTATTACTGTCTATGTTTTGAACCATTTCTGTGACACTAGTTATAGATTCCGATGCTTCCCTTCAGGTTTACTGCATCCCTCAGACCTTCTTATTGACGAAGAAGCACAGAAATTGCATCGTAATTATATTCAAAAGGCCCAATGCCGACCTAAGTACAAGAAAACTGACTCTTCTTACTGTCTATGATTTAAACCATTCCTGTGACACTAGTTATAGATTCCGATACTTCAGTTCAGGTTTACTGTCTCCCTGTGGCCTTCTTATTGACGATGAAACACAGAAGTTGCATCGGAATTAATTACAAAAGGCACAATGCCGACTTATGTACAAGAAAACTGACTCTTCTTACTGTCTATGTTTTGAACCATTCCTTAGACACTAGTTATAGATTCCGATGCTTCACTTCAGGTTTACTGTATTCCTCTGACCTTCTTATTGACGATGAAACACGTAAATTGCATCGGAATTAAATACAAAAGGCACAATGCTGACTTAAGTACAAGAAGGCTGACCCTTCTTACTGTCTATGTTTTGAACCTTTCCTGTGACACTAGTCATAGATTCCGATGCTTCACTTCAGGTTTACTGTATCCCTCTGACTTTCGTATTGACGATGAAACACAGAAATTGCATCGGAATTAAATACAAAAGGCACAATGCCGACTTAAGTACAAAAAGACTGACTCTTCTTGCTGTCTATGTTTTGAACCATTCCTGTGACACTAGTTATAGATTCCGATGCTTCACTTCAGGTTTACTGTATCCCTCTGACCTTCTTATTGACGATGAAACACGTAAATTGCATCGGAATTAAATACAAAAGGCACAATGCCGACTTAAGTACAAGAAGAATGCCTCTTCTTACTGTCTATGTTTTGAACCATTCCTGTGACACTAGTTATAGATTCCGATGCTTCACTTCAGATTTACTGTATCCCTCTGAGCTTCTTATTGACGATGAAACACAGAAATTGCATCGGAATTATTTACAAAAGGCACAATGCCGACATAAGTACAGGAAGACTGACTCTTCTTACTGTCTATGTTTTGAACCATTTCTGTGACACTAGTTATAGATTACGATGCTTCACTTCAGGTATACTGTATCCCTCTGACCTTCTTGTTGACGAAGAAATACAGAAATTGCATCGGAATTAAATACTAAAGGCACAATGCCGACTCAAGTACAAGAAGACTGGCTCTTCTTACTGTCTATGTTTTGAACCATTTCTGTGACACTAGTTATAGATTCCGATGTTTCACTTCAGGTTTACTGCATCTCTCTGACCTTGTTATTGACGAAGAAATACAGATATTGCATCGGAATTAAATACAAAAGGCACAATGCTGACTAAAGTACAAGAAGACGGACCCTTCTTACTGTCTATGTTTTGAACCATTCCTGTGACACTGGTTATAGATTCCGATGCTTCACTTCAGGTTTACTGTATCCCTCTGACTTTCGTATTGACGATGAAACACAGAAATTGCATCGGAATAAAATACAAAAGGCACAATGCCGACTTAAGTACAAAAAGACTGACTGTTCTTACTGTCTATGATTTGAACAATTCCTGTGACACTAGTTATAGATTCCGATGCTTCACTTCAGGTATACTGCATCCCTCTGACCTTCTTATTGACGATGAAACACAGAAATTGCATCGGAATTAAATACAAAATCACAATGCCGACTTAAGTACAAGATAACTGACTCTTCTTCCTGACTATGTTTTGAACCATCCCTGTGACACTAGTTATAGATTCCGATGCTTCACATCAGGTTTACTGTATGCCTCTGACCTTATTATTGACGAAGAAACACAGAAATTAAATCTTAATTAAATACAAAAGTCATAATGCCGAATTAAGTACAAGAAGACTGACTGTTCCTACTGTCTATGTTTTGAACCATTCCTGTGACACTAGTTATAGATTCCGATGCTTCACTTCAGGTTTACTGTATCCCTCTGACGCTCTTATTGACGATAAAACACAGAAGTTGCATCCGAATTAAATAGAAAAGGCACAATGCCGACACAAGTACAAGAAGGCTGGCTCTTATTACTGTCTATGTTTGAACCTTTCCTGTGACACTAGTTATAGATTCCGATGCTTCCCTTCAGGTTTACTGCATCCCTCAGACCTTCTTATTGACGAAGAAGCACAGAAATTGCATCGTAATTATATTCAAAAGGCCCAATGCCGACCTAAGTACAAGAAAACTGACTCTTCTTACTGTCTATGATTTAAACCATTCCTGTGACACTAGTGATAGATTCCGATACTTCAGTTCAGGTTTACTGTCTCCCTGTGGCCTTCTTATTGACGATGAAACACAGAAGTTGCATCGGAATTAATTACAAAAGGCACAATGCCGACTTATGTACAAGAAAACTGACTCTTCTTACTGTCTATGTTTTGAACCTTTCCTTAGACACTAGTTATAGATTCCGATGCTTCACTTCAGGTTTACTGTATTCCTCTGACCTTCTTATTGACGATGAAACACGTAAATTGCATCGGAATTAAATACAAAAGGAACAATGCTGACTTAAGTACAAGAAGGCTGACCCTTCTTACTGTCTATGTTTTGAACCTTTCCTGTGACACTAGTCATAGATTCCGATGCTTCACTTCAGGTATACTGTATCCCTCTGACTTTCGTATTGACGATGAAACACAGAAATTGCATCGGAATTAAATACAAAAGGCACAATGCCGACTTAAGTACAAAAAGACTGACTCTTCTTACTGTCTATGTTTTGAACCATTCCTGTGACACTAGTTATAGATTCCGATGCTTCACTTCAGGTTTACTGTATCCCTCTGACCTTCTTATTGACGATGAAACAAGTAAATTGCATCGGAATTAAATACAAAAGGCACAATGCCGACTTAAGTACAAGAAGAATGCATCTTCTTACTGTCTATTTTGAACCATTCCTGTGACACTAGTTATAGATTCCGATGCTTCACTTCAGATTTACTGTATCCCTCTGAGCTTCTTATTGACGATGAAACACAGAAATTGCATCGGAATTATTTACAAAAGGCACTATGCCGACATAAGTACAGGAAGACTGACTCTTCTTACTGTCTATGTTTTGAACCATTTCTGTGACACTAGTTATAGATTACGATGCTTCACTTCAGGTATACTGTATCCCTCTGACCTTCTTATTGACGAAGAAATACAGAAATTGCATCGGAATTAAATACTAAGGGCACAATGCCGACTCAAGTACAAGAAGACTGGCTCTTCTTACTGTCTATGTTTTGAACCATTTCTGTGACACTAGTTATAGATTCCGATGTTTCACTTCAGGTTTACTGCATCTCTCTGACCTTGTTATTGACGAAGAAATACAGATATTGCATCGGAATTAAATACAAAAGGCACAATGCCGACTTAAGTTCAAGAAAACAGATCCTTCTTACTTTCTATGTTTTGAACCATTCCTGTGACTCTAGTTATAGATTCCGATGCTTCACTTCAGGTTTACTGTATCCCTCTGACGCTCTTATTGACGATGAAACACAGAAGTTGCATCCGAATTAAATACAAAAGGCACAATGTCGACCCAAGAACAAGAAGACTGGCTCTTCTTACTGTCTAAGTTTTGAACCATTCTTGTGACACTAGTTATAGATTCCGATGCTTCAGTTCAGGTTCACTGTCTCCCTGTGACCTTCTTATTTACGATGAAACACAGAAATTGCATCGGAATTAAATACAAAAGGCACAATGCCGACTTATGTACAAGAAAACTGACTCTTCTTACTGTCTATGTTTTGAACCATTCCTGTGACACTAGTTGTAGATTCCGATGCTTCACTTCAGGTTTACTGTATCCCTCTGACCTTCTTATTGACGATGAAACACGTAAATTGCATCGTAATTAAATACAAAAGGCACAATGCCGATATAAGTATAAGAAGAATGGGTCTTCTTACTGTCTATGTTTTAAACCATTCTGTGACACTACTTATAGATTCCGATGCTTCACTTCAGGTTTACCGTATCCCTCTGACCTTCTTATTGACGATGAAACACAGACGTTGCATCCTAATTAAATACAAAAGGCACAATGCCGACTCAAGTACAAGAAGACTGGCTCTTCTTACTGTCTATGTTTTGAACCATTTCTGTGACACTAGTTATAGATTCCGATGCTTGACTTCAGTTTTACTGTATCCCTCTGACCTTCTTAATGACGAAAATACACAGATATTGCATCGGAATAAAATACAAAAGGCACAATGCCGACTTAAGTACAAAAAGACTGACTGTTCTTACTGTCTATGATTTGAACAATTCCTGTGACACTAGTTATAGATTCCGATGCTTCACTTCAGGTATACTGCATCCCTCTGACCTTCGTATTGACGATGAAACACAGAAATTGCATCGGAATTAAATACAAAATCACAATGCCGACTTAAGTACAAGATAACTGACTCTTCTTACTGACTATGTTTTGAACCATCCCTGTGACACTAGTTATAGATTCCGATGCTTCACATCAGGTTTACTGTATGCCTCTGACCTTATTATTGACGATGAAACACAGAAATTAAATCTTAATTAAATACAAAAGTCACAATGCCGAATTAAGTACAAGAAGACTGACTGTTCCTACTGTCTATGTTTTGAACCATTCCTGTGACACTAGTTATAGATTCCGATGCTTCACTTCAGGTTTACTGTATCCCTCTGACGCTCTTATTGACGATAAAACACAGTTGCATCCGAATTAAATAGAAAAGGCACAATGCCGACACAAGTACAAGAAGGCTGGCTCTTATTACTGTCTATGTTTTGAACCATTTCTGTGACACTAGTTATAGATTCCGATGCTTCCCTTCAGGTTTACTGCATCCCTCAGACCTTCTTATTGACGAAGAAGCACAGAAATTGCATCGTAATTATATTCAAAAGGCCCAATGCCGACCTAAGTACAAGAAAACTGACTCTTCTTACTGTCTATGATTTAAACCATTCCTGTGACACTAGTTATAGATTCCGATACTTCAGTTCAGGTTTACTGTCTCCCTGTGGCCTTCTTATTGACGATGAAACACAGAAGTTGCATCGGAATTAATTACAAAAGGCACAATGCCGACTTATGTACAAGAAAACTGACTCTTCTTACTGTCTATGTTTTGAACCATTCCTTAGACACTAGTTATAGATTCCGATGCTTCACTTCAGGTTTACTGTATTCCTCTGACCTTCTTATTGACGATGAAACACGTAAATTGCATCGGAATTAAATACAAAAGGCACAATGCTGACTTAAGTACAAGAAGGCTGACCCTTCTTACTGTCTATGTTTTGAACCTTTCCTGTGACACTAGTCATAGATTCCGATGCTTCACTTCAGGTTTACTGTATCCCTCTGACTTTCGTATTGACGATGAAACACAGAAATTGCATCGGAATTAAATACAAAAGGCACAATGCCGACTTAAGTACAAAAAGACTGACTCTTCTTACTGTCTATGTTTTGAACCATTCCTGTGACACTAGTTATAGATTCCGATGCTTCACTTCAGGTTTACTGTATCCCTCTGACCTTCTTATTGACGATGAAACACGTAAATTGCATCGGAATTAAATACAAAAGGCACAATGCCGACTTAAGTACAAGAAGAATGCCTCTTCTTACTGTCTATGTTTTGAACCATTCCTGTGACACTAGTTATAGATTCCGATGCTTCACTTCAGATTTACTGTATCCCTCTGAGCTTCTTATTGACGATGAAACACAGAAATTGCATCGGAATTATTTACAAAAAGCACAATGCCGACATAAATACAGGAAGACTGTCTCTTCTTATTGTCTATGTTTTGAACCATTTCTGTGACACTAGTTATAGATTACGATGCTTCACTTCAGGTATACTGTATCCCTCTGACCTTCTTATTGACGAAGAAATACAGAAATTGCATCGGAATTAAATACTAAAGGCACAATGCCGACTCAAGTACAAGAAGACTGGCTCTTCTTACTGTCTATGTTTTGAACCATTTCTGTGACACTAGTTATAGATTCCGATGTTTCACTTCAGGTTTACTGCATCTCTCTGACCTTGTTATTGACGAAGAAATACAGATATTGCATCGGAATTAAATACAAAAGGCACAATGCCGACTTAAGTTCAAGAAAACAGATCCTTCTTACTTTCTATGTTTTGAACCATTCCTGTGACTCTGGTTATAGATTCCGATGCTTCACTTCAGGTTTACTGTATCCCTCTGACCTACGTATTGACGTTGAAACACAGGAATTGCACCGGAAGTTAAAAAAAAATTCACAATGCCGACTTAAGTACAAGAAGACTGACTCTACTTACTGTCTATATTTTGAACCATGCCTGTGACTCTAGTTATAGATTCCGATGCTTCACTTCAGGTTTACTGTGCCCTTTCACCTTCTTATTGACGATGAAACACAGAAATTGCATCTTGATTAAATACAAAAGGCACAATGCCGACTTAAGTACAAGAACACTGACTCTTCTTACTGTCATTGGTTTGAACCATTCCTGTGACATTAGTAATAGATTCCCATGCTTCACATCATGTATACTGTTTCCCTCTGACCTTCGTATTGACGATCAAACACAGAAAATTCATCGGAATTAAATACAAAAGGCACAATGCCGACTTAAGTACAAGAAGACTGACCTTTCTTAGTGTCTATGTTTTGAACTATTCCTGTGACACTAGTTATAGATTCCGATGCTTCACTTCAGGTTTACTGTATCCCTCTGACTTTCGTATTGACGATGAAACACAGAAATTGCATCGGAATTAAATACAAAAGGCACAATGTCGACTTAAGTACAAAAAGACTGACTCTTCTTACTGTCTATGTTTTGAACCATTCCTGTGACACTAGTTATAGATTCCGATGCTTCACTTCAGGTTTACCGTATCCCTCTGACCTTATTGACGATGAAACACAGACGTTGCATCCTAATTAAATACAAAAAGCACAATGCCGACTCAAGTTCAAGAAGACTGGCTCTTCTTACTGTCTATGTTTTGAACCATTTCTGTGACACTAGTTATAGATTCCGATGCTTGACTTCAGTTTTACTGTATCCCTCTGACCTTCTTAATGACGAAAAAACACAGATATTGCATCGGAATTAAATACAAAAGGCACAATGCTGACTTAAGTACAAGAAGACGGACCCTTCTTACTGTTTATGTTTTGAACCATTCCTGTGACACTAGTTATAGATTCCGATGCTTCACTTCAGGTTGACTGTATCCCTCTGACTTTCGTATTGACGATGAAACACAGAAATTGCATCGGAATAAAATACAAAAGGCACAATGCCGACTTAAGTACAAAAAGACTGACTGTTCTTACTGTCTATGATTGAACAATTCCTGTGACACTAGTTATAGATTCCGATGCTTCACTTCAGGTATACTGTATCCCTCTGACCTTCTTATTGACGATGAAACACAGAAATTGCATCGGAATTAAATACAAAAGGCACAATGCCGACTTAAGTACAAGAAAACTGACTCTTCTTACTGACTATGTTTTGAACCATTCCTGTGACACTAGTTATAGATTCCGATGCTTCACATCAGGTTTACTGTATGCCTCTGACCTTATTATTGACGATGAAACACAGAAATTAAATCTTAATTAAATACAAAAGGCACAATGCCGAATTAAGTACAAGAAGACTGACTCTTCCAACTGTCTATGTTTTGAACCATTCCTGTGACACTAGTTATAGATTCCGATGCTTCACTTCAGGTTTACTGTATCCCTCTGACGCTCTTATTGACGATGAATCACAGAAGTTGCATCCGAATTAAATACAAAAGGCACAATGTCGACCCAAGTACAAGAAGACTGGCTCTTCTTACTGTCTAAGTTTTGAACCATTCCTGTGACACTAGTTATAGATTCCGATGCTTTAGTTCAGGTTCACTGTCTCCCTGTGACCTTCTTATTTACGATGAAACACAGAAATTGCATCGGAATTAAATACAAAAGGCACAATGCCGACTTATGTACAAGAAAACTGACTCTTCTTACTGTCTATGCTTTGAACCATTCCTGTGACACTAGTTGTAGATTCCGATGCTTCACTTCAGGTTTACTGTATCCCTCTGACCTTCGTATTGACGATGAAACACGTAAATTGCATCGTAATTAAATACAAAAGGCACAATGCCGATATAAGTATAAGAAGAATGGGTCTTCTTACTGTCTATGATTTGAACCATTCTGTGACACTGCTTATAGATTCCGATGCTTCACTTCAGGTTTACCGTATCCCTCTGACCTTCTTATTGACGATGAAACACAGACGTTGCATCCTAATTAAATACAAAAGGCACAATGCTGACTAAAGTACAAGAAGACGGACCCTTCTCACTGTCTATGTTTTGAACCATTCCTGTGACACTGGTTATAGATTCCGATGCTTCCCATCAGGTTTACTGCATCCCTCAGACCTTCTTATTGACGAAGAAGCACAGAAATTGCATCGTAATTATATTCAAAAGGCCCAATGCCGACCTAAGTACAAGAAAACTGACTCTTCTTACTGTCTATGATTTGAACCATTCCTGTGACACTAGTTATAGATTCCGATACTTCAGTTCAGGTTTACTGTCTCCCTGTGGCCTTCTTATTGACGATGAAACACGTAAATTGCATCGGAATTAAATACAAAAGGCACAATGCCGACTTAAGTACAAGAAGAATGCCTCTTCTTACTGTCTATGTTTTGAACCATTCCTGTGACACTAGTTATAGATTCCGATGCTTCACTTCAGATTTACTGAATCCCTCTGAGCTTCTTATTGACGATGAAACACAGAAATTGCATCGGAATTATTTACAAAAGGCACATGCCGACATAAGTACAAGAAGACTGACTCTTCTTACTGTCTATGTTTTGAACCATTTCTGTGACACTAGTTATAGATTCCGATGCTTCACTTCAGGGTTACTGTATTCGTGTGAGCTTCTTATTGACGATGAAACACAGAAATTGCATCGGAAATACATACAAAAGGCACAATGTCGACTTAAGTACAAGAAGACTGTCTCTTCTTACTGTCTATTTTTTGAACCATGCCTGTGACACTAGTTATAGATTCCGATGCTTCACTTCAGGGTTACTGTATTCGTGTGAGCTTCTTATTGACGATGAAACACAGAAATTGCATCGGAAATACATACAAAAGGCACAATGTCGACTTAAGTACAAGAAGACTGTCTCTTCTTACTGTCTATGTTTTGAACCATTCCTGTGACTCTAGTTATAGATTCCGATGCTTCACTTCAGGTTTACTGTGCCCTTTCACCTTCTTATTGACGATGAAACACAGAAATTGCATCTTGATTAAATACAAAAGGCACAATGCCGACTTAAGTACAAGAACACTGACTCTTCTTCCTGTCATTGGTTTGAACCATTCCTGTGACATTAGTAATAGATTCCCATGCTTCACATCATGTATACTGTATCCCTCTGACTTTCGTATTGACGATGAAACACAGAAATTGCATCGGAATTGAATACAAAAAGGCACAATGCCGACTTAAGTACAAGAAGAATGCCTCTTCTTACTGTCTATGTTTTGAACCATTCCTGTGACACTAGTTATAGATTCCGATGCTTCACATGAGGTTTACTGTATCCCTCTGACCTTCTTATTGACGATGAAACACGTAAATTGCATCGGAATTAAATACAAAAGGCACAATGCCGACTTAAGTACAAGAAGACTGACCCTTCTTACTGTCTATGTTTTGAACCTTTCCTGTGACACTAGTTATAGATTCCGATGCTACACTTCAGGTTTACTGTATCCCTCTGACTTTCGTATTGACGGTGAAACACAGAAATTGCATCGGAATTAAATACAAAATGCACAATGACGACTTAAGTACAAAAAGACTGACTCTTCTTACTGTCTATGTTTTGAACCATTCCTGTGACACTAGTTATAGATTCCGATGCTTCACTTCAGGTTTACTGTATCCCTCTGACCTTCTTATTGACGATGAAACACGTAAATTGCATCGGAATTAAATACAAAGGCACAATGCCGACTTAAGTACAAGAAGAATGCCTCTTCTTACTGTCTATGTTTTGAACCATTCCTGTGACACTAGTTATAGATTCCGATGCTTCACTTCAGATTTACTGTATCCCTCTGAGCTTCTTATTGACGATGAAACACAGAAATTGCATCGGAATTATTTACAAAAGGCACAATGCCGACATAAGTACAAGAAGACTGACTCTTCTTACTGTCTATGTTTTGAACCATTTCTGTGACACTAGTTATAGATTCCGATGCTTCACTTCAGGTATACTGTATCCCTCTGACCATTTATTGACGAAGAAATACAGAAATTGCATCGGAATTAAATACATAAGGCACAATGCCGACTCAAGTACAAGAAGACTGGCTCTTCTTACTGTCTATGTTTTGAACCATTTCTGTGACACTAGTTATAGATTCCGATGCTTCACTTCAGGTTTACTGCATCCCTCTGACCTTCTTATTGACGAAGAAATACAGATATTGCATCGGAATTAAATACAAAAGGCACAGTGCCGACTTAAGTTCAAGAAGACAGATCCTTCTTACTTTCTATGTTTTGAACCATTCCTGTGACTCTAGTTATAGATTCCGATGCTTCACTTAAGGTTTACTGTATCCCTCTGACCTTCGTATTGACGATGAAACACAGAAATTGCACCGGAATTAAAAAAAAAATTCACAATGCCGACTTAAGTACAAAAAGACTGACTCTACTTACTGTCTATTTTTTGAACCATGCCTGTGACACTAGTTATAGATTCCGATGCTTCACTTCAGAGTTACTGTATCCTTGTGAGCTTCTTATTGACGATGAAACACAGAAATTGCATCGGAAATACATACAAAAGGCACAATGTCGACTTAAGTACAAGAAGACTGACTCTTCTTACTGTCTATGTTTTGAACCATTCCTGTGACACTAGTTATAGATTCCGATGCTTCACTTCAGGTTTACTGTATCCCTCTGACCTACTTATTGACGATGAATTACGTAAATTATATCGGAATTAAATACAAGAGGCACATTGCCGACTTAAGTACAAGAAGACTGACTCTTCTTACTGTCCATGTTTTGAACCATTCCTGTGACTCTAGTTATAGATTCCGATGCTTCATTTCAGGTTTACTGTATCCCTCTGACGATCTAATTGACGAAAAAACACAGAAATTGTATCGGCATTAAATACAAAAGGCACAATGCCGACTCAAGTACAAGAAGACTGTCTCTTCTTACTGTCTATGTTTTGAACCATTTCTGTGACACTAGTTATAGATTCCGATTCGTCACTTCAGGTTTACTGTATCCCTCTGACCTTCTTATGGACGAAGAAACACAGATATTGCATCGGAATTAAATACAAAAGACACAATGCCGACCTTAGTACAAAAAAACTGACTCTTTTTATTGTTTATGTTTTGAACCATTCCTGTGACACTAGTTATAATTTCCGAAGCTTCATTTCAGGTTTACTGTATCCCTGTGACCTTCTTATTGACAATGAAACACAAAAATTGCATCGGAATTAAATACAAAAGGCACAATGAAGACTTAAGTACAAGAAAACTGACTCTTCTAACTGTCTATGTTTTGAACCATTCCTGTGACACTAGTTATAGATTCCGATGCTTCACTTAAGCGTTTACTGTATCCCTCTGACCTTCTTATTGACGATGAAACACAGAAATTGCATCGGAATTAAATACAAAAGGCACAATGCCTACCCAAGTACAAGAAGACTGGCTTTTCTTACTGTCTATGTTTTGGACCATTTCTGTGACACGAGTTATAGATTCCGATGCTTCACTTCAGGGTTACTGTATCCCTCTGACCTTCTTATTGACGAAGAAACACAGATATTGCATCGGAATTAAATACAAAAGGCCCAATGCCGACTTAAGTACAAGAAAACTGAATCTTCTTACTGTATATGTTTTGAACCATACCTGTGACACTAGTTATTGATTCCGATGCTTCACTTCAGGTCTACTGTATCCCTCTAAGCTTCTTATTGACGATGAAACACAGAAATTGCATCGTAATAATATTCAAAAGGCCCAATGCCGAATTAAGTACAAGAAAACTGATTCTTCCTACTGTCTATGATTTGAACCATTCCTGTGACACTAGTTATAAATTTCCGAAGCTTCACTCCAGGTTTACTGTATCCCTTTCCCCTTCCTATTCACGATGAAACACAGAAATTGCATCTTAATTAAATACAAAAGTCCCAATGCCGACTTAAGTACAAGAAGATTGACTCTTCTTACTGACTATGTTTTTGAACCATTCCTGTGACACTAGTTATAGATTTCCGATGCTTCACTTCAGGTTTACTGTATCCCTCTGACGCTCTTATTGACGATGAAACACAGAAGTTGCATATGAATTAAATACAAAAGGCACAAGGCCGACCCAAGTACAAGAAGACTGGCTCTTCTTACTGTCTATGTTTTGAACCATTCCTGTGGCACTAGTTATAGATTCCGATGCTTCACTTCAGGTTTACTGTGTCCCTCTGACCTTCTTATAGACGAAGAAACACATAGATTGCATCGGAATTAAATACGAAAGGCACAATGCCGACACAAGTACAAGAAGACTGGCTCTCCTTACTGTCTACGTTTTGAACCATTTCTGTGACACTAGTTATAGAATCCGATGCTTCCCTTCAGTTTTACTGTATCCCTCAGACCTTCTTATTGACGAAGAAACACAGAAATTGCATCGTAATAATAATCAAAAGGCCCAATGCCGAATTAAGTACAAGAAAACTGACTCTTCTTACTGTCTGTGTTTTTAACCATTCCTGTGACACTAGTTATAGATTCCGATGCTTCACTTAAGGGGTTACTGTATCCCTCTGACCTTCTTATTGACGATGAAACACAGAAATTGCATCGGAATTAAATACAAAAGGCACAATGCCGACTCAAGTGCAAGAAGACTGGCTTTTCTTACTGTCTATGTTTTGAACCATTTCTGTAACACTAGTTATAGATTCCGATGCTTCACTTCAGGTTTACTGTATCCCTTTCACCTTCCTATTGACGATGAAACACAGATATTGCATCTTAATTAAATACAAAAGGCTCAATGCCGACTTAAGTACAAGAAGATTGACTCTTCTTACTGACTATGCTTTGAACCATTCCTGTGACACTAGTTGTAGATTCCGTTGCTTCACTTCAGGTATACTGTATCCCTGTGACCTTCTTATTGACGACGAAACACGTAAATTGCATCGGAATTAAATACAAAAGGCACAATGCCGATATAAGTATAAGAAGAATGGGTCTTCTTACTGTCTATATTTTGAACCATTTCTGTGACACTAGTTATAGATTCCGATGCTTGACTTCAGTTTTACTGTATCCCTCTGACCTTCTTAATGACGAAAAAACACAGATATTGCATCGGAATTAAATACAAACGGCACAATGCCGATATAAGTATAAGAAGAATGGGTCTTCTTACTGTCTATGTTTTGAACCATTTCTGTGACACTAGTTATAGACTCCGATGCTTCACTTCAGGTTTACTGTATCCCTCTGACCTTTGTATTGACGATGAATCACAGAAATTGCATCGGAATCAAATACAAATGGCACAATGCCCACTTAAGTACAAAAAGACTGACTCTTCTTACTGTCTATGCTTTGAACCATTCCTGTGACACTAGTTATAGATTCAGATGCTTCAGTTCAGGTTTACTGTATCGATCTGACCTTCATATTGACGATGAAAAACAGAAATTGCATCGGAATTAAATACAAAAGGCACAATGCCGACTTAAGTACAAGAAAACTGAATCTTCTTACTGTCTATGTTTTGAACCACACCTGTGACACTAGTTATTGATTCCGATGCTTCACTTCAGGTTTACTGTATCCCTCTAAGCTTCTTATTGACGATGAACACAGAAATTGCATTGGAATTATATACAAAAGGCACAATGCCGACTTAAGTACAAGAAGACTGACTCTTCCTACTGTCTATGATTTGAACCATTCCTGTGACACTAGTTATAAATTTCCGAAGCTTCACTCCATGTTTACTGTATCCCTTTCACCTTCCTATTCACGATGAAACACAGAAATTGCATCTTAATTAAATACAAAAGGCCCAATGCCGGCTTAAGTACAAGAAGATTGACTCTTCTTACTGACTATGTCTTTGAACCATTCCTGTGACACTAGTTATAGACTCCGATGCTTCACTTCAGGTTTACTGTATCCCTCTGACCTTATTATTGACGATGAAACACAGAAATTAAATCTTAATTAAATACAAAAGGCACAATGCCGAATTAAGTACAAGAAGACTGACTCTTCCTACTGTCTATGTTTGAACCATTCCTGTGACACTAGTTATAGATTCCGATGCTTCACTTCAGGTTTACTGTATCCCTCTGACGCTCTTATTGACGATGAAACACAGAAGTTGCATATGAATTAAATACAAAAGGCACAATGCCGAAACAAGTACAAGAAGACTGGCTCTTCTTACTGTCTATGTTTTGAACCATTCCTGTGACACTAGTTATAGATTCCGATGCTTCACTTCAGGTTTACTGTGTCCCTCTGACCTTCTTATTGACGAAGAAACACATAGATTGCATCGGATTTAAATAAGAAAGGCACAATGCCGACACAAGTACAAGAAGACTGGCTCTCCTTACTGTCTATGTTTTGAACCATTTCTGTGACACTAGTTATAGATTCCAATGCTTCCCTTCAGGTTTACTGTATCCCTCAGACCTTCGAATTGACGAAGAAACACAGAAATTGCATCATAATAATATTCAAAAGGCCCAATGCCGAAATAAGTACAAGAAAACTGACTCTTCTTACTGTCTATGTTTTGAACAATTCCTGTGACACTAGTTATAGATTCCGATGCTTCACTTAAGGGTTTACTGTATTCCTCTGACCTTCTTATTGACGATGAAACACAGAAATTGCATCGGAATTAAATACAAAAGGCACAATGCCGACTCAAGTGCAAGAAGACTGGCTTTTCTTACTGTCTATGTTTTGAACCATTCCTGTGACACTAGTTATAGATTCGGATGCTTCCCTTCAGGTTTACTGTATCACTCAGACCTTCTTGTTGACGAAGAAACACAGAAATTGCATCGTAATAATATTCAAAAGGCCCAATACCGAATTAAGTACAAGAAAACTGACTCTTCTTACTGTCTATGTTTTGAACCATTCCTGTGACACTAGTTATAGATTCCGATGCTTCACTTAAGGGTTTACTGTATCCCTCTGACCTTCTTATTGACGATGAAACACAGAAATTGCATCGGAATTAAATACAAAAGGCACAATGCCGACATAAGTACAAGAAGACTGACTCTTCCTAATGTCTATGTTTTGAACCAATCCTGTGACACTAGTTTTAGATTCCGATGCTTCACTTCAGGTTTCCTGTATCCCTCTGACCTCTTTATTGACGATGAAACACAGAAATCACATCTTAATTAAATACAAAAGGCACAATGCCGACTTAAGTACAAGAACACTAACTCATTTTACTGTCTATGGTTTGAACCATTCCTGTGACACTAGTTATAGATTCCGATGCCTCACTTCAGGTTTACTGTATCCCTCTGACCTACTTATTGACGATGAATTACGTAAATTATATCGGAATTAAATACAACAGGCACATTGCCGACATAAGTACAAGAAGACTGACTCTTCTTACTGTCTATGTTTTGAACCATTCCTGTGACTCTAGTTATAGATTCCGATGCTTCATTTCAGGTTTACTGTATTCCTCTGACGATCTTATTGACGAAAAAACACAGAAATTGTAACGGAATTAAATACAAAAGGCACAATGCCGACTCAAGTACAAGAAAACTGTCTCTTCTTACTGTCTATGTTTTGAACCATTTCTGTGACACTAGTTATAGATTCCGATTCGTCACTTCAGGTTTACTGTATCCCTCTGACCTTCTTATTGACGAAGAAACACAGATATTGCATCGGAATTAAATACAAAAGGCACAATGCCGACTTAAGTACAAGAAGACTGACCCTTCTTACTGTCTATTTTTTGAACCAATCCTGTGTCACTAGTTATAAATTCCGATGCTTCACTTCAGGTTTACTGTATCCCTCTGAACTTCTTATTGACAATGAAACACAGATATTGCATCGGAATTAAATACAAAAGGCACAATGCCGACCTTAGTACAAAAAAACTGACTCTTTTTATTGTTTATGTTTTGAACCATTCCTGTGACACTAGTTATAGTTTCCGAAGCTTCATTTCAGGTTTACTGTATCCCTGTGACCTTCTTATTGACGATGAAACACAGAAATTGCATCGGAATTAAATACAAAAGGCACAATGCCGACCCAAGTACAAGAAGACTGGCTTTTCTTACTGTCTATGTTTTGAACCATTTCTGTGACACGAGTTATAGATTCCGATGCTTCACTTCAGGTTTACTGTATCCCTCTGACCTTCTTATTGACGAAGAAACACTGATATTGCATCGGAATTAGATACAAAAGGCCCAATGCCGACATAAGTATAAGAAGACTGACCCATCTTACTGTCTATGTTTTGAACCATTCCTGTGACACTAGTTATAGATTCCGATGCTTCACTTCAGGTTTACTGTATCCCTCTGACCTTTGTATTGACGATGAATCACAGAAACTGCATCGGAATTAAATACAAATGGCACAATGCCCACTTAAGTACAAAAAGACTGACTCTTCTTACTGTCTATGCTTTGAACCATTCCTGTGACACTAGTTATAGATTCAGATGCTTCACTTCAGGTTTACTGTATCGATCTGACCTTCATATTGACGATGAAACACAGAAATTGCATCGGAATTAAATACAAAAGGCACAATGCCGACTTAAGTACAAGAAAACTGAATCTTCTTACTGTCTATGTTTTGAACCATACCTGTGACACTAGTTATTGATTCCGATGCTTCACTTCAGGTTTACTGTATCACTCTAAGCTTCTTATTGACGATGAAACACAGAAATTGCATTGGAATTATATACAAAATGCACAATGCCGACTTAAGCACAAGAAAACTGACTCTTCCTACTGTCTATGTTTGAACCATTCCTGTGACACTAGTTATAAATTTCCGAAACTTCACTCCAGGTTTACTGTATCCCTTTCACCTTCCCATTCACGATGAAACACAGAAATTGCATCTTAATTAAATACAAAAGGCCCAATGCCGACTTAAGTACAAGAAGATTGGCTCTTCTTACTGACTATGTCTTTGAACCATTCCTGTGACACTAGTTATGGATTCCGATGCTTCACTTCAGGTTTACTGTATCCCTCTGACCTTATTATTGACGATGAAACACAGAAATTAAATCTTAATTAAATACAAAAGGCACAATGCCGAATTAAGTACAAGAAGACTGACTCTTCCTACTGTCTATGTTTTGAACCATTCCTGTGACACTAGTTATAGATTCCGATGCTTGACTTCAGTTTTACTGTATCCCTCTGACCTTCTTAATGACGAAAAAACACAGATATTGCATCGGAATTAAATACAAAGGGCACAATGCTGACTTAAGTACAAGAAGACGGACCCTTCTTACTGTCTATGTTTTGAACCATTCCTGTGACACTAGTTATAAATTCCGATGCTTCACTTCAGGTTTACTGTATCCCTCTGGCTTTCGTATTGACGATGAAACACAGAAATTGCATCGGAATAAAATACAAAAGGGACAATGCCGACTTAAGTACAAAAAGACTGACTGTTCTTACTGTCTATGATTTGAAAAATTCCTGTGACACTAGTTATAGATTCCGATGCTTCACTTCAGGTATACTGTATCCCTCTGACCTTCTTATTGACGATGAAACACAGAAATTGCATCGGAATTAAATACAAAAGGCACAATGCCGACTTAAGTACAAGAAGACTGACTCTTCTTACTGTCAATGTTTTCTACCATTCCGGTGACATTAGTTACAGAATCCGATGATTCACTTCAGGTTTACTGTATCCCTGTGACCTTCTTATTGACGACGAAACACGTAAATTGCATCGGAATTAAATACAAAAGGCACAATGCCGATATAAGTATAGGAAGAATGGGTCTTCTTACTGTCTATGTTTTGAACCATTTCTGTGACACTAGTTATAGATTCCGATGCTTCACTTCAGGTTTACTGTATCCAGCTGACCTTCTTATTGACGATGAAGCACAGAAATTGCATCGGAATTAAATAAAAAAGGCACAATGCCGACTTCAGTACAAGAACACTAACTCATCTTACTGTCTATGGTTTGAACCATTCCTGTGACACTAGTTATAGATTCCGATGCCTCACTTCAGGTTTACTGTATCCCTCTGACCTACTTATTGACGATGAATTACGTAAATTATATCGGAATTAAATACAAGAGGCACATTGCCGACTTAAGTACAAGAAAACTGACTCTTCCTAATGTCTATGCTTTGAACCAATCCTGTGACACTAGTTTTAGATTCCGATGCTTCACTTCAGGTTTCCTGTGTCCCTCTGACCTCTTTATTGACGATGAAACACAGAAATCGCATCTTAATTAAATACAAAAGGCACAATGCCGACTTAAGTACAAGAAGACTGACTCTTCTTACTGTCAATGTTTTCTACCATTCCGGTGACATTAGTTATAGAATCCGAAGATTCACTTCAGGTAACTGTATCCAGCTGACCTTCTTATTGACGATGAAACACAGAAATTGCATCGTAATTATATAAAAAAGGCACAATGCCGACTTAAGTACAAGAAGACTGACACTTCTTATTGTCTATGTTTTGAACCATTCCTGTGACACTAGTTATAGATTCCGATGCTTCACTTCAGGTTTACTTTATCCCTCTGACCTTCTTATTGACGATGAAACATAGAAATAGCATTTTAATTAAATACAAAAGGCACAATGCCGACTTCAGTACAAGAACACTAACTCATCTTACTGTCTATGGTTTGAACCATTCCTGTGACACTAGTTATAGATTCCGATGCCTCACTTCAGGTTTACTGTATCCCTCTGACCTACTTATTGACGATGAATTACGTAAATTATATCGGAATTAAATACAAGAGGCACATTGCCGACTTAAGTACAAGAAAACTGACTCTTCCTACTGTCTATGTTTTGAACCATTCCTGTGTCACTAGTTATAGATTCCGATGCATCACTTCAGGTATACTGTATGCCTCTGACCTTCTTATTGACGATGAAACACAGAAATTGCATCGGAATTAAATACAAAAGGCACAATGCCGACTTAAGTACAAGATAACTGACTCTTCTTACTGACTATGTTTGAACCATTCCTGTGACACTATTTATAGATTCCGATGCTTCACATCAGGTTTACTGTATGCCTCTGACCTGATTATTGACGATGAAACACAGAAATTAAATCTTAATTAAATACAAAAGGCACAATGCCGAATTAAGTACAAGAAGACTGACTGTTCCTACTGTCTATGTTTTGAACCATTCCTGTGACACTAGTTATAGATTCCGATGCTTCACTTCAGGTTTATTGTATCCCTCTGACGCTCTTATTGACGATGAAACACAGAAAATGCATCCGAATTAAATAGAAAAGGCACAATGCCGACACAAGTACAAGAAGGCTGGCTCTTATTACTGTCTATGTTTTGAAACATTTCTGTGACAATAGTTATAGATTCCGATGCTTCACTTCAGATTTACTGTATCCCTCTGAGCTTGTTATTGACGATGAAACACAGAAATTGCATCGGAATTAATTACAAAAGGCACAATGCCGACATAAGTACAAGAAGACTGACTCTTCTTACTGTCTATACTTTGAACCATTTCTGTGACACTAGTTATAGATTCCGATGCTTCACTTCAGGTATACTGTATCCCTCTGACCTTCTTATTGACGAAGAAATACAGAAATTGCATCGTAATTAAATACAAAAGGCACAATGCCGACTCAAGTACAAGAAGACAGATCCTTCTTACGGTCCATGTTTTGAACCATTCCTGTGACTCTAGTTATAGATTGCGATGCTTCACTTCAGGTTTCCTGTGTCCCTCTGACCTCTTTATTGACGATGAAACACAGAAATCGCATCTTAATTAAATACAAAAGGCACAATGCCGACTACACTACAAGAACACTAACTCATCTTACTGTCTATGGTTTGAACCATTCCTGTGACACTACTTATAGATTCCGATGCTTCACTTAAGCGTTTACTGTATCCCTCTGACCTTCTTATTGACGAAGAAACACATAGATTGCATCGGAATTAAATACGAAAGGCACAATGCCGACACAAGTACAAGAAGACTGGCTCTCCTTACTGTCTATGTTTTGAACCATTCCTGTGACACTAGTTATAGATTCCGATGCTTCACTTCAGGTTTACTGTATCCCTCTGACCTACTTATTGACGATGAATTACGTAAATTATATCGGAATTAAATACAAGAGGCACATTGCCGACTTAAGTACAAGAAAACTGACTCTTCCTACTGTCTATGTTTTGAACCATTCCTGTGTCACTAGTTATAGATTCCGAAGCTTCACTTCAGGTTTACTGTATCCCTTTCACCTTCCTATTGACGATGAAACACAGATATTGCATCTTCATTAAATACAAAATGCGCAATGCCGACTTAAGTACAAGATGATTGACTCTTCTTACTGACTATGCTTTGAACCATTCCTGTGACACTAGTTGTAGATTCCGATGCTTCACTTCAGGTTTACTGTATCCCTCTGACCTCTTTATTGACGATGAAACACAGAAATTGCATCGGAATAAAATACAAAAGGCACAATGCCGACTTAAGTACAAAAAGACTGACTGTTCTTACTGTCTATGATTTGAACAATTCCTGTGACACTAGTTATAGATTCCGATGCTTCACTTCAGGTATACTGTATCCCTCTGACCTTCTTATTGACGATGAAACACAGAAATTGCATCGGAATTAAATACAAAAGGCACAATGCCGACTTAAGTACAAGATAACTGACTCTTCTTACTGACTATGTTTTGAACCATTCCTGTGACACTAGTTATAGATTCCGATGCTTCACATCAGGTTTACTGTATGCCTCTGACGTGATTATTGACGATGAAACACAGAAATTAAATCTTAATTAAATACAAATGGCACAATGCCGCATTAAGTACAAGAAGACTGACTGTTCCTACAGTCTATGTTTTGAACCATTCCTGTGACACTAGTTATAGATTCCGATGCTTCACTTCAGGTTTACTGTATCCCTCTGACGCTCTTATTGACGATGAAACACAGAAGTCGCATCCGAATTAAATAGAAAAGGCACAATGCCGACACAAGTACAAGAAGGCTGGCTCTTATTACTGTCTATGTTTTGAAACATTTCAGTGACACTAGTTATAGATTCCGATGCTTCCCTTCAGGTTTACTGCATCCCTCAGACCTTCTTATTGACGAAGAAGCACAGAAATTGCATCGTAATTATATTCAAAAGGCCCAATGCCGACCTAAGTACAAGAAAACTGACTCTTCTTACTGTCTATGATTTGAACTATTCCTGTGACACTAGTTATAGATTCCGATACTTCAGTTCAGGTTTACTGTCTCCCTGTGACCTTCTTATTGACGATGAAACACAGAAATTGCATCGGAATTAATAACAATAGGCACAATGCCGACTTATGTACAAGAAAACTGACTCTTCTTACTGTCTATGCTTTGTACCATTCCTTAGACACTAGTTATAGATTCCGATGCTTCACGTCAGGTTTACTGTATTCCTCTGACCTTCTTATTGACGATGAAACACGTAAATTGCATCGGAATTAAATACAAAAGGCACAATGCCGACTTAAGTACAAGAAGACTGACCCTTCTTACTGTCTATGTTTTGAACCTCTCCTGTGACACCAGTTATAGATTCCGATGCTTCACTTCAGGTTTACTGTATCCCTCTGACTTTCGTATTGACGATGAAACACAGAAATTGCATCGGAATTAAATACAAAAGGCACAATGCCGACTTAAGTACAAAAAGACTGACTCTTCTTAGTGTCTATGTTTTGAACCATTCCTGTGACACTAGTTATAGATTCCGATGCTTCACTTCAGGTTTACTGTATCCCTCTGACCTTCATATTGACGATGAAACACGTAAATTGCATCGGAATTAAATACAAAAGGCACAATGCCGACTCAAGTACAAGAAGACTGGCTCTTCTTACTGTCTATGTTTTGAACCATTTCAGTGACACTAGTTATAAATTCCGATGCTTCACTTCAGGTTTACTGCATCCCTCTGACCTTCTTATTGACGAAGAATTATAGATATTGCATCGGAATTAAATACCAAAGGCACAATGCCGACTTAAGTTCAAGAAGACAGATCCTTCTTACGGTCCATGTTTTGAACCATTCCTGTGACTCTAGTTATAGATTGCGATGCTTCACTTCAGGTTTACTGTATCCCTCCGACCTTCTTATTGACGATCAAACACAGAAAATTCATCGGAATTAAATACAAAAGGCACAATGCCGACTCAAGTACAAGAAGACTGGCTCTTCTTACTGTCTATGGTTTGAGCCATTCTTGTGACACTAGTTATAGATTCCGATGCTTCACTTCAGGTTTACTGTATCCAGCTGACCTTCTTATTGACGATGAGGCACAGAAATTGCATCGGAATTAAATACAAAATGCAAAATGCCCACTTAAGTACAAGAAGACTGACTCTTCTTACTGTCTATGATTTGAACCATTCCTGTGACACTAGTTATAGGTTCCCATGCTTCACTTCAGTTTTACTGTATCCCTCTGACCTTCTTATTGACGATGAAACACAGAAATTGCATCGGAATTAAATACAAAAGGCACAATGCCGACATTAGTACAAGAAGACTGACTCTTCCTAATGTCTATGTGTTGAACCAATCCTGTGACACTAGTTTTAGATTCCGATGCTTCACTTCAGGTTTCCTGTGTCCCTCTGACCTCTTTATTGACGATGAAACACAGAAATCGCATCTTAAGTAAATACAAAAGGCACAATGAAGACTTAAGTACAAGAAGACTGACTCTTCTTACTGTCAATGTTTTCTACCATTCCGGTGACATTAGTTATAGAATCCGATGATTCACTTCAGGTAACTGTATCCAGCTGACCTTCTTATTGACGATGAAACACAGAAATTGCATCGTAATTATATACAAAAAGCACAATGCCGACTTAAGTACAAGAAGACTGACTCTTCTTACTGTCTATGTTTTGAACCATTCCTGTGACACTAGTTATAGATTCCGATGCCTCACTTCAGGTTTACTGTATCCCTCTGACCTACTTATTGACGATGAATTACGTAAATTATATCGGAATTAAATACAAGAGGCACATTGCCGACTTAAGTACAAGAAGACTGACTCTTCTTACTGTCTATGTTTTGAACCATTCCTGTGACTCTAGTAATAGATTCCGATGCTTCATTTCAGGTTTACTGTATCCTTCTGACGATCTTATTGACGAAAAAACACAGAAATTGTATCGGAATTAAATACAAAAGCACAATGCCGACTCAAGTACAAGAAGACTGTCTCTTCTTACTGTCTATGTTTTGAACCATTTCTGTGACACTAGTTATAGATTCCGATTCGTCACTTCAGGTTTACTGTATCCCTCTGACCTTCTTATTGACGATGAAACACAGATATTGCAACGGAATTAAATACAAAAGGCACAATGCCGACTTAAGTACAAGAAGAGTGACCCTTCTTACTGTCTATTTTTTGAACCAATCCTGTGACACTAGTTATAAACTCCGATGCTTCACTTCAGGTTTACTGTATCCCTCTGACCTTCTTATTGACAATGAAACACAGAAATTGCTTCGGAATTAAATTCCAAAGGCACAATGCCGATCTTAGTACAAAAAAACTGACTCTTTTTATTGTTTATGTTTTGAACCGTTCCTGTGACACTAGTTATAGTTTCCGAAGCTTCATTTCAGGTTTACTGTATCCCTCTGACCTTTGTATAGACGATGAATCACAGAAACTGCTTCGGAATTAAATACAAATGGCACAATGCCCACTTAAGTACAAAAAGACTGACTCTTCTTACTGTCTATGCTTTGAACCATTCCTGTGACGCTAGTTATAGATTCAGATGCTTCACTTCAGGTTTACTGTATCGATCTGACCTTCATATTGACGATAAAAACAGAAATTGTATCGGAATTAAATACAAAAGGCACAATGCCGACTCAAGTACAAGAAGACTGTCTCTTCTTACTGTCTATGTTTTGAACCATTTCTGTGACACTAGTTATTGATTCCGATGCTTCACTTCACGTTTACTGTATTCCTCTGACCTTCTTATTGACGATGAAACACGTAAATTGCATCGGAATTAAATACAAAAGGCACAATGCCGACTTAAGTACAAGAAGACTGACCCTTCTTACTGTCTATGTTTTGAACCTTTCCTGTGACACTAGTTATAGATTCCGATGCTTCACTTCAGGTTTACTGTATCCCTCTGACTTTCGTATTGACGATGAAACACAGAAATTGCATCGGAATTAAATACAAAAGGCACAATGCCGACTCAAGTGCAAGAAGACTGGCTTTTCTTACTGTCTATGTTTTGAACCATTTCTGTAACACTAGTTATAGATTCCGATGCTTCACTTCAGGTTTACTGTATCCCTCTGAGCTTCTTATTGACGATGAAACACAGAAATTGCATCGGAATTATATACAAAAGGCACAATGCCGACTTAAGCACAAGAAAACTGACTCTTCCTACTGTCTATGTTTTGAATCATTCCTGAGTCACTAGTTATAGATTCCGAAGCTTCACTTCAGGTTTACTGTATCCCTTTCACCTTCCTATTGACGATGAAACACAGATATTGCATCTTAATTAAACACAAAAGGCACAATGCCGACTTAAGTACAAGAAGATTGACTCTTCTTACTGTCTATGCTTTGAACCATTCCTGTGACACTAGTTGTAGATTCCGATGCTTCACTTCAGGTTTACTGTATCCCTCTGACCTTCTTATTGACGTTGAAACACGTAAATTGCATCGGAATTAAATACAAAAGGCACAATGCCGATATAAGTATAAGAAGAATGGGTCTTCTTATTGTCTATGTTTTGAACCATTCCTGTGACACTAGTTATAGCTTCCGATGCTTCACTTCAGGTTTACCGTATCCCTCTGACTTTCTTATTGACGATAAAACACAGAAGTTGCATCCTAATTAAATACAAAAGGCACAATGCCGACTCAAGTACAAGAAGACTGGCTCTTCTTACTGTCTATGTTTTGAACCATTTCTGTGACACTAGTTATAGATTCCGATGCTTGACTTCAGTTTTACTGTATCCCTCTGACCTTCTTAATGACGAAAAAACACAGATATTGCATCGGAATTAAATACAAAAGGCACAATCCTGACTTAAGTACAAGAAGACGGACCCTTCTTACTGTCTATGTTTTGAACCATTCCTGTGACACTAGTTGTAGATTCCGATGCTTCACTTCAGGTTTACTGTATGCCTCTGACTTTCGTATTGACGATGAAACACAGAAATTGCATCGGAATAAAATACAAAAGGCACAATGCCGACTTAAGTACAAGATAACTGACTCTTCTTACTGACTATGTTTTGAACCATTACTGTGACACTAGTTATAGATTCCGATGCTTCACATCCGGTTTACTGTATGCCTCTGACCTTATTATTGACGATGAAACACAGAAATTAAATCTTAATTAAATACAAAAGGCACAATGCCGAATTAAGTACAAGAAGACTGTTCCTACTGTCTATTTTTTGAACCATTCCTGTGACACTAGGTATAGATTCCGATGCTTCACTTCAGGTTTACTGTATCCCTCTGACGCTCTTATTGACGATGAAACACAGAAGTTGCATCCGAATTAAATAGAAAAGGCACAATGCCGACACAAGTACAAGAATTCTGGCTCTTATTACTGTCTATGTTTTGAAACATTTCTGTGACACTAGTTATAGATTCCGATGCTTCCCTTCAGGTTTACTGCTTCCCTCAGACCTTCTTATTGACGAAGAAGCACAGAAATTGCATCGTAATTATATTCAAAAGGCCCAATGCCGACCTAAGTACAAGAAAACTGACTCTTCTTACTGTCTATGATTTGAACCATTCCTGTGACACTAGTTATAGATTCCGATACTTCAGTTCAGGTTTACTATCTCCCAGTGACCTTCTTATTGACGATGAAAAACAGAAATTGCATCGGAATTAATTACGAAAGGCACAACGCCGACTTATGTACAAGAAAACTGACTCTTCTTACTGTCTATGTTTTGAACCATTCCTTAGACACTAGTTATAGATTCCGATCCTTCACTTCACGTTTACTGTATTCCTCTGACCTTCTTATTGACGATGAAACACGTAAATTGCATCGGAATTAAATACAAAAGGCACAATGCCGACTTAAGTACAAGAAGACTGACCCTTCTTACTGTCTATGTTTTGAACCTTTCCTGTGACACTAGTTATAGATTCCGATGCTTCACTTCAGGTTTACTGTATCCCTCTGACTTTCGTATTGACGATGAAACACAGAAATTGCATCGGAATTAAATACAAAAGGCACAATGCCGACTTAAGTACAAAAAGACTGACTCTTCTTACTGTCTATGTTTTGAACCATTCCTGTGACACTAGTTATAGATTCCGATGCTTCACTTCAGGTTTACTGTATCCCTCTGACCTTCTTATTGACGATGAAACACGTAAATTGCATCGGAATTAAATACAAAAGGCACAATGCCGACTTAAGTACAAGAAGAATGCCTCTTCTTACTGTCTATGTTTTGAATCATTCCTGTGACACTAGTTATAGATTCCGATGCTTCACTTCAGATTTACTGTATCCCTCTCAGCTTCTTATTGACGATGAAACACGGAAATTGCATCGGAATTATTTACAAAATGCACAATGCCGACATAAGTACAAGAGGACTGACTCTTCTTACTGTCTATATTTGAACCATTTCTGTGACACTAATAATAGATTCCGATGCTTCACTTCAGGTCTACTGTATCCCTCTGACCTTCGTATTGACGATGAAACACAGAAATTGCAGCGGAATTAAATACAAAAGGCACAATGCCGACTTAAGTTCAAGAAGACAGATCCTTCTTACGGTCTATGTTTTGAACCATTCCTGTGACTCTAGTTATAGATTCCGATGCTTCACTTCAGGTTTACTGTATCCCTCTGACCTTCGTATTGACGATGAAACACAGAAATTGCAGCGGAATTAAAAAAAAAATTCACAATGCCGACTTAAGTACAAAGAGACTGACTCTACTTACTGTCTATGTTTTGAACCATGCCTGTGACACTAGTTATAGATTCCGATGCCTCACTTCAGGGTTACTGTATCCTTGTGAGCTTCTTATTGACGATGAAACACAGAAATTGCATCGGAAATATATACAAAAGGCACAATGTCGACTTAAGTACAAGAAGACTGACTCTTCTTACTGTCTATGTTTTGAACCATTCCTGTGACACTAGTTATAGATTCCGATGCTTCACTTCAGGTTTACTGTATCCCTCTGACCTTCTTATTGACGATGAAACACAGAAATTGCATGTTAATTAAATACAAAAGGCACAATGCCGACTTAAGTACAAGAACACTGACTCTTCTTACTGTCATTGGTTTGATACATTCCTGTGACACTAGTAATAGATTCCCATGCTTCACATCATGTATACTGTTTCCCTCTGACCTTCTTATTGACGATCAAGCACAGAAAATTCATCGGAATTAAATACAAAAGGCACAATGCCGACTTAAGTACAAAAAGACTGACTCTTCTTACTGTCTATGTTTTGAACCATTCCTGTGTCACTAGTTATAGATTCCGAAGCTTCACTTCAGGTTTACTGTATCCCTTTCACCTTCCTATTGACGATGAAACACAGATATTGCATCGTAATTAAATACAAAAGGCACAATGCCGACTTAAGTACAAGAAGATTGACTCTTCTTACTGACTATGCTTTGAACCATTCCTGTGACACTAGTTGTAGATTCCGATGCTTCACTTCAGGTTTACTGTATCCCTCTGACCTTCTTATTGACGAAGAAACACGTAAATTGCATCGGAATTAAATACAAAAAGCACAATGCCGACTTAAGTATAAGAAGAAAGGGTCTTCTTACTGTCTATGTTTTGAAAAATTCCTGTGACACTAGTTATAGATTCCGATGCTTCACTTCAGGTTTACCGTATCCCACTGACCTTCTTATTGACGATGAAACACAGAAGTTGCATCCTAATTAAATACAAAAGGCACAATGCCGACTCAAGTACCAGAAGACTGGCTCTTCTTACTATGTTGTGAACAATTTCTGTGACACTAGTTATAGATTCCGATGCTTGACTTCAGTTTTACTGTATCCCTCTGACCTTCTTAATGACGAAGCAACACAGATATTGCATCGGAATTAAATACAAAAGGCACAATGCCGACTTAAGTTCAAGAAGACAGATCCTTCTTACGGTCTATGTTTTGAACCGTTCCTGTGACACTAGTTATAGATTCCGATGCTTCACTTCAGGTTTACTGTATCCCTCTGAAGCTCTTATTGACGATGAAACACAGAAGTTGGATCCGAATTAAATACAAGAGGCACAATGTCGACCCAAGTACAAGAAGACTGGCTCTTCTTACTGTCTAAGTTTTGAACCATTCCTGTGACACTAGTTATAGATTCCGATGCTTCAGTTCAGGTTTACTGTCTCCCTGTGGCCTTCTTATTGACGATGAAACACAGAAATTGCATCGGAATTAAATACAAAAGGCACAATGCCGATATAAGTATAAGAAGAATGGGTCTTCTTACGGTCTATGCTTTGAACCATTCCTGTGACACTAGTTATAGATTCCGATGCTTCACTTCAGGTTTACCGTATCCCTCTGACCTTATTGATGATGAAACACAGACGTTGCATCCTAATTGAATACAAAAGGCACAATGCCGACTCAAGTACAAGAAGACTGGCTCTTCTTACTGTCTATGTTTTGAACCATTTCTGTGACACTAGTTATAGATTCCGATGCTTGACTTCAGTTTTACTGTATCCCTCTGACCTTCTTAATGACGAAAAAACACAGATATTGCATCGGAATTAAATACAAAAGGCACAATGCTGACTTAAGTACAAGAAGACGGACCCTTCTTACTGTCTATGTTTTGAACCATTCCTGTGACACTAGTTGTAGATTCCGATGCTTCACTTCAGGTTTACTGTATGCCTCTGACTTTCGTATTGACGATGAAACACAGAAATTGCATCGGAATAAAATACAAAAGGCACAATGCCGACTTAAGTACAAAAAGACTGACTGTTCTTACTGTCTATGTTTTGAACAATTCCTGTGACACTAGTTATAGATTCCGATGCTTCACTTCAGGTATACTGTATCCCTCTGACCTTCTTATTGACGATGAAACACAGAAATTGCATCGGAATTAAATACAAAAGGCACAATGCCGACTTAAGTACAAGAAGACTGACTGTTCCTACTGTCTATGTTTTGAACCATTCCTTTGACACTAGGTATAGATTCCGATGCTTCACTTCAGGTTTACTGTATCCCTCTGACGCTCTTATTGACGATGAAACACAGAAGTTGCATCCGAATTAAATAGAAAAGGCACAATGCCGACACAAGTACAAGAAGGCTGGCTCTTATTACTGTCTATGTTTTGAACTATTTCTGTGACACTAGTTGTAGATTCCGATGCTTCCCTTCAGGTTTACTGCTTCCCTCAGACCTTCTTATTGACGAAGAAGCACAGATATTGCATCGTAATTATATTCAAAAGGCCCAATGCCGACCTAAGTACAAGAAAACTGACTCTTCTTACTGTCTATGATTTGAACCATTCCTGTGACACTAGTTATAGATTCCGATACTTCAGTTCAGGTGTACTGTCTAACTGTGACCTTCTTATTGACGATGAAAAACAGAAATTGCATCGGAATTAATTACAAAAGGCACAATGCCGACTTATGTACAAGAAAACTGACTCTTCTTACTGTCTATGTTTTGAACCATTCCTTAGACACTAGTTATAGATTCCGATGCTTCACTTCACGTTTACTGTATTCCTCTGACCTTCTTATTGACGATGAAACACGTAAATTGCATCGGAATTAAATACAAAAGACACAATGCCGACTTAAGTACAAGAAGACTGACCCTTCTTACTGTCTATGTTTTGAACCTTTCCTGTGACACTAGTTATAGATTCCGATGCTTCACTTCAGGTTTACTGTATCCCTCTGACTTTCGTATTGACGATGAAACACACAAATTGCATCGGAATTAAATACAAAAGGCACAATGCTGACTTAAGTACAAAAAGACTGACTCTTCTTACTGTCTATGTTTTGAACCATTCCTGTGACACTAGTTATAGATTCCGATGCTTCACTTCAGGTTTACTGTATCCCTCTGACCTTCTTATTGACGATGAAACACGTAAATTGCATCGGAATTAAATACAAAAGGCACAATGCCGACTTAAGTACAAGAAGAATGCCTCTTCTTACTGTCTATGTTTTGAACCATTTCTGTGACACTAGTTATAGATTCCGATGCTTCACTTCAGGTATACTGTATCCCTCTGACCTTCTTATTGACGAAGATATACAGAAATCGCATCGGAATTAAATACAAAAGGCACAATGCCGACTTAAGTTCAAGAAGACAGATCCTTCTTACGGTCTATGTTTTGAACCATTCCTGTGACTCTAGTTATAGATTCCGAAATTCACTTCAGGTTTACTGTATCCCTCTGACCTTCGTATTGACGATGAAACACAGAAATTGCACCGGAATTAAAAAAAAAATTCACAATGCCGACCTAAGTACAAAAAGACTGACTCTACTTACTGTCTATGTTTTGAACCATGCCTGTGACACTACTTATAGATTCCGATGCTTCGCTTCAGGGTTACTGTATCCTTGTGAGCTTCTTATTGACGATGAAACACAGAAATTGCATCGGAAATATATACAAAAGGCACAATGTCGACTTAAGTACAAGAAGACTGACTCTTCTTACTGTCTATGTTTTGAACCATTCCTGTGACACTAGTTATAGATTCCGATGCTTCACTTCAGGTTTACTGTATCCCTCTGACCTTCTTATTGACGATGAAACACGTAAATTGCATCGGAATTAAATACAAAAGGCACAATGCTGACTTAAGTACAAGAAGACGGACCCTTCCTACTGTCTATGCTTTGAACCATTCCTGTGACACTAGTTGTAGATTCCGATGCTTCACTTCAGGTTTACTGTATGCCTCTGACTTCCGTATTGACGATGAAACACAGAAATTGCATCGGAATAAAATACAAAAGGCACAATGCCGAATTAAGTACAAGAAGACTGACTGTTCCTACTGTCTATTTTTTGAACCATTCCTGTGACACTAGGTATAGATTCCGATGCTTCACTTCAGGTTTACTGTATCCCTCTGACGCTCTTATTGACGATGAAACACAGAAGTTGCATCCGAATTAAATAGAAAAGGCACAATGCCGACACAAGTACAAGAAGGCTGGCTCTTATTACTGTCTATGTTTTGAAACATTTCTGTGACACTAGTTATAGATTCCGATGCTTCCCTTCAGGTTTACTGCTTCCCTCAGACCTTCTTATTGACGAAGAAGCACAGAAATTGCATCGTAATTATATTCAAAAGGCCCAATGCCGACCTAAGTACAAGAAAACTGACTCTTCTTACTGTCTATGATTTGAACCATTCCTGTGACACTAGTTATAGATTCCGATACTTCAGTTCAGGTTTACTATCTCCCTGTGACCTTCTTATTGACGATGAAACACGTAAATTGCATCGGAATTAATTATAAAAGGCACAATGCCGACTTAAGTACAAGAAGACTGACCCTTCTTACTGTCTTTGTTTTGAACCTTTCCTGTGACACCAGTTATAGATTCCGATGCTTCACTTCAGGTTTACTGTATCCCTCTGACTTTCGTATTGACGATGAAACACAGAAATTGCATCGGAATTAAATACAAAAGGCACAATGCCGACTTAAGTACAAAAAGACTGACTCTTCTTACTGTCTATGTTTTGAATCATTCCTGTGACACTAGTTATAGATTCCGATGCTTCACTTCAGATTTACTGTATCCCTCTCAGCTTCTTATTGACGATGAAACACGGAAATTGCATCGGAATTATTTACAAAATGCACAATGCCGACATAAGTACAAGAGGACTGACTCTTCTTACTGTCTATGTTTTGAACCATTTCTGTGACACTAATAATAGATTCCGATGCTTCACTTCAGGTCTAGTGTATCCCTCTGACCTTCGTATTGACGATGAAACACAGAAATTGCAGCGGAATTATATACAAAAGGCACAATGCCGACTTAAGTTCAAGAAGATAGATCCTTCTTACGGTCTATGTTTTGAACCATTCCTGTGACTCTAGTTATAGATTCCGATGCTTCACTTCAGGTTTACTGTATCCCTCTGACCTTCGTATTGACGATGAAACACAGAAATTGAAGCGGAATTAAAAAAAAAATTCACAATGCCGACTTAAGTACAAAGAGACTGACTCTACTTACTGTCTATGTTTTGAACCATGCCTGTGACACTAGTTATAGATTCCGATGCCTCACTTCAGGGTTACTGTATCCTTGTGAGCTTCTTATTGACGATGAAACTCAGAAATTGCATCGGAAATATATACAAAAGGCACAATGTCGACTTAAGTACAAGAAGACTGACTCTTCTTACTGTCTATGTTTTGAACCATTCCTGTGACACTAGTTATAGATTCCGATGCTTCACTTCAGGTTTACTGTATCCCTCTGACCTTCTTATTGACGATGAAACACAGAAATTGCATGTTAATTAAATACAAAAGGCACAATGCCGACTTAAGTACAAGAACACTGACTCTTCTTACTGTCATTGGTTTGAACCATTCCTGTGACACTAGTAATAGATTCCCATGCTTCACATCATGTATACTGTTTCCCTCTGACCTTCTTATTGACGATCAAGCACAGAAAATTCATCGGAATTAAATACAAAAGGCACAATGCCGACTTAAGTACAAAAAGACTGACTCTTCTTACTGTCTATGTTTGAACCATTCCTGTGACACTAGTTATAGATTCCGATGCTTCACTTCAGGTTTACTGTATCCCTCTGAGCTTCTTATTGACGATGAAACACAGAAATTGCATCGGAATTATATACAAAAGTCACAATGCCGACTTAAGCACAAGAAAACTGACTCTTCCTACTGTCTATGTTTTGAACCATTCCTGTGTCACTAGTTATAGATTCCGAAGCTTCACTTCAGGTTTACTGTATACCTTTCACCTTCCTAAAGACGATGAAACACAGATATTGCATCTTAATTAAATACAAAAGGCACAATGCCGACTTAAGTACAAGAAGATTGACTCTTCTTACTGACTATGCTTTGAACCATTCCTGTGACACTAGTTGTAGATTCCGATGCTTCACTTCAGGTTTACTGTATCCCTCTGACCTTCTTATTGACGAAGAAACACGTAAATTGCATCGGAATTAAATACAAAAAGCACAATGCCGACTTAAGTATAAGAAGAAAGGGTCTTCTTACTGTCTATGTTTTGAAAAATTCCTGTGACACTAGTTATAGATTCCGAAGCTTCACTTCAGGTTTACTGTATCCCTTTCACCTTCCTAAAGACGATGAAACACAGATATTGCATCCTAATTAAATACAAAAGGCACAATGCCGACTCAAGTACCAGAAGACTGGCTCTTCTTACTATGTTGTGAACAATTTCTGTGACACTAGTTATAGATTCCGATGCTTGACTTCAGTTTTACTGTATCCCTCTGACCTTCTTAATGACGAAGAAACACAGATATTGCATCGGAATTAAATACAAAAGGCACAATGCTGACTTAAGTACAAGAAGACCGACCCTTCTTACTGTCTATGTTTTGAACCATTCCTGTGACACTAGTTATAGATTCCGGTGCTTCACTTCAGGTTTACTGTATCCCTCTGACTTTCGTATTGACGATGAAACACAGAAATTGCATCGGAATAAAATACAAAAGGCACAATGCCGACTTAAGTACAAAAAGACTGACTCTTCTTACTGTCTATGTTTGAACCGTTCCTGTGACACTAGTTATAGATTCCGATGCTTCACTTCAGGTTTACTGTATCCCTCTGACCTTCTTATTGACGATGAAACACAGAAATTGCACCGGAATTAAATACAAAAGGCACAATGCCGACTTAATTACAAGATATCTGACTCTTCTTACTGACTATGATTTGAACCATTCCTGTGACACTAGTTATAGATTCCGATGCTTCACTTCAGGTTTACTGTATGCCTCTGACCTTATTATTGACGATGAAACACAGAAATTAAATCTTAATTAAGTACAAAAGGCACAATGCCGAATTAAGTACAAGAAGACTGACTCTTCCAACTGTCTATGTTTTGAACCATTCCTGTGACACTAGTAATAGATTCCGATGCTTCACTTCAGGTTTACTGTATCCCTCTGACGCTCTTATTGACGATGAGACACAGAAGTTGGATCCGAATTAAATACAAGAGGCACAATGTCGACCCAAGTACAAGAAGACTGGCTCTTCTTACTGTCTAAGTTTTGAACCATTCCTGTGACACTAGTTATAGATTCCGATGCTTCAGTTCAGGTTTACTGTCTCCCTGTGGCCTTCTTATTGACGATGAAACACAGAAATTGCATCGGAATTAAATACAAAAGGCACAATGCCGATATAAGTATAAGAAGAATGGGTCTTCTTATTGTCTATGCTTTGAACCATTCCTGTGACACTAGTTACAGATTCCGATGCTTCACTTCAGGTTTACCGTATCCCTCTGACCTTCTTATTGATGATGAAACACAGACGTTGCATCCTAATTGAATACAAAAGGCACAATGCCGACTCAAGTACAAGAAGACTGGCTCTTCTTACTGTCTATGTTTTGAACCATTTCTGTGACACTAGTTATAGATTCCGATGCTTGACTTCAGTTTTACTGTATCCCTCTGACCTTCTTAATGACGAAAAAACACAGATATTGCACCGGAATTAAATACAAAAGGCACAATGCTGACTTAAGTACAAGAAGACGGACCCTTCTTACTGTCTATGTTTTGAACCATTCCTGTGACACTAGTTGTAGATTCCGATGCTTCACTTCAAGTTTACTGTATGCCTCTGACTTTCGTATTGACGATGAAACACAGAAATTGCATCGGAATAAAATACAAAAGGCACAATGCCGACTTAAGTACAAAAAGACTGACTGTTCTTACTGTCTATGTTTTGAACAATTCCTGTGACACTAGTTATAGATTCCGATGCTTCACTTCAGGTATACTGTATCCCTCTGACCTTCTCATTGACGATGAAACACAGAAATTGCATCGGAATTAAATACAAAAGGCACAATGCCGACTTAAGTACAAGAAGACTGACTGTTCCTACTGTCTATGTTTTGAACCATTCCTTTGACACTAGGTATAGATTCCGATGCTTCACTTCAGGTTTACTGTATCCCTCTGACGCTCTTATTGACGATGAAACACAGAAGTTGCATCCGAATTAAATAGAAAAGGCACAATGCCGACACAAGTACAAGAAGGCTGGCTCTTATTACTGTCTATGTTTTGAACTATTTCTGTGACATTAGTTATAGATTCCGATGCTTCCCTTCAGGTTTACTGCTTCCCTCAGACCTTCTTATTGACGAAGAAGCACAGATATTGCATCGTAATTATATTCAAAAGGCCCAATGCCGACCTAAGTACAAGAAAACTGACTCTTCTTACTGTCTATGATTTGAACCATTCCTGTGACACTAGTTATAGATTCCGATACTTCAGTTCAGGTTTACTGTCTCCCTGTGACCTTCTTATTGACGATGAAAAACAGAAATTGCATCGGAATTAATTACAAAAGGCACAATGCCGACTTATGTACAAGAAAACTGACTCTTCTTACTGTCTATGCTTTGAACCATTCCTTAGACACTAGTTATAGATTCCGATGCTTCACTTCACGTTTACTGTTTTCCTCTGACCTTCTTACTGACGATGAAACACGTAAATTGCATCGGAATTAAATACAAAAGACACAATGCCGACTTAAGTACAAGAAGACTGACCCTTCTTACTGTCTATGTTTTGAACCATGCCTGTGACACTAGTTATAGATTCCGATGCTTCGCTTCAGGGTTACTGTATCCTTGTGAGCTTCTTATTGACGATGAAACACAGAAATTGCATCGGAAATATATACAAAAGGCACAATGTCGACTTAAGTACAAGAAGACTGACTCTTCTTACTGTCTATGTTTTGAACCATTCCTGTGACACTAGTTATAGATTCCGATGCTTCACTTCAGGTTTACTGTATCCCTCTGACCTTATTATTGACGATGAAACACAGAAATTAAATCTTAATTAGATACAAAAGGCACAATGCCGAATTAAGTACAAGAAGACTGGCGCTTCTTACTGTCTATGTTTTGAACCATTTCTGTGACACTAGTTATAGTTTCGGATGCTTCCCTTCAGGTTTACTGTATCCCTCAGACCTTCTTATTGACGAAGAGACATAGAAATTGACCCGTAATTATATTCAAAAGTCCCAATGCCGACTAAAGTACAAGAAAACTGACTCTTCTTACTGTCTATGTTTTGAACGATTCCTGTGACACTAGTTATAGATTCCGATGCTTCACTTCAGGTTTACTGTATCCCTCTGACCTTCGTATTGACGATGAAACACAAAAATTGCATCGGAATTAAATACAAAAGGCACAATGCCGACTGAAGTAGAAGAAGACTGGCTCTTCTTACTAACTATGTTTTGAACCATTTCTGTGACACTAGTTATAGATTCAGATGCTTCACTTCAGGTTTACTGTATCCCTCTGACCTTCTTAATGACGAAGAAACACAGATATTGCATCGCAATTAAATACAAAAAGCACAATGCCGACTTAAGTACAAGAAGACTGACCCTACTTACTGTCTATGTTTTGAACGATTCCTGTGACACTAGTTATAGATTCCGATGCTTCACTTCAGGTTTGCTGTATCCCTCGGACCTTCAGGTTTGCTGTATCCCTCGTACCTTCTTATGGACGATCTAACACAGAAAATTCATCGGAATTAAATACAAAAGGCACAATGCCGACTTCAGTACAAAAAGACTGACTCTTCTTACTGTCTATGTTTTGAACCATTCCTGTGACACTAGTCATAGATTCCGATGCTTCACTTCATTTTTACTGTATCCCTCTGACCTTCTTATTAACGATGAAACACAGAAATTGCATCGGAATTAAATACAAAAGGCACAATGCCGACTTAAGTACAAGATAACTGACTCTTCTTACTGACTATGATTTGAACCATTCCTGTGACACTAGGTATAGATTCCGATGCTTCACTTCAGGTATACTGTATCCCTCGGACCTTCGTATTGACGATGAAACACGTAAATTGCATCGGAATTAAATACAAAAGGCACAATGCCGACTCAAGTACAAGAAGACTGGCTCTTCTTACTGTCTATGTTTTGAACCATTTCTGTGACACTAGTTATAGATTCCGATGGTTCACTTCAGGTTAACTGTATCCCTTTCACCTTCTTATTGACGATGAGACACAGTAATTGCAACTTAATTAAATACAAAAGGCACAATGCCGACTTAAGTACAAGAACACTGACTCTTCTTACTGTCTATGGTTTGAACCATTCCTGTGACACTAGTAATACATTCCGATACTTCACTTCAGGTTTACTGTATCCCTCTGACCTTCTTATTGACGATCAAACACAGAAAAATCATCGGAATTAAATACAAAAGGCACAATGCCGACTTAAGTACAAAAAGACTGACTCTTCTTGCTGTCTATGTTTGAACCATTCCTGTGACACTAGTTATAGATTCCGATGCTTCACTTCAGGTTTACTGTAACCCTTTGACCTTCTTATTAACGATGAAACCCAGAAATAGCATCGGAATTAAATACAAAAGGCACAATGCCGGCTTGAGTACAAGATAACTGACTCTTCTTACTGACTATGATTTGAACCATTCCTGTGACACTAGTTAAAGATTCCGATGCTTTACTTCAGGTTTACTGTATCCCTCTGAGCTTCTTATTGACGATGAAACACAGAAATTGCATCGGAATTATATACAAAAGGCACAATGCCGACTTAAGGACAAGAAGACTGTCTATTCTTACTGTCTATGTTTGAATCATTATTGTGACACTAGTTATAGATTCCGATGCTTCACTTCAGGTTTACTGTATCCCTTTCACCTTTTTATTGACGATGAAACACAGAAATTGCATCTAAATTAAATACAAAAAGCACAAAGGCGACTTAAGTACAAGAAGACTGCTTCTTCTTACTGTCTATGTTTTGAACCATTCCTGTGACACTGGTTATAGATTCCGATGCTTCACTTCAGGTTTACTGCATCCCTCTGACCTTCGTATTGACGCTGAAACACAGAAATTGCATCGGAATTAAATACAAAAGGCACAATACCAACTTAGGTACATGAAGACTGACTCCTCTTACTGTCTATGTTTTGAACCATTCCTGTGACACTACTTATAGATTCTGATGCTTCACTTCAGGTTTACCGTATCCCTCTGACGCTCTTATTGATGATGAAACACAGAAGTTGCATCCGAATTAAGTACAAAAGGCACAATTCCGACCCAAGTTAAAGAAGACTGGCGCTTCTTACTGTCTATGTTTTGAACCATTTCTGTGACACTAGTTATAGTTTCGGATTCTTCCCTTCAGGTTTACTGTATCCCTCAGACCTTCTTATTGACGAAGAGACACAGAAATTGCACCGTAATTATATTGAAAAGTCCCAATGCCGACTTAAGTACAAGAAAACTGACTCTTCTTACTGTCCATGTTTAAACCATTCCTGTGACACTAGTTATAGATTCCGATGCTTCACTTCAGGTTTACTGTATCCCTCTGACCTTCGCATTGACGATGAAACACTGAAATTGCATCGGAATTAAATACAAAAGGCACAATGCCGACTTAAGTACAAGATAACTGACTCTTCTTACTGACTATGTTTTGAACCATTCCTGTGACACTATTTATAGATTCCGATGCTTCACTTCAGGTTTGCTGTATCCCTCGGACCTTCAGGTTTGCTGTATCCCTCGTACCTTCTTATTGACGATCTAACACAGAAAATTCATCGGAATTAAATACAAAAGTCAAAATGCCGACTTCAGTACAAAAAGACTGACTCTTCTTACTGTCTATGTTTTGAACCATTCCTGTGACACTAGTCATAGATTCCGATGCTTCACTTCAGGTTTACTGTATCCCTCTGACCTCCTTATTAACGATGAAACACAGAAATTGCATCGGAATTAAATACAAAAGGCACAATGCCGACTTAAGTACAAGATAAATGACTCTTCTTACTGACTATGTTTTGAACCATTCCTGTGACACTAGTTATACATTCCGATGCTTCACTTCAGGTTTGCTGTATCCCTCGGACCTTCAGGTTTGCTGTATCCCTCGCACCTTCTTATTGACGATCAAACACAGAAAATTCATCGGAATTAAATACAAAAGGCACAATGCCGACTTCAGTACAAGAACACTGACTATTCTTACTGTCTATGTTTTGAACCATTCCTGTGACACTAGTTATAGATTCCGATGCTTCACTTCAGGTTTACTGTATCCCTCTGACCATCTTATTGATGAAGAAACACAGATATTGCATCGGATTAAATACAAAAGGCACAATGCCGACTTAAGTACAAGGAGACTGACCCTTCTTAAAGTCTATGTCTTGAACCATTCCTGTGACACTAGTTATAGATTCCGATGCTTCACTTCAGGTTTACTGTATCTCTCTGACCTTCGTATTGACAATGAAACACAGAAATTGCATCGGAATTAAATACAAAAGGCACAATGCCGACTCAAGTACAAGAAGACTGGCTCTTCATACTGTCTATGTTTTGAACCATTTCTGTGACACTAGTTATAGATTCCGATGCTTCACTTCAAGTTTACTGTATCCCTCTGACCTTCTCATTGACGAAGAAACACAGATATTTCATCGGATTAAATACAAAAGGCACAATGCTGACTTCAGTACAAGAAGACTGACCCTTCTTACTGTCTATGTTTTGAACCATTCCTGTGACACTAGTTAGAGATTCCGTATGCTTCAATTCAGGTTTGCTGTATCCCTGTGAGCTTCTTATTGACGATGAAACACGGAAATTGCGTCAGAATTGCATACAAAAGGCACAATGCCAACTTAAGTACAAGAGGACTGACTCTTTTTACTGTCTATGTTTTGAACCATTTCTGTGACACTAGTTATAGATTCCGATGCTTCACTTCAGGGTTTCTGTATCCCTTTCACCTCCTTATTGATGATGAAACACAGAAATTGCATCTTAATTAAATACAAAAGGCCCAATGCCGATTTAAGTACAAGAACACTGACTCTTCTTACTGTCTATGGTTTGAACCATTCCTGTGACACTAGTAATAGATTCCGATGCTTCATTTCAGGTTTACTGTATTCCTCTGACCTTCTTATTGACGATCAAACACATTAAATTCACTGGAATTAAATACAAAAGGCACAATGCCGGCTCAAGTACAAGAAGAATGGCTCTTCTTACTGTCTATGTTTTAACCATTCCTGTGACGCTAGTTATAGATTCCGATGCTTCACTTCAGGTTTACTGTATCCCTCTGACCTACTTATTGACGATGAAACACGTAAATTGCATCGGAATCATATACAACGGGCACAATGCCGACTTAAGCACAAGAAGACTGACTCTTCTTACTGTCTATGTTTTGAACCATTCCTGTGACACTACTTAAAGATTTCGATGCTTCACTTCAGGTTTACTGTATCCCTCTGCATTCCTGTTACACTAGTTATAGATTCCGATGCTTCACTTCAGGTTTACTGTATCCCACTGACCTTGTTATTGACGATGAAACACGTAATTGCATCGGAATTAAATACAAAAGGCACAATGCCGACTTCAGTACAAGAACACTAACCCATCTTACTGTCTATGGTTTGAACCATTCCTGTGACACTAGTTATAGATTCCGATGCTTCACTTCAGGTTTACTGTATCCCTCTGACCTACCTATTGACGATGAAACACGTAAATTGCATCGGAATCATATACAAAGGGCACAATGCCGACTTAAGCACAAGAAGACTGACTCTTCTTACTGTCTATGCTTTGAACAAATTCTGTGACACTTGTTATAGGTTCTGATGCTTCACTTCAGGTTTACTGTATCCCTCTGACCCTCCTATTGACGAAGAAACACAGATATTGCATCGGAATTAAATACAAAAGGCAAAATGCCGACTCAAGTACAAGAAGACTGGCTCTTCTTACTAACTATGTTTTGAACCATTTCTGTGACACTAGTTATAGATTCCGATGCTTCACTTCAGGTTTACTGTATCCCTCTGACCTTCTTAATGATGAAGAAACACAAATATTGCATCGGAATTAAATACAAAAGGCACAATGCCGACTTAAGTACAAGAAGACTGACCCTTCTTACTGTCTATGTTTTGAACGATTCCTGTGACACTAGTTATAGATTCCGATGCTTCACTTCAGGTTTACTGTATCCCTCTGACCTTCGTATTGACGATGAAACACAGAAATTGCATCGGAATTAAATACAAAAGGCACAAAGCCGACTTAAGTACAAAAAGACTGACTCTTCTTACTGTCTATGTTTTGAACCATTCCTGTGGAACTAGTCATAGATTCCGATGCTTCACTTCAGGTTTACTGTATCCCTCTGACCTTCTTATTAACGATGAAACCCAGAAATTGCATCGGAATTAAATACAAAAGACACAATGCCGACTTAAGTACAAGATAACTGACTCTTCTTACTGACTGTGTTTTGAACCATTCCTGTGACACTAGTTATAGATTCCGATGCTTCACTTCAGGTTTGCTGTATCCCTCGGACCTTCAGGTTTGCTGTATCCCTCGTACCTTCTTATTGACGATCTAACACAGAAAATTCATCGGAATTAAATACAAAAGGCACAATGCCGACTTCAGTACAAAAAGACTGACACTTCTTACTGTCTATGTTTTGAACCATTCCTGTGACACTAGTCATAGATTCCGATGCTTCACTTCAGGTTTACAGTATCCCTCTGACCTTCTTATTAACGATGAAACACAGAAATTGCATCGGAATTAAATACAAAAGGCACAATGCCGACTTAAGTACAAGATAACTGACTCTTCTTACTGACTATGTTTTGAACCATTCCTGTGACACTAGTTATAGATTCCGATGCTTCACTTCAGGTTTGCTGTATCCCTCGGACCTTCGGGTTTGCTGTATCCCTCGGACCTTCATATTGACGATCAAACACAGAAAATTCATCGGAAATAAATACAAAAGGCACAATGCCGACTTTAGTACAGGAACACTGACTATTCTTACTGTCTATGTTTTGAACCATTCCTGTGACACTAGTTATAGATTCCGATGCTTCACTTCAGGTTTACTGTATCCCTCTGACCTTCTTATTGACGATGTAACACAGAAATTGAATCGGAATTAAATACAAAAGCACAATGCCGACTCAAGTACAAGAAGACTGGCTCTTCTTACTGTCTATGTTTTGAACCATTTCGGTGACACTAGTTATAGATTCCGATGCTTAACTTCAGGTTTACTGTATCCCTTTGACCTTCTTATTGACGAAGAAACACAGATATTGCATCGGATTAAATACAAAAGGCACAATGCCGACTTAAGTACAAGAACACTGACCCTTCTTACTGTCTATGTTTTGAACCATTCCTGTGACACTAGTTATAGATTTCGATGATGCACTTCAGTTTTACTGTATCCCTCTGGGCTTCTTATTGACGATGAAACACAGAAATTGCATCGGAATCATATACAAAAGGCACAATGCCGACTTAAGGACAAGAAGGCTGACTATTCTTACTGTCTATGGTTTGAATCATTCCTGTGACACTAGTTATAGATTCCGATGCTTCACTTCAGGTTTACTGTATCCCTCTGACCTAATTATTGACGATGAAACACAAACATTGCATCTTAATTAAATACAAAAGGCACAATGCCGACTTCAGTACAAGAACACAGACTTTTCTTACTGTCTATGGTTTGAACCATTCCTATGACACTACTTATGGATTCCGATGCTTCACTTCAGGTTTGCTGTATCCCTCGGACCTATAGGTTTGCTGTTTCCCTCGGACTTTCTTAATGACGTTCAAATACAGAAAATTCATCGGAATTAAATACAAAAGGCACAATGCCGACTTCAGTACAAGAACACTGACTATTCTTACTGTCTATGATTTGAACCAATCCTGTGACACTAGTTATAGATTCTGATGCTTCACTTCAGGTTTATTGCATCCCTCTGACCTTCGTATTGACGATGAAACACAGAAATTGCATCGGAATTAAATACAAAAGGCACAATTGCGACTTAAGTACAAGAAGACTGACTCCTCTTACTGTCTATGTTTTGAACCATTCCTGTGACACTACTTATAGATTCCGATGCTTCACTTCAGGTTTACTGTACCCCTCTGACGCTCTTATTGATTACGAAACACAGAAGTTGCATCCGAATTAAGTACAAAAGGCACAATTCCGACCCAAGTACAAGAAGACTTGCTCTTCTTACTGTCTATGTTGTGAACCATTCCTGTGACACTAGTTATAGATTCCGACGCTTCACTTAGGGTTTACTGTGTCCCTCTGACCTTCTTATTGACGAAGAAACACATAAATTGCATCGGAATTAAATACAAAACGCACAATGCCGACTCAAGTACAAGAAGACTGGCGCTTCTTACTGTCTATGTTTTGAACCATCTCTGTGACACTAGTTATAGTTTCGGATGCTTCCCTTCAGGTTTACTGTATCCGTCATACCATCTTATTGACGAAGAGACACAGAAATTGCACCGTAATTATATTCAAAAGACCCAATGCCGACTTAAGTACAAGAAAACTGACTCTTCATATTGTCTATGTTTAAACCATTCCTGTGACACTAGTTATAGATTCCGATGCTTCACTTCAGGTTTACTGTATCCCTGTGATCTTCTTATTGACGATGAAACACAGAAATTGCATCGGAGTTAAATACAAAAGGCACAATGCCGACTTAAGTACAAGAAAACTGACTCTTCTTACTGTCTATGCTTTGAACCATTCCTGTGACACTAGTTATAGATTCCGATGCTTCACTTCAGGTTTACTGTATCCCTCTGACCTTCTTATTGACGATGAAACACGTAAATTGCATCGGAATTAAATACAAAAGGCACAATGCCGACTTAAGTACAAGAAGACTGGCTCTTCTTACTGACTATGTTTCGAACCATTCCTGTGACACTAGTTATAGATTCCGATGCTTCACTTCAGGTTTGCTATATCCCTCGAACCTTCAGGTTTGCTGTATCCCCCGTACCTTATTGTTGTCGATCTAACACAGAAAATTCATCGGAATTAAATACAAAAGGCACAATGCCGACTTCTGTACAAGAACACTGACTATTCTTACTCTCTATGTTTGAACCATTCCTGTGACACTAGTTATAGATTCCGATGCTTCACTTCAGGTTTACTGTATCCCTCTGACCTTTTTATTGACGAAGAAACACAGATATGGGATCGAATTAAATACAAAAGTCACAATGCCGACTTAAGTACAAGAAGACCGTCCCTTCTCACTGTCTATGTTTTGAACCATTCCTGTGACACTAGTTATAGATTTCGATGCTTCACTTCAGGTTCACTGTATCCCTCTGACCATCGTATTGACGATGAAACACAGAAATTGCATCTTAAATAAATACAAAAGGCACAATGCCGACTTAAGTACATGAACACTGACCCTTCTGACTGTCTATGGTTTGAACCATTCCTGTGACACTAGTAATAGATTCCGATGCTTCACTTCAGGTTTACTGTATCCCTCTGACCTTCGTATTGACGATCAAACACAGAAAAGTCATCGGAATTAAATAAAAAAGGCACAAAGCCGACTCAAGTACAAGAAGACTGGCTCTTCTTACCGTCTATGATTTGTACCATTCCTGTGACACTAGTTATAGATTCCGATGCTTCACTTCAGGTTTACTGTATCCAGCTGACCTTATTGACGATGAAGCACACAAATTGCATCGGAATTATATACAAAAGGCACAATGCTGACTTAAGTACAAGAGGACTGACTCTTCTTACTGTCTATGGTTTTAACCATTCCTGTGACACTACTTAAAGATTTCGATGCTTCACTTCAGGTTTACTGTATCCCTCTGACCTTCTTATTGACGATGAAACACAGAAATTGCATCTTAATTAAATACAAAAGGCACAATGCCGACTTCAGTACAGAACACTAACTAATCTTACTGTCTATGGGTTGAACCATTCCTATGACACTAGTTACAGATTCCGATGCTTCATTTCAGGTTTACTGTATCCCTCTGACTTACTTATTGACGATGAAACACGTAAATTGCATCGGAATCATATACAAAATGCACAATGCCGACTTAAGCACAAGAAGACTGATTATTCTTACTGTCTATGTTTTGAACCATTTCTGTGACACTAGTTATAGATTCCGATGCTTCACTTCAGGTTTACTCTATCGCTCTGACCTTCGTATTGACGATGAAACACAGAAATTGCATCGGAATTAAATACAAAAGGCACAATGCCGACTTAAGTACAAAAAGACTGACTCTTCTTACTGTCTATGTTTTGAAAAATTCCTGTGACACTAGTTATAGATTCCGTATGCTTCACTTCAGGTTTGCAGTATCCCTGTGAGCTTCTTATTGACGATGAAACACAGAAATTGCATCAGAATTATATACAAAAGGCACAATGCCGACTTAAGTACAAGAGGACTGACTCTTCTTACTGCCTATGTTTTGAACCATTCCTGTGACACTAGTTATAGATTCCGATGCTTCACTTCAGGGTTTCTGTATCCCTTTCACCTTCTTATTGATGATGAAACACAGAAATTGCATCTTAATTAAATACAAAAGGCACAATGCCGTCTTAAGTACAAGAACACTGTCACTTCTTACTGTCTATGGTTTGAACCATTCCTGTGACACTGGTAATAGATTCCGATGCTTCACTTCAGGTTTACTGTATACCTCTGACCTTCTTATTGACGATCAAACACAGAAAATTCATCGGAATTAAATACAAAAGGCACAATGCCGGCTCAAGTACAAGAAGACTGGCTCTTCTTACTGTCTATGTTTTGAACCATTCCTGTGACGCTAGTTATAGATTCCGATGCTTCACTTCAGGTTTACTGTATCCAGCTGACCTTCTTATTGACCATGAAGCACTGAAATTGCTTCGGAATTATATACAAAAGGCACAATGCCGAATTAAGTACAAGAAGACTGACTCTTCTTACTGTCCATGATTTGAACCATTCCTGTGACACTAGTTAAAGGTTTCGATGCTTCACTTCAGGTATACAGTATCCCTCTGACCTTCTTATTGACGATGAAACACAGAAATTGCATCATAATTAAATACAAAAGGCTCAATGCCGACTTCGTGACAAGAACATTAACCCATCCTACTGTCTATGGGTTGAACCATTCCTGTGACACTAGTTATAGATTCCGATGCTTCACTTCAGGTTTACTGTATCCCTCTGACCTTCCTATTGACGAAGAAACACAGATATTGCATCGGAATTAAATACAGAAGGCACAATGCCGACCTAAGTACAAGAAAACTGATTCTTCTTACTGTTTATGTTTTGAACCATTCCTGTGACACTAGTTATAGATTCCGTTGCTTCATTTCAGGTTTTTTGTATCCCTGTGACCTTCTTATTGACGATGAAACGCAGAAATTGCATCGGAATTAAATACAAAAGGCACAATGACGACTTACGTACAAGAAAACTGACTCTTCTTACTGTCCATGATTCGAACCATTGCTGTTACACTAGTTATAGATTCCGAAGCTTCACGTCAGGTTTACTGTATCCCTCTGACCTACTTATTGACGATGAAACACGTAAATAGCATCGGAATTAAATACAAAAGGCACAATGCCGACTTAAGCACAAGAAGAGTGACTCTTTTTACTGTCTATGTTTTGAACCATTCCTGTGACACTAGTTATAGATTCCGATGCTTCACGTCAGGTTTACTGTATCCCTGTGACCTTCTTATTGACGATGAAACACAGAAATTGCATTGAAATTAAATACAAAAGGCACAATGCCGACATAAGTACAAGAAAACTGACTCCTCTTACTGTCTATGTTTTGAACCATTCCTGTGACACTAGTTAAAGATTCCGATGCTTCACTTCAGGATTACTGTATCCCTTTCACCTTCTTATTGACGATGAAACACAGAAATTGCATCTTAATTAAATACAAAAGGCACAATGCCGACTTCAGTACAAGAACACTAACTCATCTAACTGTCTATGGTTTGAACCATTCCTGTGACGCTAGTTATAGATTCCGATGCTTCACTTCAGGTTTACTGTATCCCTCTGACCTACTTATTGACGATGAAACACGTAAATTGCATCGGAATTAAATACAAAAGGCACAATGCCGACATAAGTACAAGAAGACTGACTCTTCTTACTGTCTATGCTTTGAACAATTCCTGTGACACTAGTTATAGATTCCGATGCTTCACTTCAAGTTTACTGTATCCCTGTGACCTTCTTATTGACGATGAAACTCAGAAATTGCATCGGAGTTAAATACAAAAGGCACAATGCCGACTTAAGTATAAGAAAACTGACTCTTCTTACTGTCTATGATTTGAACCACTCCTGTGACACTAGTTATAGATTCCGATGCATCACTTCAGGTTTACTGTATCCCTCTGACCTTCGTATAGACGATGAAACACAGAAATTGCATCGGAATTAAATACAAAAGGCACAAAGCCGACTTAGGTACAAAAAGACTGACTCTTCTTACTGTCTATGTTTTGAACCATTCCTGTGACACTAGTTAAAGGTTTCGATGCTTCACTTCAGGTATACAGTATCCCTCTGACCTTCTTATTGACGATGAAACACAGAAATTGCATCATAATTAAATACAAAAGGCTCAATGCCGACTTCGTGACAAGAACATTAACCCATCCTACTGTCTATGGGTTGAACCATTCCTGTGACACTAGTTATAGATTCCGATGCTTCACTTCAGGTTTACTGTATCCCTCTGACCTTCCTATTGACGAAGAAACACAGATATTGCATCGGAATTAAATACAGAAGGCACAATGCCGACCTAAGTACAAGAAAACTGATTCTTCTTACTGTTTATGTTTTGAACCATTCCTGTGACACTAGTTATAGATTCCGTTGCTTCATTTCAGGTTTTTTGTATCCCTGTGACCTTCTTATTGACGATGAAACGCAGAAATTGCATCGGAATTAAATACAAAAGGCACAATGACGACTTACGTACAAGAAAACTGACTCTTCTTACTGTCCATGATTCGAACCATTGCTGTTACACTAGTTATAGATTCCGAAGCTTCACGTCAGGTTTACTGTATCCCTCTGACCTACTTATTGACGATGAAACACGTAAATAGCATCGGAATTAAATACAAAAGGCACAATGCCGACTTAAGCACAAGAAGAGTGACTCTTTTTACTGTCTATGTTTTGAACCATTCCTGTGACACTAGTTATAGATTCCGATGCTTCACGTCAGGTTTACTGTATCCCTGTGACCTTCTTATTGACGATGAAACACAGAAATTGCATTGAAATTAAATACAAAAGGCACAATGCCGACATAAGTACAAGAAAACTGACTCCTCTTACTGGCTATGTTTTGAACCATTCCTGTGACACTAGTTAAAGATTCCGATGCTTCACTTCAGGATTACTGTATCCCTTTCACCTTCTTATTGACGATGAAACACAGAAATTGCATCTTAATTAAATACAAAAGGCACAATGCCGACTTCAGTACAAGAACACTAACTCATCTAACTGTCTATGGTTTGAACCATTCCTGTGACGCTAGTTATAGATTCCGATGCTTCACTTCAGGTTTACTGTATCCCTCTGACCTACTTATTGACGATGAAACACGTAAATTGCATCGGAATTAAATACAAAAGGCACAATGCCGACATAAGTACAAGAAGACTGACTCTTCTTACTGTCTATGCTTTGAACAATTCCTGTGACACTAGTTATAGATTCCGATGCTTCACTTCAAGTTTACTGTATCCCTGTGACCTTCTTATTGACGATGAAACTCAGAAATTGCATCGGAGTTAAATACAAAAGGCACAATGCCGACTTAAGTATAAGAAAACTGACTCTTCTTACTGTCTATGATTTGAACCACTCCTGTGACACTAGTTATAGATTCCGATGCATCACTTCAGGTTTACTGTATCCCTCTGACCTTCGTATAGACGATGAAACACAGAAATTGCATCGGAATTAAATACAAAAGGCACAAAGCCGACTTAGGTACAAAAAGACTGACTCTTCTTACTGTCTATGTTTTGAACCATTTCTGTGACACTAGTCATAGATTCCGATGCCTCACTTCAGGTTTACTGTATCCCTCTGACCTTCTTATTAACGATGAAACACAGAAATTGCATCGGAATTAAATACAAAAGGCACAATGCCGACTTAAGTACAAGATAACTGACTCTTCTTACTGACTATGTTTTGAACCATTCCTGTGACACTATTTATAGATTCCGATGCTTCACTTCAGGTTTGCTGTATCCCTCGGACCTTCAGGTTTGCTGTATACCTCGGACCTTCTTACTGACGATCAAACACAGAAAATTCATCGGAATTATATACAAAAGGCACAATGCCGACATCAGTACAAGAACACTGACTATTCTTACTGCCTATGATTTGAACCATTCCTGTGACACTAGTTATAGATTCCGATGCTTCACTTCAGGTTTACTGTATCCCTCTGACCTTCTTATTGACGATGAAACACAGAAATTGCATCTTAATTAAATACAAAAGGCACAATGCCGACTAAAGTACAAGAACACTGACTCTTCTTACTGTCTATGGTTTCAACCATCCCTGTGACACTAGTTAAAGATTCCGATGCTTCACTTCAGGTTTACTGTATCCCTCTGACCTTCTTATTGACGATGAAACACAGAAATTGCATCTTAATTAAATACAAAAGGCACAATGCCGACTTCAGTACAAGAACACTAACTCATCTTACTGTCTATGGTTTGAACCATTCCTGTGACGCTAGTTATAGATTCCGATGCTTCACTTCAGGTTTACTGTATCCCTCTGACCTACTTATTGACGATGAAACACGTAAATTGCATCGGAATTAAATACAAAAGGCACAATGCCGACATAAGTACAAGAAGACTGACTCTTCTTACTGTCTATGTTTTGAACAATTCCTGTGACACTAGTTATAGATTCCGATGCTTCACATCAAGTTTACTGTATCCCTGTGACGCTCTTATTGAGGATGAAACACAGAAGTTGCATCCGAATTAAATACAAAAGGCACAATGCCGACGCAAGTACAAGAAGACTGGCTCTTCTTACTGTCTATGTTTTGAACCATTTCTGTGACACTAGTCATAGATTCCGATGCCTCACTTCAGGTTTACTGTATCCCTCTGACCTTCTTATTAACGATGAAACACAGAAATTGCATCGGAATTAAATACAAAAGGCACAATGCCGACTTAAGTACAAGATAACTGACTCTTCTTACTGACTATGTTTTGAACCATTCCTGTGACACTATTTATAGATTCCGATGCTTCACTTCAGGTTTGCTGTATCCCTCGGACCTTCAGGTTTGCTGTATCCCTCGGACCTTCAGGTTTGCTGTTTCCCTCGGACCTTCTTATTGACGATCAAACACAGAAAATTCATCGGAATTAAATACAAAAGGCACAAAGCCGACATCAGTACAAGAACACTGACTATTCTTACTGCCTATGATTTGAACCATTCCTGTGACACTAGTTATAGATTCCGATGCTTCACTTCAGGTTTACTGTATCCCTCTGACCTTCTTATTGACGATGTAACACGTATCGGAATTAAATACAAAAGGCACAATGCCGACTCAAGTACAAGAAGACTGGCTCTTCTTACTGTCTATGTTTTGAACCATTTCTGTGACACTAGTTATAGATTCCGATGCTTAACTTCAGGTTTACTGTATCCCTCTGATCTTCTTATTGACGAAGAAACACATATATTGCATCGGATTAAATACAAAAGGCACAATGCCGCCTTAAGTACAAGAAGTCTGACCTTTCTTACTGTCTATGTTTTGAACCATTCCTGTGACACTAGTTATAGATTCCGATGCTTCACTTCAGGTTTACTGTATCACCCTGACCTTCGTATTGACGATGAAACACAGAAATTGCATCGGAATTAAATGCAAAAGGCACAATGCCGACTTAAGTACAAGAAGACTGACCCTTCTTACTGTCTATGTTTTGAACGATTCCTGTGACACTAGTTATAGATTCCGATGCTTCACTTCAGGTTTACTGTATCCCTCTGACCTTCTTATTGACGATGTAACACGGATCGGAATTAAATACAAAAGGCACAATGCCGACTCAAGTACAAGAAGACTGTCTATTCTTACTGTCTACGTTTTGAATCATTCCTGTGACACTAGTTATAGATTCCGATGCTTCACTTCAGGTTTACTGAATCCCTTTCACCTTTTTATTGAAGATGAAACACAGAAATTGCATCTTAATTAAATACAAAAAGCACAATGGCGACTTAAGTACAAGAAGACTGCTTCTTCTTACTGTCTATGTTTTGAACCATTTCTGTGACACTAGTTATAGTTTCGGATGCTTCACTTCAGGTTTGCTGTATCCCTGTGACCTTCTTATTGACGATGAAACACAGAAATTGCATCGGAATTAAATACAAAAGGCACAAAGCCGACTTATGTACAAAAAGACTGACTCTTCTTACTGTCTATGTTTTGAACCATTCCTGTGACACTAGTCATAGATTCTGATGCTTCACTTCGGGTTTACTGTATCCCTCTGACCTTCTTATTAACGATGAAACACAGAAATTGCATCGGAATTAAATACAAAAGGCACAATGCCGATTTAAGTACAAGATAACTGACTCTTCTTACTGACTATGTTTTGAACCATTCCTGTGACACTAGTTATAGATTCCGATGCTTCACTTCTGGTTTGCTGTATCCCTCGGACCTTCAGGTTTGCTGTATCCCTCGTACCATCTTATTGACGATCTAACACAGAAAATTTATCGGAATTAAATACAAAAGGCACAATGCCGACTTCAGTACAAAAAGACTGACTCTTCTTACTGTCTATGTTTTGAACCATTCCTGTGACACTAGTCATAGATTCCGATGCTTCACTTCAGGTTTACTGTATCCCTCTGACCTTCTTATTAACGATGAAACACAGAAATTGCATCGGAATTAAATACAAAAGGCACAATGCCGACTTAAGTACAAGATAAATGACTCTTCTTACTGACTATGTTTTGAACCATTCCTGTGACACTAGTTAAGAATTCCGATGCTTCACTTCAGGTTTACTGTATCCCTCTGACCTTCTTATTAACGATGTAACACAGAAATTGCATCGGAATTAAATACAAAAGGCACAATGCCGACTCAAGTACAAGAAGAGTGGCTCTTCTCACTGTCTATGTTTTGAACCATTTCTGTGACACTAGTTATAGATTCCGATGCATAACTTCAGGTTTACTGTATCCCTCTGACCCTCTTATTGACGAAGAAACACAGATATTGCATCGGATTAAATACAAAAGGCACAATGCCGACTTAAGTACAAGGAGACTGGCCCTTCTTAAAGTCTATGTCTTGAACCATTCCTGTGACACTAGTTATAGGTTCCGATGCTTCACTTCAGGTTTACTGTATCTCTCTGACCTTCGTATTGACAATGAAACACAGTAATTGCATCGGAATTAAATACAAAAGGCACAATGCCGACTTAAGTACAAGAAGACTGACCCTTCTTACTGTCTATGTTTTGAACGATTCCTGTGACACTAGTTATAGATTCCGATGCTTCACATCAGGTTTACTGTATCCCTCTGACCTACGTATTGACGACGAAACACAGAAATAGCATCGGAATTAAATACAAAAGGCACAAAGCCGACTTAAGTACAAAAAGACTGACTCTTCTTACTGTCTATTTTTTGAACTATTTCTGTGACACTAGTTATAGTTTCCGATGCTTCACTTCAGGTTTACTGTATCCCTCTGACCTTTTTATTGACGAAGAAACACAGATATGGCATCGAATTAAATACAAAAAGCACAATGCCGACTTAACTTCTCACTGTCTATGTTTTGAACCATTCCTGTGACACTAGTTATAGATTCCGATGCTTCACTTCAGGTTTACTGTATCCCTCTGACCTTCGTATTGACGATGAAACACAGAAATTGCATCTTAAATAAATACAAAAATCACAATGCCGACTTCAGTACATGAACACTGACTCTTCTTACTGTCTATGGTTTGAACCATTCCTGTGACACTAGTAATAGATTCCGATGCTTCACTTCAGGTTTACTGTATCCCTCTGACCTTCTTATTGACGATCAAACACAGAAAATTCATCGGAATTAAATACAAAAGGCACAAAGCCGACTCAAGTACAAGAAGACTGGCTCTTCTTACTGTCTATGATTTGAACCATTCCTGTGACACTAGTTATAGATTCCGATGCTTCACTTCAGGTTTACTGTATCCAGCTGACCTTATTGACGATGAAGCACAGAAATTGCATCGGAATTATATGCAAAAGGCACAATGCTGACTTAAGTACAAGAAGACTGACTCTTCTTACTGTCTATGTTTTGAACCATTCCTGTGACACTACTTAAAGATTTCGATGCTCCACTTCAGGTTTACTGTATCCCTCTGACCTTCTTATTGACGATGAAACACAGGAATTGTATCTTAATTAAATACAAAAGGCACAATGCCGACTTCAGTACAAGAACACTAACTAATCTACGGTCTATGGTTTGAACCATTCCTATGACACTAGTTATAGATTCCGATGCTTCACTTCAGGTTTACTGTATCCTTCTGACTTACTCATTGACGATGAATCACGTAAATTGCATCGGAATCATATACAAGAGGCACAATGCCGACTTAAGCACAAGAAAACTGACTCTTCTTACTGTCTATGTTTTGAACCATTCCTGTGACACTAGTTATAGATTCCGATGCTTCACGTCAGGTTTACTGTATCGCTGTGACTTTCTTATTTACGATGAAACACAGAAATTGCATCGGAATTAAATACAAAAAGCACAATGCCGACTCAATTACAAGAAGACTGTCTCTTCTTACTGTCTATGTTTTGAACCATTTCTGTGACACTAGTTATAGATTCCGTGCTTCACTTCCGGTTTACTGTATCCTTCTGACCTTCTTAATGGCGATGTAACACAGAAATTGCATCGGAATTAAATACAAAAGGCACAATGCCGACTCAAGTACAAGAAGACTGGCTCTTCATACTGTCTATGCTTTGAACCATTTCTGTGACACTAGTTATAGATTCCGATGCTTCACTTCAGGTTTACTGTATCCCTCTGACCTTCTCATTGACGAAGAAACACAGATATTTCATCGGATTAAATACAAAAGGCACAATGCTGACTTCAGAACAAGAAGACTGACCCTTCTTACTGTCTATGTTTTGAACCATTCCTGTGACACTAGTTATAGATTCCGATGCTTCACTTCAGGTTTACTGTATCCCTCTGACCTTCGTATTGACGATGAAACACAGAAATTGCATCGGAATTAAATACAAAAGTCACAATGCCGACTTAAGTACAAAAAGACTGGCTCTTCTTACTGTCTATGTTTTGAAAAATTCCTGTGACACTAGTTAGAGATTCCGTATGCTTCAATTCAGGTTTGCTGTATCCCTGTGAGCTTCTTATTGACGATGAAACACAGAAATTGCATCGGAATTTAATACAAAAGGCACAATGCCGACATAAGTACAAGAACACTGACTCTTCTTACTGTCTATGTTTTGAACCATTTCTGTGACACTAGTTATAGATTCCAATGCTTCACTTCAGGGTTTCTGTATCCCTTTCACCTCCTTATTGATGATGAAACACAGAAATTGCATCATAATTAAATACAAAAGGCCCAATGCCGACTTAAGTACAAGAACACTGACTCTTCTTACTGTCTACGGTTTGAACCATTCCTGTGACACTAGTAATAGATTCCGATGCTTCACTTCAGGTTTACTGTATTCCTCTCACCTTCTTATTGACGATCAAACACAGAAAATTCATCGGAATTAAATAAAAAAGGCACGATGCCGGCTCAAGTACAAGAAGACTGGCTCTTCTTACTGTCTATGTTTTAACCATTCCTGTGACGCTAGTTATAGATTCCGATGCTTCACTTCAGGTTTACTGTATCCCTCTGACCTACTTATTGACGATGAAACACGTAAATTGCATCGGAATCATATACAAAGGGTCCAATGCCGACTTAAGCACAAGAAGACTGACTCTTCTTACTGTCTATGTTTTGAACCATTCCTGTGACACTACTTAAAGATTTCGATGCTTCACTTCAGGTTTACTGTATCCCTCTGACCTTCTTATTGACGATGTAACACAGAAATTGCATCGGAATTAAATACAAAAGGCACAATGCCGACTCAAGTACAAGAAGAGTGGCTCTTCTCACTGTCTATGTTTTGAACCATTTCTGTGACACTAGTTATAGATTCCGATGCTTAACTTCAGGTTTACTGTATCCCTCTGTCCATCTTATTGACGAAGAAACACAGATATTGCATCGGATTAAATACAAAAGGCACAATGCCGACTTAAGTACAAGGAGACTGACCCTTCTTAAAGTCTATGTCTTGAACCATTCCTGTGACACTAGTTATAGATTCCGATGCTTCACTTCAGGTTTACTGTATCTCTCTGACCTTCGTATTGACAATGAAACACAGAAATTGCATCGGAATTAAATACAAAAATCACAATGCCGACTTCAGTACATGAACACTGACTCTTCTTACTGTCTATGGTTTGAACCATTCCTGTGACACTAGTAATAGATTCCGATGCTTCACTTCAGGTTTACTGTATCCCTCTGACCTTCTTATTGACGATCAAACACAGAAAATTCATCGGAATGAAATACAAAAGGCACAAAGCCGACTCAAGTACAAGAAGACTGGCTCTTCTTACTGTCTATGATTTGAACCATTCCTGTGACACTAGTTATAGATTCGGATGCTTCACATCAGGTTTACTGTATCCAGCTGACCTTATTGACGATGAAGCACAGAAATTGCATCGGAATTATATACAAAAGGCACAATGCTGACTTAAGTACAAGAAGACTGACTCTTCTTACTGTCTATTTTTGAACCATTCCTGTGACACTACTTAAAGATTTCGATGCTTCAATTCAGGTTTGCTGAATCCCTCGTACCTTATTATTGACGATCTAACACAGAAAATTCATCGGAATTAAATACAAAAGGCACAATGCCGACATAAGTACAAGAAAGCTGACTCTTCTTACTGTCTATGTTTTGAACCATTTCTGTGACACTAGTTATAGATTCCGATGCTTCACTTCAGGGTTTCTGTATCCCTTTCACCTCCTTATTGATGATGAAACACAGAAATTGCATCTTAATTAAATACAAAAGGCCCAATGCCGACTTAAGTACAAGAACACTGACTCTACTTACTGTCTACGGTTTGAACCATTCCTGTGACACTAGTAATAGATTCCGATGCTTCATTTCAGGTTTACTGTATTCCTCTCACCTTCTTATTGACGATCAAACACAGAAAATTCATCGGAATTAAATACAAAAGGCACAATGCCGGCTAAAGTACAAGAAGACTGGCTCTTCTTACTGTCTATGTTTTAACCTTTCCTGTGACGCTAGTTATAGGTTCCGATGCTTCACTTCAGGTTTACTGTATCCCTCTGACCTACTTATTGACGATGAAACACGTAAATTGCATCGGAATCATATACAAAGGGCACAATGCCGACTTAAGCACAAGAAGACTGACTCTTCTTACTGTCAATGTTTTGAACCATTCCTGTTACACTAGATATAGATTCCGATGCTTCACTTCAGCTTTACTGTATCCCTGTGACCTTCTTATTGACGATGAAACTCAGAAATTGCATCGGAGTTTGTATTTACAAAAGGCACAATGCCGACTTAAGTGTAAGAAAACTGACTCTTCTTACTGTCTATGATTTGAACCACTCCTGTGACACTAGTTATAGATTCCGATGCTTCACTTCAGGTTTACTGTATCCCTCTGACCTTCGTATAGACGATGAAACACAGAAATTGCATCGGAATTAAATACAAAAGGCACAATGCCGACTTCAGTACAAGAACACTGACTATTCTTACTGTCTATGTTTTGAACCATTCCTGTGACACTACTTAAAGATTTCGATGCTTCACTTCAGGTTTATTGTATCCCTCTGCATTGCTGTTACACTAGTTATAGATTCCGATGCTTCACTTCAGGTTTACTGTATCCCTCTGACCTTGTTATTGACGATGAAACACGTAATTGCATCGGAATTAAATACAAAAGGCAAAATGCCGACTTCAGTACAAGAACACTAACCCATCTTACTGTCTATGGTTTGAACCATTCCTGTGACACTAGTTATAGATTCCGATGCTTCACTTCAGGTTTACTGTATTCCTCTGACCTACCTATTGACGATGAAACACGTAAATTGCATCGGAATCATATACAAAGGGCACAATGCCGACTTAAGCACAAGAAGACTGACTCTTCTTACTGTCTATGCTTTGAACAAATTCTGTGACACTAGTTATAGATTCCGATGCTTCACTTCAGGTTTACTGTATCCCTCTGACCTTCCTATTGACGAAGAAACACAGATATTGCATCGGAATTAAATACAAAAGGCAAAATGCCGACTCAAGTACAAGAAGACTGGCTCTTCTTACTAACTATGTTTTGAACCATTTCTGTGACACTAGTTATAGATTCCGATGCTTCACTTCAGGTTTACTGTATCCCTCTGACCTTCTTAATGACGAAGAAACACAGATATTGCATCGGAATTAAATACAAAAGGCACAATGCCGACTTAAATACAAGAAGACTGACCCTTCTTACTGTGTATGTTTTGAACGATTCCTGTGACACTAGTTACAGATTCCGATGCTTCACTTTAGGTTTACTGTATCCCTCTGACCTTCGTATTGACGATGAAACACAGAAATTGCATCGGAATTAAATACAAAAGGCACAAAGCCGACTTAAGTACAAAAAGACTGACTCTTCTTACTGTCTATGTTTTGAACCATTCCTGCGGAACTAGTCATAGATTCCGATGCTTCACTTCAGGTTTACTGTATCCCTCTGACCTTCTTATTAACGATGAAACCCAGAAATTGCATCGGAATTAAATACAAAAGGCACAATGCCGACTTAAGTACAAGATAACTGACTCTTCTTACTGACTATGTTTTGAACCATTCTTGTGACACTAGTCATAGATTCCGATGCTTCACTTCAGGTTTACTGTATCCCTCTGTTCTTCTTATTGACGATGAAACACAGGAATTGCATCGGAATTAAATACATAAGGCACAAAGCCGACTTAAGTACAAAAAGACTGACTCTTCTTACCGTCTATGTTTTGAACCATTCCTGTGACACTAGTCATAGATTCCGATGCTTCACTTCAGGTTTACTGTATCCCTCTGGGCTTCTTATTGACGATGAAACACAGAAATTGCATCGGAATCATATAAAAAAGGCACAATGCCGACTTAAGGACAAGAAGGCTGACTATTCTTACTGTCTATGTTTTGAATCATTCCTGTGACACTAGTTATAGATTCCGATGCTTCACTTCAGGTTTACTGTATCCCTTCCACCTTTTTATTGACGAAGAAACACAGAAATTGCATCTTAATTAAATACAAAAAGCACAATTGCGACTTAAGTACAAGAAGACTGCTTCTTCTTACTGTCTATGTTTTGAACCTTTCCTGTGACACTACTTAAATATTCCGATGCTTCACTTCAGGTTTACTGTATCCCTCTGACCTTATTATTGACGATGAAACACAAACATTGCATCTTAATTAAATACAAAAGGCACAATGCCGACTTCAGTACAAGAACACTGACTCTTCTTACTGTCTATGGTTTGAACCATTCCTATGACACTAGTTATAGATTCCGATGCCTCACTTCAGGTTTGCTGTATCCCTCGGACCTATAGGTTTGCTGTTTCCCTCGGACTTTCCTACTGACGATCAAATACAGAAAATCCATCGGAATTAAATACAAAAGGCACAATGCCGACTTCAGTACAAGAACACTGACTATTCTTACTGTCTATGTTTTGAACCATTCCTGTGACACTACTTATAGATTCCGATTCTTCACTTCAGGTTTACTGTATCCCTCTGACGCTCTTATTGATTATGAAACACAGAAGTTGCATCCGAATTAAGTACAAAAGGCACAATTCCGACCCAAGTACAAGAAGACTGGCTCTTCTTACTGTCTATGTTGTGAACCTTTCCTGTGACACTAGTTATAGATTCCGACGCTTCACTTAGCGTTTACTGTATCCCTCTGACCCTCTTATTAACGATGAAAGACAGAAATTGCATCGGAATTAAATACAAAACGCACAATGAAGACTCAAGTACAAGAAGACTGGCTCTTCTTACTGTCTATGTTTTGAACCATCTCAGTGACACTAGTTATAGTTTCGGATGCTTCCCTTCAGGTTTACTGTATCCCTCTGACCTTCTTATTGACGATGAAGAACGTAAATTGCATCGGAATTAAATACAAAAGGCACAATGCCGACTCAAGTGCAAGAAGACTGGCTCTTCTTACTAACTATGCTATGAACCATTTCTGTGACACTAGTTATAGGTTCCGATGCTTCACTTCAGGTTTACTGTATCCCTTTGACCTTCTTATTAACGATGAAACATAGAAATTGCATCGGAATTAAATACAAAAGGCACAATGCCGACTTGAGTACAAGATAACTGACTCTTCTTACTGACTATGTTTCGAACCATTCCTGTGACACTAGTTATAGATTCCGATGCTTCACTTCAGGTTTGCTATATCCCTCAAACCTTCATGTTTGCTGTATCCCTCGTACCTTATTATTGACGATCTAACACAGAAAATTCATCGGAATTAAATACAAAAGGCACAATGCCGACTTCAGTACAAGAACACTGACTATTCTTACTGTCTATGTTTGAACCATTCCTGTGACACTAGTTATAGATTCCGATGCTTCACTTCAGGTTTACTGTATCCCTCTGACCTTCTTATTGACGATGTAACACAGAAATTGCATCGGAATTAAATACAAAAGGCACAATGACGACTTCAGTACAAGAACACTGACTCTTCTTACTGTCTACGGTTTGAACCTTTCCTGTGACACTAGTTATAGATTCGGATGCTTCACTTCAGGTTTGCTGTATCCCTCGGACCTTCTTATTGACGATCAAACACAGTAAATTCATCGGAATTATATACAAAAGGCTCAATGCCGACTTCAGTACAAGAATACTGGCTCTTCTTACCGTCTATTTTTTGAACCATTTCTGTGACACTAGTTACAGTTTCCGATGCTTCACTTCAGGTTTACTGTATCCCTCTGACCTTTTTACTGACGAAGAAACACAGATATGGCATCGAATTAAATACAAAAGTCACAATGCCGACTTAAGTACAAGAAGACTGTCCCTTCTCACTGTCTATGTTTTGAACCATTCCTGTGACACTAGTTATAGATTTCGATGCTTCACTTCAGGTTTACTGTATCCCTCTGACCATCGTATTGACGATGAAACACAGAAATTGCATCTTAAATAAATACAAAAGGCACAATGCCGACTTAAGTACATGAACACTGACCCTTCTTACTGTCTATGGTTTGAACCATTCCTGTGACACTAGTAATAAATTCCGATGCTTCACTTCAGGTTTACTGTATCCCTCTGACCTTCTTATTGACGATCAAACACAGAAAATTCATCGGAATTAAATACAAAAGGCACAAAGCCGACTCAAGTACAAGAAGACTGGCTCTTCTTACTGTCTGTGATTTGAACCATTCCTGTGACACTAGTTATAGATTCCGATGCTTCACTTCAGGTTTACTGTATCCAGCTGACCTTATTGACGATGAAGCACAGAAATTGCATCGGAATTATATACAAAAGGCACAATGCTGACTTAAGTACAAGAAGACTGACTCTTCTTACTGTCTATGATTTGAACCATTCCTGTGACACTACTTAAAGATTTCGATGCTCCACTTCAGGTTTACTGTATCCCTCTGACCTTCTTATTGACGATGAAACACAGGAATTGTATCTTAATTAAATACAAAAGGCACAATGCCGACTTCAGTACAAGAACACTAACTAATCTACGGTCTATGGTTTGAACCATTCCTATGACACTAGTTATAGATTCCGATGCTTCACTTCAGGTTTACTGTATCCCTCTGACTTACTCATTGACGATGAAACACGTAAATTGCATCGGAATCATATACAAGAGGCACAATGCCGTCTTAAGCACAAGAAGACTGACTCTTCTTACTGTCTATGTTGTGAACCATTCCTGTGACACTAGTTACAGATTCCGATGCTTCACTTCAGGTTTACTGTATCCCTCTGACCTTCTCATTGACGAAGAAACACAGATATTTCATCGGATTAAATACAAAAGGCACAATGCTGACTTCAGTACAAGAAGACTGACCCTTCTTACTGTCTATGTTTTAAAAAATTCCTGTGACACTAGTTAGAGATTCCGTATGCTTCAATTCAGGTTTGCTGTATCCCTGTGAGCTTCTTATTGACGATGAAACACAGAAATTGCATCGGAATTTAATACAAAAGGCACAATGCCGACATAAGTACAAGAAAACTGACTCTTCTTACTGTCTATGTTTTGAACCATTTCTGTGACACTAGTTATAGATTCCAATGCTTCACTTCAGGGTTTCTGTATCCCTTTCACCTCCTTATTGATGATGAAACACAGAAATTGCATCATAATTAAATACAAAAGGCCCAATGCCGACTTAAGTACAAGAACACTGACTCTTCTTACTGTCTACGGTTTGAACCAGTCCTGTGACACTAGTAATAGAATCCGATGCTTCACTTCAGGTTTACTGTATTCTTCTCACCTTCTTATTGACGATCAAACACAGAAAATTCATCGGAATTAAATAAAAAAGGCACGATGCCGGCTCAAGTACAAGAAGACTGGCTCTTCTTACTGTCTATGTTTTAACCATTCCTGCGACGCTAGTTATAGATTCCGATGCTTCACTTCAGGTTTACTGTATCCCTCTGACCTACTTATTGACGATGAAACACGTAAATTGCATCGGAATCATATACAAAGGGCACAATGCCGACTTAAGCACAAGAAGACTGACTCTTCTTACTGTCTATGTTTTGAACCATTCCTGTGACACTACTTAAAGATTTCGATGCTTCACTTCAGGTTTACTGTATCCCTCTGACCTTCTTATTGACGATGTAACACAGAAATTGCATCGGAATTAAATACAAAAGGCACAATGCCGACTCAAGTACAAGAAGAGTGGCTCTTCTCACTGTCTATGTTTTGAACCATTTCTGTGACACTAGTTATAGATTCCGATGCTTAACTTCAGGTTTACTGTATCCCTCTGACCATCTTATTGACGAAGAAACACAGAAATTGCATCGGAATTAAATACAAAAGGCACAAATCCGACTTAAGTACAAAAAGACTGACTCTTCTTACTGTCTATGTTTTGAACCATTCCTGTGACACTAATCATAGATTCCGATGCTTCACTTCAGGTTTACTGTATCCCTCTTACCTTCTTATTGACGATGAAACACAAAAATTGCATCTTAATTAAATACAAAAGGCACAATGACGACTTCAGTACAAGAACACTGACTCTTCTTACTGTCTACGGTTTGAACCTTTCCTGTGACACTAGTTATAGATTCCGATGCTTCACTTCAGGTTTGCTGTATCCCTCGGACCTTCTTATTGACGATCAAACACAGAAAATTCATCGGAATTATATACAAAAGGCTCAATGCCGACTTCAGTACAAGAATACTGGCTCTTCTTACCGTCTATTTTTGAACCATTTCTGTGACACTAGTTACAGTTTCCGATGCTTCACTTCAGGTTTACTGTATCCCTCTGACCTTTTTATTGACGAAGAAACACAGATATGGCATCGAATTAAATACAAAAGTCACAATGCCGACTTAAGTACAAGAAGACTGTCCCTTCTCACTGTCTATGTTTTGAACCTTCCTGTGACACTAGTTATAGATTTCGATGCTTCACTTCAGGTTTACTGTATCCCTCTGACCATCGTATTGACGATGAAACACAGAAATTGCATCTTAAATAAATACAAAAGGCACAATGCCGACTTAAGTACATGAACACTGACCCTTCTTACTGTCTATGGTTTGAACCATTCCTGTGACACTAGTAATAGATTCCGATGCTTCACTTCAGGTTTACTGTATCCCTCTGACCTTCTTATTGACGATCAATCACAGAAAAGTCATCGGAATTAAATACAAAAGGCTCAAAGCCGACTCAAGTACAAGAAGACTGGCTCTTTAAACCGTCTATGATTTGAACCATTCCTGTGACACTAGTTATAGATTCCGATGCTTCACTTCAGGTTTACTGTATCCAGCTGACCTTATTGACGATGAAGCACAGAAATTGCATCGGAATTATATACAAAAGGCACAATGCTGACTTAAGTACAAGAAGACTGACTCTTCTTACCGTCTATGGTTTTAACCATTCCTGTGACACTACTTAAAGATTTCGATGCTTCACTTCAGGTTTACTGTATCCCTCTGACCTTCTTATTGACGATGAAACACAGAAATTGCAGCGGAATTAAATACAAAAGGCACAATGCCGACATAAGTACAAGAAAGCTGACTCTTCTTACTGTCTATGTTTTGAACCATTTCTGTGACACTAGTCATAGATTCCGATGCTTCACTTCAGGGTTTCTGTATCCCTTTCACCTCCTTATTGATGATGAAACACAGAAATTGCATCTTAATTAAATACAAAAGGCCCAATGCCGTTTTAAGTACAAGAACACTGACTCTTCTTACTGTCTACGGTTTGAACCATTCCTGTGACACTAGTAATAGATTCCGATGCTTCATTTCAGGTTTACTGTATTCCTCTCACCTTCTTATTGACGATCAAACACAGAAAATTCATCGGAATTAAATACAAAAGGCACAATGCCGGCTCAAGTACAAGAAGACTGGCTCTTCTTACTGTCTATGTTTTAACCATTCCTGTGACGCTAGTTATAGATTCCGATGCTTCACTTCAGGTTTACTGTATCCCTCTGACCTACGTATTGACGATGAAACACGTAAATTGCATCGGAATCATATACAAAGGGCACAATGCCGACTTAAGCACAAGAAGACTGACTCTTCTTACTGTCAATGTTTTGAACCATTCCTGTTACACTAGATATAGATTCCGATGCTTCACTTCAGCTTTACTGTATCCCTGTGACCTTCTTATTGACGATGAAACTCAGAAATTGCATCGGAGTTAAATACAAAAGGCACAATGCCGACTTAAGTGTAAGAAAACTGACTCTTCTTACTGTCTATGATTTGAACCACTCCTGTGACACTAGTTATAGATTCCGATGCTTCACTTCAGGTTTACTGTATCCCTCTGACCTTCGTATAGACGATGAAACACAGAAATTGCATCGGAATTAAATACAAAAGGCACAATGCCGACTTAAGCACAAGAAGACTGACTCTTCTTACTGTCTATGCTTTGAACAAATTCTGTGACACTAGTTATAGATTCCGATGCTTCACTTCAGGTTTACTGTATCCCTCTGACCTTCCTATTGACGAAGAAACACAGATATTGCATCGGAATTAAATACAAAAGGCAAAATGCCGACTCAAGTACAAGAAGACTGGCTCTTCTTACTAACTATGTTTTGAACCATTTCTGTGACACTAGTTATAGATTCCGATGCTTCACTTCAGGTTTACTGTATCCCTCTGACGTTCTTAATGACGAAGAAACACAGATATTACATCGGAATTAAATACAAAAGGCACAATGCCGACTTAAATACAAGAAGACTGACCCTTCTTACTGTGTATGTTTTGAACGATTCCTGTGACACTAGTTACAGATTCCGATGCTTCACTTCAGGTTTACTGTATCCCTCTGACCTTCGTATTGACGATGAAACACAGAAATTGCATCGGAATTAAATACAAAAGGCACAAAGCCGACTTAAGTGCATCGGAATTAAATAAAAAAGGCACAATGCCGACTTAAGTACAAGATAACTGACTCTTCTTACTGACTATGTTTTGAACCATTCCTGTGACACTAGTCATAGATTCCGATGCTTCACTTCAGGTTTACTGTATCCCTCTGTTCTTCTTATTGACGATGAAACACAGAAATTGCATCGGAATTAAATACATAAGGCACAAAGCCGACTTAAGTACAAAAAGACTGACTCTTCTTACCGTCTATGTTTTGAACCATTCCTGTGACACTAGTCATAGATTCCGATGCTTCACTTCAGGTTTACTGTATCCCTCTGGGCTTCTTATTGACGATGAAACACAGAAATTGCATCGGAATCATATAAAAAAGGCACAATGCCGACTTAAGGACAAGAAGGCTGACTATTCTAACTGTCTATGTTTTGAATCATTCCTGTGACACTAGTTATAGATTCCGATGCTTCACTTCAGGTTTACTGTATCCCTTCCACCTTTTTATTGACGAAGAAACACAGAAATTGCATCTTAATTAAATACAAAAAGCACAATTGCGACTTAAGTACAAGAAGACTGCTTCTTCTTACTGTCTATGTTTTGAACCATTCCTGTGACACTACTTAAATATTCCGATGCTTCACTTCAGGTTTACTGTATCCCTCTGACCTTATTATTGACGATGAAACACAAACATTGCATCTTAATTAAATACAAAAGGCACAATGACGACTTCAGTACAAGAACACTGACTCTTCTTACTGTCTACGCTTTGAACCTTTCCTGTGACACTAGTTATAGATTCCGATGCTTCACTTCAGGTTTGCTGTATCCCTCGGACCTTCTTATTGACGATCAAACACAGAAAATTCATCGGAATTATATACAAAAGGCTCAATGCCGACTTCAGTACAAGAATACTGGCTCTTCTTACCGTCTATTTTTTGAACCATTTCTGTGACACTAGTTACAGTTTCCGATGCTTCACTTCAGGTTTACTGTATCCCTCTGACCTTTTTATTGACGAAGAAACACAGATATGGCATCGAATTAAATACAAAAGTCACAATGCCGACTTAAGTACAAGAAGACTGTCCCTTCTCACTGTCTATGTTTTGAACCATTCCTGTGACACTAGTTATAGATTTCGATGCTTCACTTCAGGTTTACTGTATCCCTCTGACCATCGTATTGACGATGAAACACAGAAATTGCATCTTAAATAAATACAAAAGGCACAATGCCGACTTAAGTACATGAACACTGACCCTTCTTACTGTCTATGGTTTGAACCATTCCTGTGACACTAGTAATAGATTCCGATGCTTCACTTCAGGTTTACTGTATCCCTCTGACCTTCTTATTGACGATCAAACACAGAAAAGTCATCGGAATTAAATACAAAAGGCTCAAAGCCGACTCAAGTACAAGAAGACTGGCTCTTTAAACCGTCTATGATTTGAACCATTCCTGTGACACTAGTTATAGATTCCGATGCTTCACTTCAGGTTTACTGTATCCAGCTGACCTTATTGACGATGAAGCACAGAAATTGCATCGGAATTATATACAAAAGGCACAATGCTGACTTAAGTACAAGAAGACTGACTCTTCTTACCGTCTATGGTTTTAACCATTCCTGTGACACTACTTAAAGATTTCGATGCTTCACTTCAGGTTTACTGTATCCCTCTGACCTTCTTATTGACGATGAAACACAGAAATTGCATCTTAATTAAATACAAAAGGCACAATGCCGACTTCATAACAAGAACATTATCCCATCTTACTGTCTATGTTTTGAACCAATCCTGTGACACTAGTTATAAATTCCGATGCTTCACTTCAGGTTTACTGTATCCCTCTGACCTTCTTATTGACGATGAAACACAGAAATTGCATCGGAATTAAATACAAAAGGCACAATGCCGACTTAAGTACAAGAAGACTGCTTCTGCTTACTGTCTATGTTTTGAACCATTCCTGTGACACTACTTAAATATTCCGATGCTTCACTTCAGGTTTACTGTATCCCTCTGACCTTATTATTGACGATGAAACACAAACATTGCATCTTAATTAAATACAAAAGACACAATGCCGACTTCAGTACAAGAACACTGACTCTTCTTACTGTCTATGGTTTGAACCATTCCTATGACACTAGTTATAGATTCCGATGCCTCACTTCAGGTTTGCTGTATCCCTCGGACCTATAGGTTTGCAGTTTCCCTCGGACTTTCTTACTGACGATCAAATACAGAAAATCCATCGGAATTAAATACAAAAGGCACAATGCCGACTTCAGTACAAGAACACTGACTATTCTTACTGTCTATGTTTTGAACCATTCCTGTGACACTACTTATAGATTCCGATGCTTCACTTCAGGTTTACTGTATCCCTCTGACGCTCTTATTGATTATGAAACACAGAAGTTGCATCCGAATTAAGTACAAAAGACACAATTCCGACCCAAGTACAAGAAGACTGGCTCTTCTTACTGTCTATGTTGTGAACCTTTCCTGTGACACTAGTTATAGATTCCGACGCTTCACTTAGGGTTTACTGTATCCCTCTGACCCTCTTATTAACGATGAAAGACAGAAATTGCATCGGAATTAAATACAAAACGCACAATGAAGACTCAAGTACAAGAAGACTGGCTCTTCTTACTGTCTATGTTTTGAACCATCTCTGTGACACTAGTTATAGTTTCGGATGCTTCCCTTCAGATTTACTGTATCCCTCTGACCTTCTTATTGACGATGAAAAACGTAAATTGCATCGGAATTAAATACAAAAGGCACAATGCCGACTCAAGTGCAAGAAGACTGGCTCTTCTTACTAACTATGCTATGAACCATTTCTGTGACACTAGTTATAGGTTCCGATGCTTCACTTCAGGTTTACTGTATCCCTTTGACCTTCTTATTAACGATGAAACACAGAAATTGCATCGGAATTAAATACAAAAGGCACAATGCCGACTTAAGTACAAGATAACTGACTCTTCTTACTGACTATGTTTCGAACCATTCCTGTGACACTAGTTATAGATTCCGATGCTTCACTTCAGGTTTGTTATATCCCTCAAACCTTCATGTTTGCTGTATCCCTCGTACCTTATTATTGACGATCTAACACAGAAAATTCATCGGAATTAAATACAAAAGGCACAATGCCGACTTCAGTACAAGAACACTGACTATTCTTACTGTCTATGTTTGAACCATTCCTGTGACACTAGTTATAGATTCCGATGCTTCACTTCAGGTTTACTGTATCCCTCTGACCTTCTTATTGACGATGTAACACAGAAATTGCATCGGAATTAAATACAAAAGGCACAATGCCGACTCAAGTACAAGTAGACTGACCCTTCTTACTGTCAATGTTTTTAACGATTCCTGTGATAGTAGTTATAGATTCCGATGCTTCACTTCAGGTTAACTGTATCCCTCTGACCTTCGTATTGACGATGAAACACAGAAATTGCATCGGAATTAAATACAAAAGGCACAAATCCGACTTAAGTACAAAAAGACTGACTCTTCTTACTGTCTATGTTTTGAACCATTCCTGTGACACTAATCATAGATTCCGATGCTTCACTTCAGGTTTACTGTATCCCTCTTACCTTCTTATTGACGATGAAACACAAAAATTGCATCTTAATTAAATACAAAAGGCACAATGACGACTTCAGTACAAGAACACTGACTCTTCTTACTGTCTGCGGTTTGAACCTTTCCTGTGACACTAGTTATAGATTCCGATGCTTCACTTCAGGTTTGCTGTATCCCTCGGACCTTCTTATTGACGATCAAACACAGAAAATTCATCGGAATTATATACAAAAGGCTCAATGCCGACTTCAGTACAAGAATACTGGCTCTTCTTACCGTCTATTTTTTGAACCATTTCTGTGACACTAGTTACAGTTTCCGATGCTTCACTTCAGGTATACTGTATCCCTGTGACGCTGTTATTGATGATGAAACACAGAAGTTGCATCCGAATTAAATACAAAAGGCACAATGCCGACGCAAGTACAAGAAGATTGGCTCTTCTTACTGTCTATGTTTTGAACCATTCCTGTGACACTAGTTATATGTTCCGATGCTTCACTTCAGGTTTACTGTGCCTCTGACCTTCTTTTTGACGAAGAAACTCATAAATTGCATCGGAATTAAATACAAAATGCACAATGCCGACTCAAGTACAAGAAGACTGGCTCTTCTCACTGTCTATGTTTTGAACCATTTCTGTGACACTAGTTATAGTTTCCGATGCTTGCCTTCAGGTTTACTGTATCCCTCAGACCTTCTTATTGACGAAGAGACACAGAAATTGCACCGTAATTATAGTCAAAAGATTCAATGCCAACGTAAGTACAAGAAAACTGACTCTTGTTACTGTCAATGTTTTGAACCATTCCTGTTACACTAGATATAGATTCCGATGCTTCACTTCAGCTTTACTGTATCCCTGTGACCTTCTTATTGACGATGAAACTCAGAAATTGCATCGGAGTTAAATACAAAAGGCACAATGCCGACTTAAGTGTAAGAAAACTGACTCTTTTTACTGTCTATGATTTGAACCACTCCTGTGACACTAGTTATAGATTCCGATGCTTCACTTCAGGTTTACTGTATCCCTCTGACCTTCGTATAGACGATGAAACACAGAAATTGCATCGGAATTAAATACAAAAGGCACAAAGCCGACTTAAGTACAAAAAGACTGACTCTTCTTACTGTCTATGTTTTGAACCATTCCTGTGACACTAGTCATAGATTCCGATGCCTCACTTCAGGTTTACTGTATCCCTCTGACCTTCTTATTAACGATGAAACACAGAAATTGCATCGGAATTAAATACAAAAGGCAAAATGCCGACATAAGTACAAGATAACTGACTCTTCTTACTGACTATGTTTTGAACAATTCCTGTGACACAATTTATAGATTCCGATGCTTCACTTCAGGTTTGCTGTATCCCTCGGACCTTCAGGTTTGCTGTATCCCTCGGACCTTCTTATTGATGATCAAACACAGAAAATCCATCGGAATTAAATACAAAAGGCACAATGCCGACATCAGTACAAGAACACTGACTATTCTTACTGCCTAGGATTTGAACCATTCCTGTGACACTAGTTATAGATTCCGATGCTTCACTTCAGGTTTACTGTATCCCTCTGACCCTCTTATTGACGATGTAACACGGATCGGAGTTAAATACAAAAGACACAATGCCGACTCAAGTACAAGAAGACTGGCTCTTCTTACTGTCTATGTTTTGAACCATTCCTGTGACACTAGTTATAGATTCCGATGCTTCACATCAGGTTTACTGTATCCCTCTGACCTTCGTATTGACGATGAAACACAGAAATAGCATCGGAATTAAATACAAAAAGCACAAAGCAGACTTAAGTACAAGAGGACTGTCTATTCTTACTGTCTACGTTTTGAATCATTCCTGTGACACTAGTTATAGATTCCGATGCTTCACTTCAGGTTTACTGAATCCCTTTCACCTTTTTATTGACGATGAAACACAGAAATTGCATCTTAATTAAATACAAAAAGCACAATGGCGACATAAGTACAAGAAGACTGCTTCTTCTTACTGTCTATGTTTTGAACCATTCCTGTGACACTACTTATAGATTCCGATGCTTCACTTCAGGTTTACTGTATCCCTCTGACCTTATTATTGACGATGAAACACAAACATTGCATCGGATTAAATACAAAAGGCACAATGCCGACTTCAGAACAAGAACACTGACTCTTCTTACTGTCTATGTTTTGAGCCATTCCTGTGACACTAGTTACAGTTTCGGATGCTTCACTTCAGGTTTACTGTATCCCTGTGACCTTCTTATTGACGATGAAACACAGAAATTGCATCGGAGTTAAATACAAAAGGCACAATGCCGACTTAAGTACAAGATAAATGACTCTTCTTACTGACTATGTTTTGAACCATTCCTGTGACACTAGTTATAGATTCCGATGCTTCACTTCAGGTTTGCTGTATCCCTCGGACCCTCAGGTTTGCCGTATCCCTCGGACCTTCTTATTGACGATCAAACACAGAAAATTCATCGGAATTAAATACAAAAGGCACAATGCCGACTTAAGTACAAGGAGACTGACCCTTCTTAAAGTCTATGTCTTGAACCATTCCTGTGACACTAGTTATAGATTGCGATGCTTCACTTCAGGTTTACTGTATCTCTCTGACCTTCGTATTGACAATGAAACACAGAAATTGCATCGGAATTAAATACAAAATGCACAATGCCGACTTAAGTACAAGAAGACTGACCCTTCTTACTGTCTATGTTTTGAACGATTCCTGTGACACTAGTTATAGATTCCGATGCTTCACATCAGGTTTACTGTATCCCTCTGACCTTCGTATTGACGATGAGACACAGAAATAGCTTCGGAATTAAATACAAAAGGCACAAAGCCGACTTAAGTACAAAAAGACTGACTCTTCTTACTGTCTATGCTTTGAACCATTCCTGTGACACTAGTCATGGATTCCGATGCTTCACTTCAGGTTTACTGTATCCCTCCGACCTTCTTATTAACGATGAAACACAGAAATTGCATCGGAATTAAATACAAAAGGCACAATGCCGGCTTAAGTACAAGATAACTGACTCTTCTTACTGACTATGATTTGAACCATTCCTGTGACACTAGTTATAGATTCCGATGCTTCACTTCAGGTTTACTGTATCCCTCTGAGCTTCTTGTTGACGATGAAACACAGAAATTGCATCGGAATCATATACAAATGGCACAATGCCGACTTAAGGACAAGAAGACTGACTATTCTTACTGTCTATGTTTTGAATCATTCCTGTGACACTAGTTATAGATTCCGATGCTTCACTTCAGGTTTACTGTATCCCTTTCACCTTTTTATTGACGAAGAAACACAGAAATTGCATCTTAATTAAATACAAAAAGCACAATGGCGACTTAAGTACAAGAAGACTGCTTCTTCTTACTGTCTATGTTTTGAACCATTCCTGTGACACTACTTATAGATTCCGATGCTTCACTTCAGGTTTACTGTATCCCTCTGACCTTATTATTGACGATGAAACACAAACATTGCATCTTAATTAAATACAAAAGGCACAATGCCGACTTCAGTACAAGAACACTGACTATTCGTACTGTCTATGATTTGAACCATTCCTGTGACAATAGTTATAGATTCTGATGCTTCACTTCAGCTTTACTGCATCCCTCTGACCTTCGTATTGACGATGATACACAGAAATTGCATCGGAATTAAATACAAAAGGCACAATGGCGACTTAAGTACAAGAAGACTGACTACTCTTACTGTCTATGTTTTGAACCATTCCTGTGACACTACTTATAGATTCCGATGCTTCACTTCAGGTTTACTGTATCCCTCTGACGCTCTTATTGATTATGAAACACAGAAGTTGCATCCGAATTAAGTACAAAAGGCACAATTCCGACCCAAGTACAAGAAGACTGGCTCTTCTTAGTGTCTATGTTGTGAACCATTCCTGTGACACTAGTTATAGATTCTGACGCTTCACTTAGGGTTTACTGTGTCCCTCTGACCTTCTTATTGACGAAGAAACACATAAATTGCATCGGAATTAAATACAAAACGCACAATGCCGACTCAAGTACAAGAAGACTGGCCCTTCTTACTGTCTATGTTTTGAACCATTCCTGTGACACTAGCTATAGATTCCGATGCTTCACTTCAGGTTTGCTGTAGCCCTCGGACCTTCAGGTTTGCTGTATCCCTCGTACCTTATTGTTGACGATCTAACACAGAAAATTCATCGGAATTAAATACAAAAGGTACAATGCCGACTTCAGTACAAGAACACTGACTATTCTTACTGTCTATGTTTTGAACCATTCCTGTGACACTAGTTATAGATTCCGATGCTTCACTTCAGGTTTACTGTATCCCTCTGACCTTCTTATTGACGAAGAAACATAGATATTGCATCGGATTAAATACAAAAGGCACAATGCCGACTTAAGTACAAGAAGACTGACCCTTCTTACTGTCTATGGTGTGAACCATTCCTGTGACACTAGTTATAGATTCCGATCTTTCACTGCAGGTTTACTGTATCCCTCTTACCTTATTATTGACGATGAAACACAAAAATTGCATCTTAATTAAATACAAAAGGCACAATGCCGACTTCAGCACAAGAACACTGACTCTTCTTACTGTCTACGGTTTGAACCATTCCTGTGACACTAGTTACAGATTCCGATGCTTCACTTCAGGTTTGCTGTATCCCTCGGACCTTCTTATTGACGATCAAACACAGAAAATTCATCGGAATTATATACAAAAGCCACAATGCCGACTTCAGTACAAGAATACTGGCTCTTCTTACTGTCTATTTTTTGAACCATTTCTGTGACACTAGTTATAGTTTCCGATGCTTCACTTCAGGTTTACTGTATCCCTCTGACCATCGTATTGACGATGAAACACAGAAATTCCATCTTAAATAAATACAAAAGGCACAATGCCGACTTAAGTACATGAACACTGACCCTTCTTACTGTCTATGGTTTGAACCATTCCTGTGACACTAGTAATAGATTCCGATGCTTCACTTCAGGTTTACTGTATCCCTCTGACGTTCTTATTGACGATCAAACACAGAAAAGTCATCGGAATTAAATACAAAAGGCTCAAAGCCGACTCAAGTACAAGAAGACTGGCTCTTTAAACCGTCTATGATTTGAACCATTCCTGTGATACTAGTTATAGATTCCGATGCTTCACTTCAGGTTACTGTATCCAGCTGACCTTATTGACGATGAAGCACAGAAATTGCATCGGAATTATATACAAAAGGCACAATGCTGACTTAAGTACAAGAAGACTGACTCTTCTTACCGTCTATGGTTTTAACCATTCCTGTGACACTACTTAAAGATTTCGATGCTTCACTTCAGGTTTACTGTATCCCTCTGACCTTATTATTGACGATGAAACACAAACATTGCATCGGATTAAATACAAAAGGCACAATGCCGACTTCAGTACAAGAACACTGACTCTTCTTACTGTCTATGTTTTGAGCCATTCCTGTGACACTAGTTACAGTTTCGGATGCTTCACTTCAGGTTTACTGTATCCCTGTGACCTTCTTATTGACGATGAAACACAGAAATTGCATCGGAGTTAAATACAAAAGGCACAATGCCGACTTAAGTACAAGATAAATGACTCTTCTTACTGACTATGTTTTGAACCATTCCTGTGACACTAGTTATAGATTCCGATGCTTCACTTCAGGTTTGCTGTATCCCTCGGACCTTCAGGTTTGCCGTATCCCTCGGACCTTCTTATTGACGATCAAACACAGAAAATTCATCGGAATTAAATACAAAAGGCACAATAAAGACTCAAGTACAAGAAGACTGGCTCTTCTTACTGTCTATGTTTTGAACCATTTCTGTGACACTAGTTATAGATTCCGATGCTTAACTTCAGGTTTACTGTATCCCTCTGACCATCTTATTGACGAAGAAACACAGATATTGCATCGGATTAAATACAAAAGGCACAATGCCGACTTAAGTACAAGGAGACTGACCCTTCTTAAAGTCTATGTCTTGAACCATTCCTGTGACACTAGTTATAGATTGCGATGCTTCACTTCAGGTTTACTGTATCTCTCTGACCTTCGTATTGACAATGAAACACAGAAATTGCATCGGAATTAAATACAAAAGGCACAATGCCGACTTAAGTACAAGAAGACTGACCCTTCTTACTGTCTATGTTTTGAACGATTCCTGTGACACTAGTTATAGATTCCGATGCTTCACATCAGGTTTACTGTATCCCTCTGACCTTCGTATTGCCGATGAAACACGGAAATAGCATCGGAATTAAATACAAAAGGCACAAAGCCGACTTAAGTACAAAAAGACTGACTTTTCTTACTGTCTATATTTTGAACCATTCCTGTGACACTAGTCATGGATTCCGATGCTTCACTTCAGGTTTACTGTATCCCTCCGACCTTCTTAATAACGATGAAACACAGAAATTGCATCGGAATTAAATACAAAAGGCACAATGCCGGCTTAAGTACAAGATAACTGACTCTTCTTACTGACTATGATTTGAACCATTCCTGTGACACTAGTTATAGATTCCGATGCTTCACTTCAGGTTTACTGTATCCCTCTGAGCTTCTTGTTGACGATGAAACACAGAAATTGCATCGGAATCATATACAAATGGCACAATGCCGACTTAAGGACAAGAAGACTGACTATTCTTACTGTCTATGTTTTGAATCATTCCTGTGACACTAGTTATAGATTCCGATGCTTCACTTCAGGTTTACTGTATCCCTTTCACCTTTTTATTGACGAAGAAACACAGAAATTGCATCTTAATTAAATACAAAAAGCACAATGGCGACTTAAGTACAAGAAGACTGCTTCTTCTTACTGTCTATGTTTTGAACCATTCCTGTGACACTACTTATAGATTCCGATGCTTCACTTCAGGTTTACTGTATCCCTCTGACCTTATTATTGACGATGAAACACAAACATTGCATCTTAATTAAATACAAAAGGCACAATGCCGACTTCAGTACAAGAACACTGACTATTCTTACTGTCTATGATTTGAACCATTCCTGTGACAATAGTTATAGATTCTGATGCTTCACTTCAGCTTTACTGCATCCCTCTGACCTTCGTATTGACGATGATACACAGAAATTGCATCGTAATTAAATACAAAAGGCACAATGGCGACTTAAGTACAAGAAGACTGACTACTCTTACTGTCTATGTTTTGAACCATTCCTGTGACACTACTTATAGATTCCGATGCTTCACTTCAGGTTTACTGTATCCCTCTGACGCTCTTATTGATTATGAAACACAGAAGTTGCATCCGAATTAAGTACAAAAGGCACAATTCCGACCCAAGTACAAGAAGACTGGCTCTTCTTACTGTCTATGTTGTGAACCATTCCTGTGACACTAGTTATAGATTCTGACGCTTCACTTAGGGTTTACTGTGTCCCTCTGACCTTCTTATTGACGAAGAAACACATAAATTGCATCGGAATTAAATACAAAACGCACAATGCCGACTCAAGTACAAGAAGACTGGCCCTTCTTACTGTCTATGTTTTGAACCATTCCTATGACACTAGCTATAGATTCCGATGCTTCACTTCAGGTTTGCTGTATCCCTCGGACCTTCAGGTTTGCTGTATCCCTCGTACCTTATTGTTGACGATCTAACACAGAAAATTCATCGGAATTAAATACAAAAGGTACAATGCCGACTTCAGTACAAGAACACTGACTATTCTTACTGCCTATGTTTTGAACCATTCCTGTGACACTAGTTATAGATTCCGATGCTTCACTTCAGGTTTACTGTATCCCTCTGACCTTCTTATTGACGAAGAAACATAGATATTGCATCGGATTAAATACAAAAGGCACAATGCCGACTTAAGTACAAGAAGACTGACCCTTCTTACTGTCTATGCTGTGAACCATTCCTGTGACACTAGTTATAGATTCCGATCTTTCACTGCAGGTTTACTGTATCCCTCTTACCTTATTATTGACGATGAAACACAAAAATTGCATCTTAATTAAATACAAAAGGCACAATGCCGACTTCAGCACAAGAACACTGACTCTTCTTACTGTCTACGGTTTGAACCATTCCTGTGACACTAGTTATAGATTCCGATGCTTCACTTCAGGTTTGCTGTATCCCTCGGACCTTCTTATTGACGATCAAACACAGAAAATTCATCGGAATTATATACAAAAGCCACAATGCCGACTTCAGTACAAGAATACTGGCTCTTCTTACTGTCTATTTTTTCAACCATTTCTGTGACACTAGTTATAGTTTCCGATGCTTCACTTCAGGTTTACTGTATCCCTCTGACCATCGTATTGACGATGAAACACAGAAATTGCATCTTAAATAAATACAAAAGGCACAATGCCGACTTAAGTACATGAACACTGACCCTTCTTACTGTCTATGGTTTGAACCATTCCTGTGACACTAGTAATAGATTCCGATGCTTCACTTCAGGTTTACTGTATCCCTCTGACGTTCATATTGACGATCAAACACAGAAAAGTCATCGGAATTAAATACAAAAGGCTCAAAGCCGACTCAAGTACAAGAAGACTGGCTCTTTAAACCGTCTATGATTTGAACCATTCCTGTGACACTAGTTATAGATTCCGATGCTTCACTTCAGGTTTACTGTATCCAGCTGACCTTATTGACGATGAAGCACAGAAATTGCATCGGAATTATATACAAAAGGCACAATGCTGACTTAAGTACAAGAAGACTGACTCTTCTTACCGTCTATGGTTTTAACCATTCCTGTGACACTACTTAAAGATTTCGATGCTTCACTTCAGGTTTACTGTATCCCTCTGAGCTTCTTATTGACGATGAAACACAGAAATTGCATCTTAATTAAATACAAAAGGCACAATGCCGACTTCGTGACAAGAACATTATCCCATCTTACTGTCTATGTTTTGAACCAATCCTGTGACACTAGTTATAAATTCCGATGCTTCACTTCAGGTTTACTGTATCCCTCTGACCTTCTTATTGACGATGAAACACAGAAATTGCATCGGAATTAAATACAAAAGGCACAATGCCGACTTACGTACAAGAAAACTGACTCTTCTTACTGTCCATGATTCGAACCATTGCTGTTACACTAGTTATAGATTCAGAAGCTTCACTTCAGGTTTACTGTATCCCTCTGACGTTCTTATTGACGATGAAACACAGAAATTGCATCGGAATTAAATACAAAAGGCACAATGCCGACCCAAGTACAAGAAGACTGTCTCTTCTTACTGTCTATGTTTTGAACCATTCTGTGACACTACTTATAGATTCCGATGCTTCACTTCGGGTTTATTCTATCCCTCTGACGTTCTTATTGACGATGAAACACAGAAATTGCATCGGAATTAAACACAAAAGGCACACTGCCGACCTAAGTACAAGAAAACTGACTCTTCTTACTGTTTATGTTTTGAACCATTCCTGTGACACTAGTTATAGAATCAGTTGCTTCATTTCAAGTTTACTGTATCCCTGTGACCTTCTTATTGACGATGAAACACAGAAATTGCATTGGAATTAAATACAAAAGGCACAATGCCGACATAAGTACAAGAAAACTGACTCTTCTTACTGTCTATGTTTTGAACCATTCCTGTGACACTAGTTAAAGATTCCGTTGCTTCACTTCAGGACTACTGTATCCCTTTCACCTTCTTATTGACGATGAAACACAGAAATTGCGTCTTAATTAAATACAAAAGGCACAATGCCGACTAAAGTACAAGAACACTGACTCTTCTTACTGTCTATGGTTTCAACCATCCCTGTGACACTAGTAATCGATTCCGATGCTTCACTTCAGGTTTACTGTATCCCTCTGACCTTCTTATTGACGATGAAACACAGAAATTGCATCTTAATTAAATACAAAAGGCACAATGCCGACTTCAGTACAAGAACACTAACTCATCTTACTGTCTATGGTTTGAACCATTCCTGTGACGCTAGTTATTGATTCCGATGCTTCACTTCAGGGTTACTGTATCCCTCTGACCTACTAATTGACGATGAAACACGTAAATTGCATCGGAATTAAATACAAAACGCACAAAGCTGACTTAAGCACAAGAAGACTGACTCTTCTTACTGTCTATGTTTTGAACCATTCCTGTGACACTAGTTATAGATTCCGATGCATCACTTCAAGTTTACTGTATCCCTGTGACGCTGTTATTGATGATGAAACACAGAAGTTGCATCCGAATTAAATACAAAAGGCACAATGCCGACGCAAGTACAAGAAGACTGGCTCTTCTTACTGTCTATGTTTTGAACCATTCCTGTGACACTAGTTATAGATTCCGATGCTTCACTTCAGGTTTACTGTGCCTCTGACCTTCTTTTTGACGAAGAAACTCATAAATTGCTTCGGAATTAAATACAAAATGCACAATGCCGACTCAAGTACAAGAAGACTGGCTCTTCTCACTGTCTATGTTTTGAACCATTTCTGTGACACTAGTTATAGTTTCCGATGCTTGCCTTCAGGTTTACTGTATCCCTCAGACCTTCTTATTGACGAAGAGACACAGAAATTGCACCGTAATTATAGTCAAAAGATTCAATGCCAACGTAAGTACAAGAAAACTGACTCTTCTTACTGTCAATGTTTTGAACCATTCCTGTTACACTAGATATAGATTCCGATGCTTCACTTCAGCTTTACTGTATCCCTGTGACCTTCTTATTGACGATGAAACTCAGAAATTGCATCGGAGTTAAATACAAAAGGCACAATGCCGACTTAAGTGTAAGAAAACTGACTCTTCTTACTGTCTATGATTTGAACCACTCCTGTGACACTAGTTATAGATTCCGATGCTTCACTTCAGGTTTACTGTATCCCTCTGACCTTCGTATAGACGATGAAACACAGAAATTGCATCGGAATTAAATACAAAAGGCACAAAGCCGACTTAAGTACAAAAAGACTGACTCTTCTCACTGTCTATGTTTTGAACCATTCCTGTGACACTAGTCATAGATTCCGATGCCTCACTTCAGGTTTACTGTATCCCTCTGACCTTCTTATTAACGATGAAACACAGAAATTGCATCGGAATTAAATACAAAAGGCAAAATGCCGACTTAAGTACAAGATAACTGACTCTTCTTACTGACTATGTTTTGAACAATTCCTGTGACACAATTTATAGATTCCGATGCTTCACTTCAGGTTTGCTGTATCCCTCGGACCTTCAGGTTTGCTGTATCCCTCGGACCTTCTTATTGACGATCAAACACAGAAAATTCATCGGAATTAAATACAAAAGGCACAATGCCGACATCATTACAAGAACACTGACTATTCTTACTGCCTAGGATTTGAACCATTCCTGTGACACTAGTTATAGATTCCGATGCTCCACTTCAGGTTTACTGTATCCCTCTGACCTTCGTATTGACGATGAAACACAGAAATAGCATCGGATTTAAATACAAAAAGCACAAAGCCGACTTAAGTACAAGAAGACTGTCTATTCTTACTGTCTACGTTTTGAATCATTCCTGTGACACTAGTTATAGATTCCGATGCTTCACTTCAGGTTTACTGAATCCCTTTCACCTTTTTATTGACGATGAAACACAGAAATTGCATCTTAATTAAATACAAAAAGCACAATGGCGACATAAGTACAAGAAGACTGCTTCTTCTTACTGTCTATGTTTTGAACCATTCCTGTGACACTACTTATAGATTCCGATGCTTCACTTCAGGTTTACTGTATCCCTCTGACCTTATTATTGACGATGAAACACAAACATTCCATCGGATTAAATACAAAAGGCACAATGCCGACTTCAGTACAAGAACACTGACTCTTCTTACTGTCTATGTTTTGAGCCATTCCTGTGACACTAGTTATAGTTTCGGATGCTTCACTTCAGGTTTACTGTATCCCTGTGACCTTCTTATTGACGATGAAACACAGAAATTCCATCGGAGTTAAATACAAAAGGCACAATGCCGACTTAAGTACAAGATAAATGACTCTTCTTACTGACTATGTTTTGAACCATTCCTGTGACACTAGTTATAGATTCCGATGCTTCACTTCAGGTTTGCTGTATCCCTCGGACCTTCAGGTTTGCCGTATCCCTCGGACCTTCTTATTGACGATCAAACACAGAAAATTCATCGGAATTAAATACAAAAGGCACAATAAAGACTCAAGTACAAGAAGACTGGCTCTTCTTACTGTCTATGTTTTGAACCATTTCTGTGACACTAGTTATAGATTCCGATGCTTAACTTCAGGTTTACTGTATCCCTCTGACCATCTTATTGACGAACAAACACAGATATTGCATCGGATTAAATACAAAAGGCACAATGCCGACTTAAGTACAAGGAGACTGACCCTTCTTAAAGTCTATGTCTTGAACCATTCCTGTGACACTAGTTATAGATTGCGATGCTTCACTTCAGGTTTACTGTATCTCTCTGACCTTCGTATTGACAATGAAACACAGAAATTGCATCGGAATTAAATACAAAATGCACAATGCCGACTTAAGTACAAGAAGACTGACCCTTCTTACTGTCTATGTTTTGAACGATTCCTGTGACACTAGTTATAGATTCCGATGCTTCACATGAGGTTTACTGTATCCCTCTGACCTTCGTATTGACGATGAAACACAGAAATAGCATCGGAATTAAATACAAAAGGCACAAAGCCGACTTAAGTACAAAAAGACTGACTCTTCTTACTGTCTATGTTTTGAACCATTCCTGTGACACTAGTCATAGATTCCGATGCTTCACTTCAGGTTTACTGTATCCCTCCGACCTTCTTATTATCGATGAAACACAGAAATTGAATCGGAATTAAATACAAAAGGCACAATGCCGGCTTAAGTACAAGATAACTGACTCTTCTTACTGACTATGATTTGAACCATTCCTGTGACACTAGTTATAGATTCCGATGCTTCACTTCAGGTTTACTGTATCCCTCTGAGCTTCTTGTTGACGATGAAACACAGAAATTGCATCGGAATCATATACAAATGGCACAATGCCGACTTAAGGACAAGAAGACTGACTATTCTTACTGTCTATGTTTTGAATCATTCCTGTGACACTAGTTATAGATTCCGATGCTTCACTTCAGGTTTACTGTATCCCTTTCACCTTTTTATTGACGAAGAAACACAGACATTGCATCTTAATTAAATACAAAAAGCACAATGGCGACTTAAGTACAAGAAGACTGCTTCTTCTTACTGTCTATGTTTTGAACCATTCCTGTGACACCACTTATAGATTCCGATGCTTCACTTCAGGTTTACTGTATCCCTCTGACCTTATTATTGACGATGAAACACAAACATTGCATCTTAATTAAATACAAAAGGCACAATGCCGACTTCAGTACAAGAACACTGACTATTCTTACTGTCTATGATTTGAACCATTCCTGTGACACTAGTTATAGATTCTGATGCTTCACTTCAGCTTTACTGCATCCCTCTGACCTTCGTATTGACGATGATACACAGAAATAGCATCGGAATTAAATACAAAAGGCACAATGGCGACTTAAGTACAAGAAGACTGACTACTCTTACTGTCTATGTTTTGAACCATTCCTGTGACACTAGTTATAGATTCCGATGCTTCACTTCAGGTTTACTGTATCCCTCTGACGCTCTTATTGATTATGAAACACAGAAGTTGCATCCGAATTAAGTACAAAAGGCACAATTCCGACCCAAGTACAAGAAGACTGGCTCTTCTTACTGTCTATGTTGTGAACCATTCCTGTGACACTAGTTATAGATTCCGACGCTTCACTTAGGGTTTACTGTGTCCCTCTGACCTTCTTATTGACGAAGAAACACATAAATTGCATCGGAATTAAATACAAAACGCACAATGCCGACTCAAGTACAAGAAGACTGGCCCTTCTTACTGTCTATGTTGTGAACCATTCCTGTGACACTAGTTATAGATTCCGATCTTTCACTGCAGGTTTACTGTATCCCTCTTACCTTATTATTGACGATGAAACACAAAAATTGCATCTTAATTAAATAGAAAAGGCACAATGCCGACTTCAGCACAAGAACACTGACTCTTCTTACTGTCTACGGTTTGAACCATTCCTGTGACACTAGTTATAGATTCCGATGCTTCACTTCAGGTTTCCTGTATCCCTCTGACCTTCTTATTGACGAAGAAACACAGATATTGCATCGGATTAAATACAAAAGGCACAATGCCGACTTAAGTACAAGAAGACTGACCCTTCTCACTGTCTATGTTTTGAACCATTCCTGTGACACTAGTTATAGATTCCGATCTTTCACTGCAGGTTTACTGTATCCCTCTTACCTTATTATTGACGATGAAACACAAAAATTGCATCTTAATTAAATACAAAAGGCACAATGCCGACTTCAGCACAAGAACACTGACTCTTCTTACTGTCTACGGTTTGAACCATTCCTGTGACACTAGTTATAGATTCCGATGCTTCACTTCAGGTTTACTGTATCCCTCTGACCTTCGTATTGACGATGAAACAAAGAAATTGCATCTTAAATAAATACAAAAATCACAATGCCGACTTAAGTACATGAACACTGACTATTCTTACTGTCTATGGTTTGAACCATTCCTGTGACACTAGTAACAGATTCCGATGCTTCACTTCAGGTTTACTGTATCCCTCTGACCTTCTTATTGACGATCAAACACAGAAAATTCATCGGAATTAAATACAAAAGGCACAAAGCCGACTCAAGTACAAGAAGACTGGCTCTTCTTACTGTCTATGAATTATATACAATAGGCACAATGCCGACTTAAGGGGATACGGAATCACCTATCCCCGCAATGTTAATATATGCCTACTATAGGGAACATTTTCTCACAAACTACTGGAGACAGAGGGGTAAAAATTTTACTGTATGTGCATTCATATGTTACAACAATACTGAAACAACAGTTTATTGTCAAAGTATTTTCTTACAGAGATATTGTACATTTATTTTTAAGTAAATTTTTTCCATCGCTTTTTACTAGACTATCACCCCTAAGTCTTTTGTAAATCAAGTAATTAAAAAATCGTTGTTTCAGTATGTAATAGGGACCTATGTCACTACGTCATAAAAATTTCAGACTTCTAGGTTGACCAGTACCTGAGATAATGTTCCTAGATGAAGTAAAAAGTAAACTTACGGGAAACGGAGAAAGAAGATTAAAACATTCCTGATCCGTAGCTAATACCCCCTTTACAGTCTTCATAATCATCTTCAAGTCTTCCTTTGGCACCCCTCTGCACCTGTCTTGCTTTTTTCACTAATGTCTTGATTATATTATCAGCATGCCTTAGTCTGTGCTGATCTAAAAAGAACATAGCACGTACCGTACGGGAACCAACACACATACCCAACTTTTGAAGGACCTGGCATTTAGTTATATTTCCAAGATTGAAGGTTGCCACAGCATCATACACACCAAAATGTAGTGTATTAATTCCGACAAACACTGTTTTTGGGAGACGATGCCGTATCACACTATTCAAGCACTCGTTGGGGTTCTGCGTTTTTCCGTGAAGACATTTCATCAGAAGACTTCTGTCAGCCAGATCTCTGAAAATGGGCTTTATTTCTGCCATGATGGCTGATGGTAGACTGTGGTGGTGAATGTATTTCTCTCCTGTTGTTAGTCCCCTATTGTATTTACACCAGCTGTTTTCACCTTTGGGGCACAAACCATGTTGTGGATGCTCATCCGTGGATGCGGTGTGGAAATATAAAGCCCATATAGCTCTCCTCATTTCTTCAAGATTGCCTGTATTTTGCCTGATTGCAAGGCCATAGCAGTTCTGAATGTGGTCTATTATGGAATCAGTCAATCTTCCTCTGCCATCCAAGGTTTTCCCATCATCTAGTTTTTTCCCTTTCATAACTGATTTTAACCTTCTCAGCCTGGCACCCATTCTCTTCTGCACATGTCCTATACATTCAAGTTTGCTTATATTTACACTGTTCCCATATGGTTTGCTTTCCAAAACTTCTTTGAATGCTTTAGAGTCACCATCTCCCAGATATTTGACATAGCGAACATTATACCACTGTGAAGAGCGATGAAAAATTTTCTTCACCCCAGCAACCTCCATGCCACCACTACTACCATAATAATTAGCAATACAGTCATCACTGTGTTCATTTTTCGGCCTGCCTGTGCACCTACAGTATTTAGACCTTGCCAGTATCAACACTAGTTGCTGTTACAACACCATTGCTGGAGGTGTGGCCCCTTTTCTGCCACGTGCCATCAAACGCCACTGTGAGGTCACGACTGCCGTCATTTTCTTCCACTGCTTCTTCCACAGCAACCTGCATTGACTTCTGTGCTACATCTTCAACTGCAGATCCTAGTACATAATTGTAAGCTTCAAACTTTGAAGGTGCACTTGGAAGATTTAGAACACCACATAGCATATCACCAGCTGCTTTGCCCTTACCAATTGCTCGCAATCCATAAACTAACCTAATATTTACACTATAAAGTTCAGTTTTCTTGTATCCATTATTTACAGTTACTGAAACCGAACTTGGAAACTTACAGCTGTATTTACAAACACTGCATATTAAATTAAACTGGGCAGCCAGGCCAACATGGGATTCTACTTTCAGAGAAACGTTTCCATGACATTTTTTGCAGCACAAACTGTTTTCAAGAGCTTCACACAATATATTCGTATCAATGAGTTCAAAAACTTCATTCCCTCTATCAAGTAAATTATATTTCTCTTCCAAATCTCTTAGTTTTTTATGAGAAGCACTGTTTTCATTTGGTGTAAGTTCGTTCGGCAAATCAGTAATAAGTGGATTCACATTTTCCAACAGTGATGATGATGAACTGCTTTGCTTTGCTAATGAATCATTATTTCTTTTCTTTTGCCAGTTCACACGCTTTTTAAATACTTTTGCTTTAGCTCTAGGCATTTTCACTGCGAAAAATGAAGCACTAAATACGAAATAACTCAACAACAACTACTTTCTTATATCACACTGTTTACAAAACAGTCCCGCCACAAAGTCAAAGAGTAACTTGAGGAAACCAGAGAGAAACATTTTCGGGCAACTAGTGTATAAATAGTCGCTGGAAACTGGGATATTTGAATTCATGTCACTTTAAAGGTACTGCCAAAAATTTCATGGTCAGCGACGAGAGACGTGTATAACTAAAGCGCAATACCCGATCTCACAAATATATAAAAATAAAATAGTTATAATTGTAGTAGAGCTATGTATGATACGTCATTTTAAAGAGGAAACATGGCAGAATATAATACGCCAATAAAAAAAATTCGATTTTTTAACCCAAAATCCGATTCCGTATCCCCTTAAGTACAATATAACTGACTCTTCTTACTGACTATGTTTCGAACCATTCCTGTGACACTAGTAATAGATTCCGATGCTTCACTTCAGGTTTGCTATATCCCTCGAACCTTCAGGTTTGCTGTATCCCTCGTACCTTATTATTGACGATCTAACACAAAAAATTCATCGGAATTAAATACAAAAGGCACAATGCCGACTTCAGTACAAGAACACTGACTATTCTTACTGTCTATGTTTGAACCATTCCTGTGACACTAGTTATAGTTTCCGATGCTTCACTTCAGGTTTACTGTATCCCTCTGACCTTATTGACGATGAAGCACAGAAATTGCATCGGAATTATATACAAAAGGCACAATGCTGACTTAAGTACAAGAAGACTGAATCTTCTTACTGTCTATGGTTTTAACCATTCCTGTGACACTACTTAAAGATTTCGATGCTTCACTTCAGGTTTACTGTATCCCTCTGACCTTCTTATTGACGATGAAACACAGAAATTGCAGCTTAATTAAATACAAAAGGCACAATGCCGACTTCAGTACAAGAACACTAACTAATCTTACTGTCTATGGTTTGAACCATTCCTATGACACTAGTTATAGATTCCGATGCTTCATTTCAGGTTTACTGTATCCCTCTGACTTACTTATTGACGATGAAACACGTAAATTGCATCGGAATCATATACAAAAGGCACAATACCGACTTAAGTACAAAAAGACTGACTCTTCTTACTGCCTATGATTTGAACCATTCCTGTGACACTAGTCATAGATTCCGATGCTTCACTTCAGGTTTACTGTATCCCTCCGACCTCCTTATTAACGATGAAACACAGAAATTGCATCGGAATTAAATACAAAAGGCACAATGCCGGCTTAAGTACAAGAGAACTGACTCTTTTTACTGACTATGATATGAACCATTCCTGTGACACTAGTTATAGATTCCGATGCTTCACTTCAGGTTTACTGTATCCCTCTGGGCTTCTTATTGACGATGAAACACAGAAATTGCATCGGAATCATATACAAAAGGCACAATGCCGATTTAAGGACAAGAAGACTGACTATTCTTACTGTCTATGTTTTGAATCATTCCTGTGACACTAGTTATAGATTCCGATGCTTCACTCCAGGTTCACTGTATCCCATCCACCTTTTTATTGACGAAGAAACACAGAAATTGCATCTTAATTATATTCAAAAGACCCAAAGCCGACTTAAATACAAGATAACTGACCCTTCTTACTGTCTATGGTTTAAACCATTCCTATGACACTAGTTATAGATTCCGATGCTTCACTTCAGGTTTGCTGTATCCCTCGGACCTTCAGGTTTGCTGTTTCCCTCGGACTTTCTTATTGACGATCAAATACAGAAAATTCATCGGAATTAAATACAAAAGGCACAATGCCGACTTAAGTACAAGAACACTGACTATTCTTACTGTCTATGATTTGAACCATTCCTATGACACTAGTTATAGATTCCGATGCTTCACTTCAGGTTTACTGTATCCCTCTGACGCTCTTATTGATTATGAAACACAGAAGTTGCATCCAAATTAAGTACAAAAGGCACAATTCCGACCCAAGTACAAGAAGACTGGCTCTTCTTACTGTCTATGTTGTGAACCATTCCTGTGACACTAGTTATAGATTCCGACGCTTCACTTAGGGTTCACTGTGTCCCTCTGACCTTCTTATTGACGAAGAAACACATAAATTGCATCGGAATTAAATACAAAACGCACAATGCCGACTCAAGTACAAGAAGACTGGCGCTTCTTACTGTCTATGTTTTGAACCATCTCTGTGACACTACTTATAGTTTCGGATGCTTCCCTTCAGGTTTACTGTATCCCTCAGACCTTCTTATTGACGAAGAGACACAGAAATTGCACCGTAATTATATTCAAAAGACCCAATGCCGACTTAAGTACAAGATAACTGACTCCTCTTACTGTCTATGTTTAAACCATTCCTGTGACACTAGTTATAGATTCCGATGCTTCACTTCAGGTTTACTGTATCCCTGTGACCTTCTTATTGACGATGAAACACAGAAATTGCATCGGAGTTAAATACAAAAGGCACAATGCCGACTTAAGTACAAGAAAACTGACTCTTCTTACTGTCTATGTTTTGAACCATTCCTGTGACACTAGTTATAGTTTCCGATGCTTCGCTTCAGGTTTACTGTATCCCTCTGACCCTCTTATTGACGATGAAACGCGTAAATTGCATCGGAATTAAATACAAAAGGCACAATGCCGACTTAAGTACAAGAGGACTGACTCTTCTTACTGCCTATGTTTTGAACCATTCCTGTGACACTAGTTATAGATTCCGATGCTTCACTTCAGGGTTTCTGTATCCCTTTCACCTTCTTATTGATGATGAAACACAGAAATTGCATCTTAATTAAATACAAAAGGCACAATGCCGACTTAAGTACAAGAACACTGTCACTTCTTACTGTCTATGGTTTAAACCATTCCTGTGACACTAGTAATAGATTCCGATGCTTCACTTCAGGTTTACTGTATCCCTCTGACCTTATTGACGATCAAACACAGAAAATTCATCGGAATTAAATACAAAAGGCACAATGCCGGCTCAAGTACAAGAAGACTGGCTCCTCTTACTGTCTATGTTTTGAACCATTCCTGTGACGCTAGTTATAGATTCCGATGCTTCACTTCAGGTTTACTGTATCCAGCTGACCTTCATATTGACGATGAAGCACTGAAATTGCATCGGAATTATATACAAAAGGCACAATGCCGACTTAAGTACAAGAAGACTGACTCTTCTTACTGTCTATGTTTTGAACCATTCCTGTGACACTAGTTAAAGGTTTCGATGCTTCACTTCAGGTTTACAGTATCCCTCTGACCTTCTTATTGACGATGAATTACAGAAATTGCATCTTAATTAAATACAAAAGGCACAATGCTGACTTCGTAACAAGAACATTAACCAATCTTACTGTCTATGGTTTGAACCATTCCTGTGACACTAGTTATAGATTCCGATGCTTCACTTCAGGTTTACTGTATCCCTCTGACCTTATTGACGATGAAACACAGAAATTGCATCGGAATTAAATACAGAAGGCACAATGCCGACCTAAGTACAAGAAAACTGACTCTTCTTACTGTTTATGTTTTGAACCATTCCTGTGACACTAGTTATAGATTCCGTTGCTTCATTTCAGGTTTTTTGTATCCCTGTGACCTTCTTATTGACGATGAAACGCAGAAATTCCATCGGAATTAAATACAAAAGGCACAATGCCGACTTACGTACAAGAAAACTGAGTCTTCTTACTGTCCATGATTCGAACCATTGCTGTTACACTAGTTATACATTCCGATGCTTCACTTCAGGTTTACTGTATCCCTCTGACCTACTTATTGACGATGAAACACGTAAATAGCATCGGAATTAAATACAAAAGGCACAATGCCGACTTAAGCACAAGAAGACTGACTCTTCTTACTGTCTATGTTTTGAACCATTCCTGTAACACTAGTTATAGATTCCGATGCTTCACGTCAGGTTTACTGCATCGCTCTGACGTTCTTATTGACGATGAAACACAGAAATTGCATCGGAATTAAATACAAAAGGCACAATGCCGACTCAAGTACAAGAAGACAGTCTCTTCTTACTGTCTATGTTTTGAACCATTCTGTGACACTAGTTATAGATTCCGATGCTTCACTTCAGGTTTACTGTATCCCTCTGACGTTCTTATTGACGATGAAACACAGAAATTGCATCGGAATTAAATACAAAAGGCACACTGCCGACCTAAGTACAAGAAAACTGACTCTTCTAACTGTTTATGTTTTGAACCATTCCTGTGACACTAGTTATAGAATCTGTTGCTTCATTTCAAGTTTACTGTATCCCTGTGACCTTCTTATTGACGATGAAACACTGAAATTGCATCGGAATTAAATACAAAAGGCACAATGCAGACTTACGTACAAGAAAACTGAGTCTTCTTACTGTCCATGATTCGAACCATTGCTGTTACACTAGTTATACATTCCGATGCTTCACTTCAGGTTTACTGTATCCCTCTGACGCTCTTATTGACGATGAAACACAGAAATTGCATCGGAATTAAATACAAAAGGCACACTGCCGACCTAAGTACAAGAAAACTGACTCTTCTTACTGTCTATGTTTTGAACCGTTCCTGTGACACTACTTAAAGTTTTCGATGCTTCACTTCAGGTTAACTGTATCCCTCTGACCTTCTTATTGACGATCAAACACAGAAAATTCATCGGAATTAAATACAAAAGGCACAATGCCGGCTCAAGTACAAGAAGACCGGCTCTTCTTACTGTTTATGTTTGAACCATTCCTGTGACACTAGTTATAGATTCCGATGCTTCACTTCAGGTTTACTGTATCCAGCTGACCTTATTGACGATGAAGCACAGAAATTGCATCGGAATTATATACAAAAGGCACAATGCTGACTTAAGTACAAGAAGACTGACTCTTCTTACTGTCTATGTTTTGAACCATTCCTGTGACACTACTTAAAGTTTTCGATGCTTCACTTCAGGTTTACTGTATCCCTCTGACTTTCTTATTGACGATGAAAGACAGAAATTGCATCTTAATTAAATACAAAAGGCACAATGCCGACTTCAGTACAAGAACACTAACTAATCTTACTGTCAATGGTTTGAACCATTCCTATGACACTAGTTATAGATTCCGATGCTTCACTTCAGGTTTACTGTATCCCTCTGACTTACTTATTGACGATGAAACACGTACATTGCATCGGAATCATATAAAAACGGCACAATGCCGACTTAAGCACAAGAAGACTGACTCTTCTTACTGTCTATATTTTGAACCATTCCTGTGACACTAGTTATAGATTCCGATGCTTCACGTCAGGTTTACTGTATCGCTCAGACGTTCGTATTTACGATGAAACACAGAAATTGCATCGGAATTAAATACAAAAGGCACAATGCCGACTCAAGTACAAGAAGACTGTCTCTTCTTACTGTCTATGGTTTGAACCAATTCTGTGACACTAGTTATAGATTCCGATGCTTCACTTCAGGTTTACTGTATCCCTCTGACCTCCTTATTGACGAAGAAACACAGATATTTCATCGGATTAAATACAAAAGGCACAATGCCGACTTAAGTACAAGAAGACTGACCCTTCATACTGTCTATGTTTTGAACCATTCCTGTGACACTAGTTATAGATTCCGATGCTTCACTTCAGGTTTACTGTATCCCTCTGACCTTGTTATTGACGATGAAACACGTAATTGCATCGGAATTAAATTCAAAAGGTACAATGCCGACTTCAGTACAAGAACACTAACTCTATGTCTATGGTTTGAACCATTCCTGTGACACTAGTTATAGTTTCCGATGCTTCACTTCAGGTTTACTGTATCCCTCTGACCTACTTATTGACGATGAAACACGTAAATAGCATCGGAATTAAATACAAAAGGCACAATGCCGACTTAAGCACAAGAAGACTGGCTCTTCTTACTGTCTATGCTTTGAACCATTCCTGTGACACTAGTTATAGAATCCGATGCTTCACGTCAGATTTACGGTATCCCTCTGACGTTCTTATTGACGATGAAACACAGAAATTGCGTCGGAATTAAATACAAAAGGCACAATGCCGACTCAAGTACAAGAAGACTGTCTCTTCTTACTGTCTATGTTTTGAACCAATTCTGTGACACTAGTTATAGATTCCGATGCTTCACTTCAAGTTTACTGTATCCCTCTGACGTTCTTATTGACGATGAAACACAGAAATTGCATCGGAATTAAATAGAAAAGGCACACTGCCGACCTAAGTACAAGAAAACTGACTCTTCTTACTGTCTATGTTTTGAAACATTCCTGTGACACTAGTTATAGATTCCGATGCTTCACTTCAGGTTTACTGTATCCCTTTCACCTTCTTAATGACGATGAAACACAGAAATTGCATCTTAATTAAATACAAAAGGCACAATGCCGACTAAAGTACAAGAACACTGACTCTTCTTAGTGTCTATGGTTTGAACCATTCCTGTGACACTAGTAATAGATTCCGATGCTTCACTTCAGGTTACTGTATCCAGCTGACCTTCTTATTGACGATGAGGCACAGAAATTGCATCGGAATTATATACAAAAGGCACAATGCCGACTTAAGTACAAGAAGACTGACTCTTCTTAATGTCTATGTTTTGAACCATTCCTGTGACACTAGTTAAAGATTCCGAAGCTTCACTTCAGGTTTGCTGTATCCCTCTGACCTTCTTATTGACAATGTAACGCAGAAATTGCATCGGAATTAAATACAAAATGCACAATGCGGACTTAAGCACAAGAAGACTGACTCCTCTTACTGTCTATGTTTTGAACCATTCCTGTGACCCTAGTTATAGATTCTGATGCTTCACTTCAGGTTTACTGTATCCCTCTGACCTACTTATTGACGATGAAACACGTAAATTGCATCGGAAATAAATACAAAGGGCACAATGCGGACTTAAGCACAAGAAGACTGACTCTTCTCACTGTCTATGTTTTGAACCATTCCTGTGACACTAGTTATAGATTCCAATGCTTCACGTCAGGTTTACTGTATCCCTCTGACCTTCTTATTGACGATGAAACACAGAAATTGCATCGGAATTAAATACAAAAGCCACAATGCCGACTCAAGTACAAGAAGACTGTCTCTTCTTACTGTCTATGTTTTGAACCAATTCTGTGACACTAGTTATAGATTCCGATGCTTCACTTCAGGTTTACTGTATCCCTATTACCTTCTTATTGACTAAGAAACACAGATATTGCATCGGAATTAAATACAAAAGGCACAATGCCGACTTAAGTACAAGAAGACTGACCCTTCTTACAGTCTATGTTTTGATCCAATCCTGAGACACTAGTTATAAATTCCGATGCTTCACTGCAGGATTACTGTATCCTTCTGACCTTCTTATTGACGATGAAACTCAGAAATTGCATCGGAATTAAATATAAAAGGCACAATGCCGACCTAAGTACAAAAAAACTGACTCTTCTTACTGTTTATGTTTTGAACCATTCCTGTGACACTAGTTACAGATTCCGATGCTTCATTTCAAGTTTACCTTATCCCTGTGACCTTCGTATTGACGGTGAAACACAGAAATTGAATCGGAATTAAATACAAAAGGCACAATGCCGACTTAAGTACAAGAAGACTGCATCTTTTTACTGTCTATGTTTGAACCATTCCTGTGACACTAGTTATAGATTCCGATGCTTCACTTCAGTTTTACTGCATCCCTCTGACCTTCATAATGACGATGAAACACGTAAATTGCATCGGAATTAAATACAAAAGGCACAATGCCGACTTATGTACAAGAAGACTGACTCTTATTACTGTCTATGTTTGAACCATTCCTGTGACACTAGTTATAGATTCCGATGCTTCACTTCAGGTTTACTGTATCCCTCTGACCTTCTTATTGACGATGAAACACAGAAATTGCATCGGAATGAAATAGAAGAGGCACAATCCCTACTCAAGTACAAGAAGACTGGCTCTTCTTACTGTCTATGTTTTGATTCATTTCTGTGACACTAGTTATAGATTCCGATGCTTCACTTCAGGTTTACTGTATCCCTTTCACCTTCTTATTGACGATGAAACACAGAAATTGCATCTTAAATAAATACAAAAGGCACAATGCCGACTTAAGTACAAGAACACTGACTCTTCTTACTGTCTATGTTTGCACCATTCCTGTGACACTAGTTATAGATTCCGATTCTTCACTTCAGATTTACTGTATCCCTCTGACCTACTTGTTGACGATGAAACACAGAAATTGCATCTTAATTAAATACAAAAGGCACAATGCCGACTTCAGTACAAGAACACTAACTCATCTTACTGTCTATGGTTTGAACCATTCCTGTGACATTAGTGATAGATTCCGATGCTTCACTTCAGGTTTACTGTATCCCTCTGACCTACTTATTGACGATGAAACACGTAAATTGCATCGGAATTAATTACAAAAGGCACAATGCCGACTTAAGTACAAGAAGACTGACCCTTCCTACAGTCTATGTTTTGATCCAATCCTGTGACACTAGTTATAAATTCCGATGCTTCACTTCAGGTTTACTGTATCCTTCTGACCTTCTTATTGACGATGAAACTCAGAAATTGCATCGGAATTAAATACAAAAGGCACAATGCCGACCTAAGTACAAAAAAACTGACTCTTCTTACTGTTTATGTTTTGAACCATTCCTGTGACACTAGTTACAGATTCCGATGCTTCATTTCAAGTTTACCTTATGCCTGTGACCTTCTTATTGACGATGAAACACAGAAATTGCATTGGAATTAAATACAAAAGGCACAATGCCGACTTAAGTACAAGAAAACTGACTCTTCTTACTGTCCATGATTTGAACCATTGCTGTTACACTAGTTATAGATTCCGATGCTTCACTTCAGTTTTACTGCATCCCTCTGACCTTCATAATGACGATGAAACACGTAAATTGCATCGGAATTAAATACAAAAGGCACAATGCCGACTTATGTACAAGAAGACTGATTCTTCTTACTGTCTATGTTTGAACCATTCCTGTGACACTAGTTATAGATTCCGATGCTTCACTTCAGGTTACTGTATCCAGCTGACCTTCTTATTGACGATGAAGCACAGAAATTGCATCGGAATTATATACAAAAGGCACAATGCCGACTTAAGTACAAGAAGACTGACTCTTCTTAATGTCTATGTTTTGAACCATTCCTGTGACACTAGTTAAAGATTCCGATGCTTCACTTCAGGTTTACTGTATCCCTCTGACCTTCTTATTGACGATGAAACACAGACATTGCATCTTAATTAAATACAAAGGCACAATGCCGACTTCAGTACAAGAACACTAACTCATCTTACTGTCTATGGTTTGAACCATTCCTCTGACACTAGTTATAGATTCCGATGCTTCACTTCAGGTTTACTGTATCCCTCTGACCTACTTATTGACGATGAAACACGTAAATTGCATCGGAATTAAATACAAAATGCACAATGCGGACTTAAGCACAAGAAGACTGACTCCTCTTACTGTCTATGTTTTGAACCATTCCTGTGACACTAGTTATAGATTCCAATGCTTCACGTCAGGTTTACTGTATCCCTCTGACCTTCTTATTGACGATGAAACACAGAAATTGCATCGGAATTAAATACAAAAGCCACAATGCCGACTCAAGTACAAGAAGACTGTCTCTTCTTACTGTCTATGTTTTGAACCAATTCTGTGACACTAGTTATAGATTCCGATGCTTCACTTCAGGTTTACTGTATCCCTATTACCTTCTTATTGACTAAGAAACACAGATATTGCATCGGAATTAAATACAAAAGGCACAATGCCGACTTAAGTACAAGAAGACTGACCCTTCTTACAGTCTATGTTTTGATCCAATCCTGAGACACTAGTTATAAATTCCGATGCTTCACTGCAGGATTACTGTATCCTTCTGACCTTCTTATTGACGATGAAACTCAGAAATTGCATCGGAATTAAATATAAAAGGCACAATGCCGACCTAAGTACAAAAAAACTGACTCTTCTTACTGTTTATGTTTTGAACCATTCCTGTGACACTAGTTACAGATTCCGATGCTTCATTTCAAGTTTACCTTATCCCTGTGACCTTCGTATTGACGGTGAAACACAGAAATTGAATCGGAATTAAATACAAAAGGCACAATGCCGACTTAAGTACAAGAAGACTGCATCTTTTTACTGTCTATGTTTGAACCATTCCTGTGACACTAGTTATAGATTCCGATGCTTCACTTCAGTTTTACTGCATCCCTCTGACCTTCATAATGACGATGAAACACGTAAATTGCATCGGAATTAAATACAAAAGGCACAATGCCGACTTATGTACAAGAAGACTGACTCTTATTACTGTCTATGTTTGAACCATTCCTGTGACACTAGTTATAGATTCCGATGCTTCACTTCAGGTTTACTGTATCCCTCTGACCTTCTTATTGACGATGAAACACAGAAATTGCATCGGAATTAAATAGAAGAGGCACAATCCCTACTCAAGTACAAGAAGACTGGCTCTTCTTACTGTCTATGTTTTGATTCATTTCTGTGACACTAGTTATAAATTCCGATGCTTCACTTCAGGTTTACTGTATCCTTCTGACCTTCTTATTGACGATGAAACTCAGAAATTGCATCGGAATTAAATACAAAAGGCACAATGCCGACCTAAGTACAAAAAAACTGACTCTTCTTACTGTTTATGTTTTGAACCATTCCTGTGACACTAGTTACAGATTCCGATGCTTCATTTCAAGTTTACCTTATGCCTGTGACCTTCTTATTGACGATGAAACACAGAAATTGCATTGGAATTAAATACAAAAGGCACAATGCCGACTTAAGTACAAGAAAACTGACTCTTCTTACTGTCCATGATTTGAACCATTGCTGTTACACTAGTTATAGATTCCGATGCTTCACTTCAGTTTTACTGCATCCCTCTGACCTTCATAATGACGATGAAACACGTAAATTGCATCGGAATTAAATACAAAAGGCACAATGCCGACTTATGTACAAGAAGACTGACTCTTCTTACTGTCTATGTTTGAACCATTCCTGTGACACTAGTTATAGATTCCGATGCTTCACTTCAGGTTTACTGTATCCCTCTGACCTTCTTATTGACGATGAAACACAGAAATTGCATCGGAATTAAATAGAAGAGTCACAATCCCTACTCAAGTACAAGAAGACTGGCTCTTCTTACTGTCTATGTTTTGATTCATTTCTGTGACACTAGTTATAGATTCCGATGCTTCACTTCAGGTTTACTGTATCCCTTTCACCTTCTTATTGTCGATGAAACACATAAATTGCATCTTAATTAAATACAAAAGCTTAATGCCGACTAAAGTACAAGAACACTGACTCTTCTTACTGTCTATGGTTTGAACCATTGCTGTGACACTAGTAATAGATTCCGATGTTTCACTTCAGGTTTACTGTATTCCTTAGACCTTCTTATTGACGATCAAACACAGAAAATTCATCGGAATTAAATACAAAAGGCACAATGCCGACCCAAGTACAAGAAGACCGGCTCTTCTTACTGTCTATGTTTTGAACCATTCCTGTGACACTAGTTATAGATTCCGATGCTTCACTTCAGGTTTACCTTATCCCTCTCACCTTCTTATTGACGATGAAACACGTAAATTGCATCGGATTTAAATACGAAAGGCACAATGCCGACTCAAGTACAAGAAGACTGGCTCTTCTTACTGACTATGTTTTGAACCATTCCTGAGACACTAGTTATAGATTCCGATGCTTCACTTCTGGTTTACTGTATCTCTCTGACCTTCTTATTGACGATGTAACACAGAAATTGCATCGGAATTAAATACAAAAGGCACAATGGCGACTTAAGTACAAGATGACTGACTCTTCCTACTGTCTATGTTTTGAACCATTCCTGTGACACTAGTTATAGATTCCGATGCTTCACTTCAGGTTTACTGTATCCCTCTGACCTTCGTAATGACGAAGAAACACAGATATTGCATCGGAATTAAATACAAAAGGCACAATGCCGACTTAAGTACAGGAAGACTGACCCTTCTTATTGTCTATGTTTTGAACGATTCCTGTGACACTAGTTAAAGATTTCGATGCTTCACTTCAGGTTTACAGTATCCCTCTGACCTTCTTATTGACGATGAAACACAGAAATTGCATCTTAATTAAATACAAAAGGCACAATGCCGACTTCAGTACAAGAACACTAACCCATCTTACTGTCTATGGTTTGAACCATTCCTGTGACACTAGTAATAGATTCCGATGCTTCACATCAGGTTTACTGTATCCCTCTGACCTTCTTATTGACGATCAAACACAGAAAATTCATCAGAATTAAATACAAAATGCACAATGCCGACCCAAGTACAAGAAGACCGGCTCTTCTTACTGTCTATGCTTTGAACCATTCCTGTGACACTAGTTAGATATTCCGATGCTTCACTTCAGGTTTCCTGTATCCAGCTGACCTTCTTATTGACGATGAAGCACAGAAATTGCATCGGAATTATATACAAAAGGCACAATGCCGACTTAAGTACAAGAAGACTGACTCTTCTTACTGTCTATGCTTTGAACCATTCCTGTGACACTAGCTAAAGATTCCGATGCTTCACTTCAGGTTTTCTGTATCCCTTTCACCTTCTTATTGACGATGAAACACAGAAATTGCATCTTAATTAAATACAAAAGACCCAATGCCGACTAAAGTACAAGAACACTGACTCTTCTTGCTGTCTATGGTTTGAACCATTCCTGTGACACTAGTAATAGATTCCGATGCTTCACATCAGGTTTACTCTATCCCTCTGACCTTCTTATTGAAGATGAAACACAGAAATTGCATCTTAATTAGTTACAAAAGGCACAATGCCGACTTCAGTACAAGAACACTAACTCATCTTACTGTCTATGGTTTGAACCATTCCTGTGACACTAGTTATAGATTACGATGCTTCACTTCAGGTTTACTGTATCCGTCTTACCTACTTATTGACGATGAAACACGTAAATAGCATCGGAATTAAATACAAAAGGCACAATGCCGACTTAAGCACAAGAAGACTGACTCTTCTTACTGTTTATGTTTTGAACCATTCCTGTGACACTAGTTATAGATTCCGATGCTTCACGTCAGGTTTACTGTATCCCTCTGACGTTCTTATTGACGATGAAACACAGTAATTGCATCGGAATTAAATACAAAAGGCACAATGCCGACTCAAGTACAAGAAGACTGTCTCTTCTTACTGTCTATGTTATGAACCAATTCTGTGACACTAGTTATAGATTCCGATGCTTCACTTCAGGTTTACTGTATCCCTCTGACGTTCTTATTGACGATGAAACACAGAAATTGCATCGGAATTAAAGACAAAAGGCACAATGCCGACCTAAGTACAAGAAAACTGACTCTTCTTACTGTTTAAGTTTTGAACCATTCCTGTGACACTAGTTATAGATTCCGATGCTTCAGTTCAAGTTTACTGTATCCCTATGACCTTCTTATTGACGATGAAACACAGAAATTGCATTGGAATTAAATACACAAGGCACAATGCCGACATAAGTACAAGAAATCAGACTCTTCTTACTGTCTATGTTTTGAAGCATTCCTGTGACACTAGTTATAGATTCCGATGCTTCACTTCAAGTTTACTGTATCCCTATGACCTTCTTATTGACGATGAAACACAGAAATTGCATTGGAATTAAATACAAAAGGCACAATGCTGACTAAAGTACAAGAACACTGACTCTTCTTGCTGTCTATGGTTTGAACCATTCCTGTGACACTAGTAATAGATTCCGATGCTTCACTTCAGGTTTACTGTATCCCTCTCACCTTGTTATTGACGATCAAACACAGAAAATTTAATGGGAATTAAATACAAAAGGCACAATGCCGACCCAAGTACAAGAAGACCGGCTCTTCTTACCTTTCTATGTTTTGAACCATTCCTGTGACACTAGTTATAGATTCCGATGCTTCACTTCAGGTTTACTGTATCCAGCTGACCTTCTTATTGACGATGAAGCACAGAAATTGCATCGGAATTATATACAAAAGTCACAATGCCGACATAAGTACAAGAAGACTGACTCTTCTTACTGTCTATGGTTTGAACCATTCCTGTGACACTAGTTATAGATTCCGATGCTTCACTTCAGGATTACTGTATCCCTTTCACTTTCTTATTGACCATGAAACACAGAAATTGCATCTTAATTAAATACAAAATGCACAATGCCGACTTAAGTACAAGAACACTGACTCTTCTTACTGTCTATGGTTTGAACCATTCCTGTGACACTAGTAATAGATTCCGACGCTTCACTTCAGGTTTACTGTATCCCTCTGACGTACTTATTGACGATGAAACACTTAAATTGCATCGGAATTAAATACAAAAGGCACAATGCGGACTCAAGCACAAGAAGACTGACTCTTCTTACTGTCTATGCTTTGAACCAATTCTGTGACACTAGTTATAGATTCCGATGCTTCACTTCAGGTTTACTGTATCCCTCTGACCTTCTTATTGACTAAGAAACACAGAAATTGCATCGGAATTAAATACATAAAGCACAATGCCGACCTATGTACAAGAAAACTGACTCTTCTTACTGTTTATGTTTTGAACCATTCCTGTGTCACTAGTTACAGATTCCGATGCTTCATTTCAAGTTTACTGTCTCCCTATGACCTTCTTATTGACGATGAAACACAGAAATTGCATTGGAATTAAATACAAAAGGCACAATGCCGACTTAAGTACAAGAAAACTAACTCTTCTTACTGTCCATGTTTTGAACCATTGCTGTTACACTAGTTATAGATTCCGATGCTTCACTTCAGTTTTACTGTATCCCTCTGACCTTCATAATGACGATGAAACACGTAAATTGCATCGGAATTAAATAAAAAATGCACAATGCCGACTTATGTACAAGAAGACTGACTCTTCTTAATGTCTATGTTTGAACCATTCCTGTGACACTAGTTATAGATTCCGATGCTTCACTTCAGGATTACTGTATCCCTTTCACTTTCTTATTGACCATGAAACACAGAAATTGCATCTTAATTAAATACAAAAGGCACAATGCCGACTTAAGTACAAGAACACTGACTCTTCTTACTGTCTATGGTTTGAACCATTCCTGTGACACTAGTAATAGATTCCGACGCTTCACTTCAGGTTTACTGTATCCCTCTGACCTTCTTATTGACGATCAATCACAGAAAATTCATCGGAAATAAATACAAAAGGCACAATGCCGACTCAAGTACAAGAAGATAGGCTCATCTTACTGTCTATGCTTTGAACCATTCCTGTGGCACTAGTTATAGATTCCGATGCTTCACTTCAGGTTTACTGTATCCAGAGGACCTATTTATTGACGATGAAGCACAGAAATTGCATCGGAATTAAATACAAAAGGCACAATGCGGACTCAAGCACAAGAAGACTGACTCTTCTTACTGTCTATGTTTTGAACCAATTCTGTGACACTAGTTATAGATTCCGATGCTTCACTTCAGGTTTACTGTATCCCCCTGACCTTCTTATTGACTAAGAAACACAGATATTGCATCGGAATTAAATACAAAAGGCACAATGCCGACTTAAGTACAAGAAGACTGACCCTTCTTACAGTCTATGTTTTGATCCAATCCTGTGACACTAGTTATAAATTCCGATGCTTCACTTCAGGTTTACTGTATCCTTCTGACCTTCTTATTAACGATGAAACACAGAAATTGCATCGGAAATAAATACAAAAGGCACAATGCCAACCTAAGTACAAGAAAACTGACTCTTCTTACTGTTTATGTTTTGAACCATTCCTGTGACACTAGTTACAGATTCCGATGCTTCATTTCAAGTTTACTCTATCCCTGTGACCTTCTTATTGACGATGAAACACAGAAATTGCATTGGAATTAAATACAAAAGGCACAATGCCGACTTAAGTACAAGAAAACTGACTCTTCTTACTGTCCATGATTTGAATCATTTCTGTGACACTAGTTATAGATTCCGATGCTTCACTTCAGGTTTACTGTATCCCCTTCACCTTCTTATTGACGATGAAACACAGAAATTGCATCTTAATTAAATACAAAAGGCACAATACCGGCTTAAGTACAAGAACACTGACTCTTCTTACTGTCTATGGTTTGAACCATTCCTGTGACACTAGTAATAGATTCCGATGCTTCACTTCAGGTTTACTGTATCCCTCGGACCTTCTTACTGACGACCAAACACAGAAAATTCATCGGAATTAAATACAAAAGGCACAATGCCGACTTAAGTACAAGAAGACTGACTCTTCTTACTGTCTATGTTTTGAACCATTGCTGTGACACTAGTTAAAGATTCCGATGCTTCACTTCAGGTTTAATGTATCCCTCTGACCTTCTTATTGACGATGAAACACAGAAATTGCATCTTAATTAAATACAAATGGCACAATGCCGACTTCAGTACAAGAACACTAACTCATCTTACTGTCTATGGTTTGCACCATTCCTGTGACACTAGTTATAGATTTCGATGCTTCACTTCAGGTTTACTGTATCCCTCTGACCTACTTATTGACGCTGAAATACGTAAATTGCATCGGAATTAAATACAAAAGGCACAATGCAGACTTAAGCACAAGAAGACTGACTCTTCTTACTGTCTATGTTTTGAACCATTCCTGTGACACTAGTTATAGATTCCGATGCTTCACGTCAGGTTTACTGTATCCCTCCGACGTTCTTATTGACGATGAAACACAGTAATTGCATCGGAATTAAATACAAAAGGCACAATGCCGACTCAAGTACAAGAAGACTGTCTCTTCTTACTGTCTATGTTTTGAACCAATTCTGTGACACTAGTTATATATTCCGATGCTTCACTTCAGGTTTACTGTATCCCTCTGACCTTTTTATTGACGAAGAAACACAGATATTGCATCGGAATTAAATACAAAAGGCACAATGCCTACTTAAGTACAAGAAGACTGACCCTTCTTACTGTCTATGCCTTGAACTAATCCTGTGACACTAGTTAAAGATTCCCATGCTTCACTTCACGTTTACTGTATCCAGCTGACGTTCTTATTGACGATGAAACACAGAAATTGCATTGGAATTAAATACAAAAGGCACAATGCCGACCTAAGTACAAGAAAAGTGACTCTTCTTACTGTTTATGTTTTGAACCGTTCCTGTGACACTAGTTATAGTTTCCGATGCTTGATTTCAAGTTTACTGTATCCCTGTGGCCTTCTTATTGACGATGAAACACAGAAATTGCATTGGAATTAAATACAAAAGGCACAATGCCGACATAAGTACAAGAAATCTGACTCTTCTTACTGTCTATGTTTTGAACCATTCCTGTGACACTAGTTAAAGATTCCGATGCTTCACTTCAGGTTTACTGTATCCCTTTCACCTTCTTATTGACGATGAAACACAGAAATTGCATCTTAATTAAATACAAAAGGCACAATACCGGCTTAAGTACAAGAACACTGACTCTTCTTACTGTCTATGGTTTGAACCATTCCTGTGACACTAGTAATAGATTCCGATGCTTCACTTCAGGTTTACTCTATCCCTCTGACCTTCTTATTGACGATGAAACACAGAAATTGCATCTTAATTAATTATAAAAGGCACAATGCCGACTTCAGTACAAGAACACTAACCCATCTTACTGTCTATGGTTTGAACCATTCCTGTGACACTAGTTATAGATTCCGATGCTTCACTTCAGGTTTACTGTATCCCTCTGACCTTCTTATTGACGATGAAACACAGAAATTGCATCGGAATTAAATAGAAGAGGCACAATCCCTACTCAAGTACAAGAAGACTGGCTTTTCTTACTGTCTATGTTTTGATTCATTTCTGTGACACTAGTTATAGATTCCGATGCTTCACTTCAGGTTTACTGTATCCCTCTGACCATTTTGTTGACGATCGAACACAGAAAATTCATCGGAATTAAATACAAAAGGCACAATGCCGACCCTAGTTCAAGAAGACTGTCTCTTCTTACTGTCTACGTTTTGAACCAATTCTGTGACACTAGTTATAGAAACCGATGCTTCACTTCGGGTTTACTGTATCCCTCTGACCTTCTTATTGACTAAGAAACACAGATATTGCATCGGAATTAAATACGAAAGGCACAATGCCGACTTAAGTACAAGAAGACTGACCCTTCTTATAGTCTATGTTTTGATCCAATCCAGTGACACTAGCTATAAATTCCGATGCTTCACTTCAGGTTTACTGTATCCCTCTGACCTTCTTATTGACGATGAAACACAGAAATTGCTACGGATTTAAATACAAAAGGCACAATGCCGACCTAAGCACAAGAAAACTGGCTCTTCTTACTGTTTCTGTTTTGAACCATTCCTGTGACACTAGTTACAGATTCCAATGCTTCATTTCAAGTTTACTGTATCCCTGTGACCCTCTTGTTGACGATGAAACACAGAAATTGCATTGGAATTAAATACAAAAGGCACAATGCCGACTTAAGTACAAGAACACTGACTCTTCTTACTGTCTATGGTTTGAACCATTACTGTGACACTAGTAATAGATTCCGATGCTTCACTTCAGGTTTACTGTATCCCTCTGACCTACTTATTGACGATGAAACACGTAAATTGCATCGGAACTAAATACAAAAGGCACAATGCGGACTTAAGCACAAGAAGACTGACTCTCCTTACTGTCTATGTTTTGAACCATTCCCGTGACACTAGTTATAGATTCCGATGCTCCAAGTCAGGTATACTGTATTCCTCTGACGTTCTTATTGACGATGAAACACATAAATTGCATCGGAATTAAATACAAAAGGCACAATGCCGACCTAAGTACAAGAAAACTGACTCTTCATACTGTTTATGCTTTGAACCATTCCTGTGACACTAGTTACAGATTCCGTTGCTTCATTTCAAGTTTACTGTATCCTGTGACCTTCTTATTGATGATGAAACACAGAAATTGCATTGGAATTAAATACAAAAGGCACAATGCCGACTTAAGTACAAGGACACTGACTCTTCTTACTGTCTATGGTTTGAACCATTCCTGTGACACTAGTAATAGATTCCGATGCTTCACTTCAGGTTTACTGTATCCCTCTGACCTTCTTATTGACGATCAAACACAGAAAATTCATCGGAATTAAATACAAAAGGCACAATGCCGACTCAAGTACAAGAAGACCGGCTCTTCTTACTGTCTATGTTTTGAACCATTCCTGTGACACTAGTTATAGATTCCGATGCTTCACTTCAGGTTTACTGTATCAAGCTGACCTTCTTATTGACGATGAAGCACAGAAATTGCATCGGAATTATATACAAAAGTCACAATGCCGACTTAAGTACAAGAAGACTGACTCTTCTTACTGTCTATGTTCTGAACCATTCCTGTGACACTAGTTAAAGATTCCGATGCTTCACTTCAGGTTTACTGTACCCCTCTGACCTACGTATTGACGATGAAACATGTAAATTGCATCGGAATTAAATACAAAAGCCACAATGCAGACTTAAGCACAAGAAGACTAACTCTTCTTACTGTCTATGTTTTGAACCATTCCTGTGACACTAGTTATAGATTCCGATGCTTCACGTCAGGTTTACTGTATCCCTCTGACGTTCTTATTGACGATGAAACACAGAAATTGCATCGGAATTAAATACAGAAGGCACAATGCCGACTCAAGTACAAGAAGACTGTCTCTTCTTACTGTCTATGTTTTGAACCAATTCTGTGACACTAGTTATAGATTCCGATGCTTCACTTCAGGTTTACTGTATCCCTCTGACCTTCTTATTGACGATCAAACACAGAAAATTCATCAGAATTAAATACAAAATGCACAATGCCGACCCAAGTACAAGAAGACCGGCTCTTCTTACTGTCTATGTTGTGAACCATTCCTGTGACACTAGTTAGATATTCCGATGCTTCACTTCAGGTTTCCTGTATCCAGCTGACCTTCTCATTGACGATGAAGCACAGAAATTGCATCGGAATTATATACAAAAGGCACAATGCCGACTTAAGTACAAGAAGACTGACTCATCTTACTGTCTATGGTTTGAACCATTCCTGTGACACTAGTTATAGATTCCGATGCTTCACTTCAGGTTTACTGTATCCCTTTCACCTTCTTATTGACGATGAAACACAGAAATTGCATCTTAATTAAATACAAAAGACACAATGCCGACTCAAGTACAAGAAGACAGTCTCTTCTTACTGTCTATGTTTTGAACCAATTCTGTGACACAGTTTTAGGTTCCGATGCTTCACTTCAGGTTTACTGTATCCCTCTGACCTTCCTATTGACGAAGAAACACAGATATTGCATCGGAATTATATACAAAAGGCACAATGCCGACTTAAGTACAAGAAAACTGACCGTTCTTACTGTCTATGTTTTGAACCAATCCTTTGACACTAGTTATAAATTGCAATGCTTCACTTCAGGTTTACTGTATCCCTCTGACCTTCTTATTGACGATGAAACACAGAAATTGCATCGGAATTAAATACAGAAGGCACAATGCCGACCTAAGTACAAGAAAACTGACTCTCCTTACTGTTTATGTTTTGAACCATTAATGTGACACTAGTTATAGATTCCGATGCTTCATTTCAGGTTTACTGTATCCCTGTGACCTTCTTATTGACGATGAAACACAGAAATTGCATCGGAATTAAATACAAAATGCACAATGCCGACTTCAGTACAAGGACACTAACTCATCTTACTGTCTATGGTTTGAACCATTCCTGTGAGACTAGTTATAGATTACGATGCTTCACTTCAGGTTTACTGTATCCGTCCGACCTACTTATTGACGATGAAACACGTAAATAGCATCGGAATTAAATACAAAAGGCACAATGCCGACTTAAGCACAAGAAGACTGACTCTTCTTACTGTTTATGTTTTGAACCATTCCTGTGACACTAGTTATAGATTCCGATGCTTCACGTCAGGTTTACTGTATCCCTCTGACGTTCTTATTGACGATGAAACACAGTAATTGCATCGGAATTAAATACAAAAGGCACAGTGCCGACTCAAGTACAAGAAGACTGTCTCTTCTTACTGTCTATGTTATGAACCAATTCTGTGACACTAGTTATAGATTCCGATGCTTCACTTCAGGTTTACTGTATCCCTCTGACGTTCTTATTGACGATGAAACACAGAAATTGCATCGGAATTAAAGACAAAAGGCACAATGCCGACCTAAGTACAAGAAAACTGACTCTTCTTACTGTTTAAGTTTTGAACCATTCCTGTGACACTAGTTATTGATTCCGATGCTTCACTTCAAGTTTACTGTATCCCTATGACCTTCTTATTGACGATGAAACACAGAAATTGCATTGGAATTAAATACAAAAGGCACAATGCCGACATAAGTACAAGAAATCAGACTCTTCTTACTGTCTATGTTTTGAACCATTCCTGTGACACTAGTTATAGATTCCGATGCTTCACTTCAAGTTTACTGTATCCCTATGACCTTCTTATTGACGATGAAACACAGAAATTGCATCGGAAATAAATACAAAAGGCACAATGCCAACCTAAGTACAAGAAAACTGACTCTTCTTACTGTTTATGTTTTGAACCATTCCTGTGACACTAGTTACAGATTCCGATGCTTCATTTCAAGTTTACTCTATCCCTGTGACCTTCTTATTGACGATGAAACACAGAAATTGCATTGGAATTAAATACAAAAGGCACAATGCCGACTTAAGTACAAGAAAACTGACTCTTCTTACTGTCCATGATTTGAATCATTTCTGTGACACTAGTTATAGATTCCGATGCTTCACTTCAGGTTTACTGTATCCCCTTCACCTTCTTATTGACGATGAAACACAGAAATTGCATCTTAATTAAATACAAAAGGCACAATACCGGCTTAAGTACAAGAACACTGACTCTTCTTACTGTCTATGGTTTGAACCATTCCTGTGACACTAGTAATAGATTCCGATGCTTCACTTCAGGTTTACTGTATCCCTCTGACCTTCTTACTGACGATCAAACACAGAAAATTCATCGGAATTAAATACAAAAGGCACAATGCCGACTTAAGTACAAGAAGACTGACTCCTCTTACTGACTATGTTTTGAACCATTGCTGTGACACTAGTTAAAGATTCCGATGCTTCACTTCAGGTTTAATGTATCCCTCTGACCTTCTTATTGACGATGAAACACAGAAATTGCATCTTAATTAAATACAAATGGCACAATGCCGACTTCAGTACAAGAACACTAACTCATCTTACTGTCTATGGTTTGCACCATTCCTGTGACACTAGTTATAGATTTCGATGCTTCACTTCAGGTTTACTGTATCCCTCTGACCTACTTATTGACGCTGAAATACGTAAATTGCATCGGAATTAAATACAAAAGGCACAATGCAGACTTAAGCACAAGAAGACTGACTCTTCTTACTGTCTATGTTTTGAACCATTCCTGTGACACTAGTTATAGATTCCGATGCTTCACGTCAGGTTTACTGTATCCCTCCGACGTTCTTATTGACGATGAAACACAGTAATTGCATCGGAATTAAATACAAAAGGCACAATGCCGACTCAAGTACAAGAAGACTGTCTCTTCTTACTGTCTATGTTTTGAACCAATTCTGTGACACTAGTTATATATTCCGATGCTTCACTTCAGGTTTACTGTATCCCTCTGACCTTTTTATTGACGAAGAAACACAGATATTGCATCGGAATTAAATACAAAAGGCACAATGCCTACTTAAGTACAAGAAGACTGACCCTTCTTACTGTCTATGCCTTGAACCAATCCTGTGACACTAGTTAAAGATTCCCATGCTTCACTTCACGTTTACTGTATCCAGCTGACGTTCTTATTGACGATGAAACACAGAAATTGCATTGGAATTAAATACAAAAGGCACAATGCCGACCTAAGTACAAGAAAACTGACTCTTCTTACTGTTTATTTTTTGAACCGTTCCTGTGACACTAGTTATAGATTCCGATGCTTGATTTCAAGTTTACTGTATCCCTGTGGCCTTCTTATTGACGATGAAACACAGAAATTGCATTGGAATTAAATACAAAAGGCACAATGCCGACATAAGTACAAGAAATCTGACTCTTCTTACTGTCTATGTTTTGAACCATTCCTGTGACACTAGTTAAAGATTCCGATGCTTCACTTCAGGTTTACTGTATCCCTTTCACCTTCTTATTGACGATGAAACACAGAAATTGCATCTTAATTAAATACAAAAGACACAATGCCGACTAAAGTACAAGAACACTGACTCTTCTTGCTGTCTATGGTTTGAACCATTCCTGTGACACTAGTAATAGATTCCGATGCTTCACTTCAGGTTTACTCTATCCCTCTGACCTTCTTATTGACGATGAAACACAGAAATTGCATCTTAATTAATTATAAAAGGCACAATGCCGACTTCAGTACAAGAACACTAACCCATCTTACTGTCTATGGTTTGAACCATTCCTGTGACACTAGTTATAGATTCCGATGCTTCACTTCAGGTTTACTGTATCCCTCTGACCTTCTTATTGACGATGAAACACAGAAATTGCATCGGAATTAAATAGAAGAGGCACAATCCCTACTCAAGTACAAGAAGACTGGCTTTTCTTACTGTCTATGTTTTGATTCATTTCTGTGACACTAGTTATAGATTCCGATGCTTCACTTCAGGTTTACTGTATCCCTCTGACCTTCTTGTTGACGATCAAACACAGAAAATTCATCGGAATTAAATACAAAAGGCACAATGCCGACCTAAGCACAAGAAAACTGGCTCTTCTTACTGTTTCTGTTTTGAACCATTCCTGTGACACTAGTTACAGATTCCGATGCTTCATTTCAAGTTTACTGTATCCCTGTGACCCTCTTGTTGACGATGAAACACAGAAATTGCATTGGAATTAAATACAAAAGGCACAATGCCGACTTAAGTACAAGAACACTGACTCTTCTTACTGTCTATGGTTTGAACCATTACTGTGACACTAGTAATAGATTCCGATGCTTCACTTCAGGTTTACTGTATCCCTCTGACCTACTTATTGACGATGAAACACGTAAATTGCATCGGAACTAAATACAAAAGGCACAATGCGGACTTAAGCACAAGAAGACTGACTCTCCTTACTGTCTATGTTTTGAACCATTCCCGTGACACTAGTTATAGATTCCGATGCTCCAAGTCAGGTTTACTGTATTCCTCTGACGTTCTTATTGACGATGAAACACATAAATTGCATCGGAATTAAATACAAAAGGCACAATGCCGACCTAAGTACAAGAAAACTGACTCTTCTTACTGTTTATGCTTTGAACCATTCCTGTGACACTAGTTACAGATTCCGTTGCTTCATTTCAAGTTTACTGTATCCTGTGACCTTCTTATTGATGATGAAACACAGAAATTGCATTGGAATTAAATACAAAAGGCACAATGCCGACTTAAGTACAAGAAAACTGACTCTTCTTACTGTCAATGTTTTGAACCATTGCTGTTACACTAGTTATAGATTCCTATGCATCACTTCAGTTTACTGTATCCCTCTGACCTTCATAATGACGATGAAACACGTAAATTGCATCGGAATTAAATACAAAAGGCACAATGCCGACTTATGTACAAGAAGACTGACTCTTCTTACTGTCTATGTTTGAACCATTTCTGTGACACTAGTTATAGATTCCGATGCTTCACTTCAGGTATACTGTATCCCTCTGACCTTCTTGTTGACGATCAAACACAGAAAATTCATCGGAATTAAATACAAAAGGCACAATGCCGACTCAAGTACAAAAAGACCGGCTCTTCTTACTGTCTATGTTTTGAACCATTCCTGTGACACTACTTATAGATTCCGATGCTTCACTTCAGGTTTACTGTATCCCTTTCACCTTCTTATTGACGATGAAACACAGAAATTGCATCTTAATTAAATTCAAAAGGCACAATGCCGACTTAAGTACAAGGACACTGACTCTTCTTACTGTCTATGGTTTGAACCATTCCTGTGACACTAGTAATAGATTCCGATGCTTCACTTCAGGTTTACTGTATCCCTCTGACCTTCTTATTGACGATCAAACACAGAAAATTCATCGGAATTAAATACAAAAGGCACAATGCCGACTCAAGTACAAGAAGACCGGCTCTTCTTACTGTCTATGTTTTGAACCATTCCTGTGACACTAGTTATAGATTCCGATGCTTCACTTCAGGTTTACTGTATCAAGCTGACCTTCTTATTGACGATGAAGCACAGAAATTGCATCGGAATTATATACAAAAGTCACAATGCCGACTTAAGTACAAGAAGACTGACTCTTCTTACTGTCTATGTTCTGAACCATTCCTGTGACACTAGTTAAAGATTCCGATGCTTCACTTCAGGTTTACTGTACCCCTCTGACCTACGTATTGACGATGAAACATGTAAATTGCATCGGAATTAAATACAAAAGCCACAATGCAGACTTAAGCACAAGAAGACTAACTCTTCTTACTGTCTATGTTTTGAACCATTCCTGTGACACTAGTTATAGATTCCGATGCTTCACGTCAGGTTTACTGTATCCCTCTGACGTTCTTATTGACGATGAAACACAGAAATTGCATCGGAATTAAATACAGAAGGCACAATGCCGACTCAAGTACAAGAAGACTGTCTCTTCTTACTGTCTATGTTTTGAACCAATTCTGTGACACTAGTTATAGATTCCGATGCTTCACTTCAGGATTACTGTATCCCTTGGACCCTCTTATTGACGACGAAACACAGAAATTGCATCGGAATTAAATACAAAAGACACAATGCCGACTTAAGTACAAGAAGACTGACTCTTCTTACTGACTATGTTTTGAACATTTCATGTGAGACCAGTTTTTGATTCCGATGCTTCACTATATGTCTACGGTATCTCTTGGACCTTCTTATTGACGATGAAACACAGAAGTTGCATCGCAATTAAATACAAAAGGCACAATGCCGACCTAAGTACAAGAAAACTGACTCTTCTTACTGTTAATGTTTTGAACCGTTCCTGTGACACTAGTTATAGATTCCGATGCTTCATTTCAAGTTTACTGTATCCCTGTGGCCTTCTTATTGACGATGAAACACAGAAATTGCATTGGAATTAAATACAAAAGGCACAATGCCGACATAAGTACAAGAAATCTGACTCCTCTTACTGTCTATGTTTTGAACCATTCCTGTGACACTAGTTAAAGATTCCGATGCTTCACTTCAGGTTTACTGTATCCCTTTCACCTTCTTATTGACGATGAAACACAGAAATTGCATCTTAATTAAATACAAAAGACACAATGCCGACTCAAGTACAAGAAGACAGTCTCTTCTTACTGTCTATGTTTTGAACCAATTCTGTGACACAGTTTTAGGTTCCGATGCTTCACTTCAGGTTTACTGTATCCCTCTGACCTTCCTATTGACGAAGAAACACAGATATTGCATCGGAATTATATACAAAAGGCACAATGCCGACTTAAGTACAAGAAAACTGACCGTTCTTACTGTCTATGTTTTGAACCAATCCTTTGACACTAGTTATAAATTGCAATGCTTCACTTCAGGTTTACTGTATCCCTCTGACCTTCTTATTGACGATGAAACACAGAAATTGCATCGGAATTAAATACAGAAGGCACAATGCCGACCTAAGTACAAGAAAACTGACTCTCCTTACTGTTTATGTTTTGAACCATTAATGTGACACTAGTTATAGATTCCGATGCTTCATTTCAGGTTTACTGTATCCCTGTGACCTTCTTATTGACGATGAAACACAGAAATTGCATCGGAATTAAATACAAAATGCACAATGCCGACTTCAGTACAAGGACACTAACTCATCTTACTGTCTATGGTTTGAACCATTCCTGTGACACTAGTTATAGATTACGATGCTTCACTTCAGGTTTACTGTATCCGTCTGACCTACTTATTGACGATGAAACACGTAAATAGCATCGGAATTAAATACAAAAGGCACAATGCCGACTTAAGCACAAGAAGACTGACTCTTCTTACTGTTTATGTTTTGAACCATTCCTGTGACACTAGTTATAGATTCCGATGCTTCACGTCAGGTTTACTGTATCCCTCTGACGTTCTTATTGACGATGAAACACAGTAATTGCATCGGAATTAAATACAAAAGGCACAGTGCCGACTCAAGTACAAGAAGACTGTCTCTTCTTACGGTCTATGTTATGAACCAATTCTGTGACACTAGTTATAGATTCCGATGCTTCACTTCAGGTTTGCTGTATCCCTCTGACGTTCTTATTGACGATGAAACACAGAAATTGCATCGGAATTAAAGACAAAAGGCACAATGCCGACCTAAGTACAAGAAAACTGACTCTTCTTACTGTTTAAGTTTTGAACCATTCCTGTGACACTAGTTATTGATTCCGATGCTTCACTTCAAGTTTACTGTATCCCTATGACCTTCTTATTGACGATGAAACACAGAAATTGCATTGGAATTAAATACAAAAGGCACAATGCCGACATAAGTACAAGAAATCAGACTCTTCTTACTGTCTATGTTTTGAACCATTCCTGTGACACTAGTTATAGATTCCGATGCTTCACTTCAAGTTTACTGTATCCCTATGACCTTCTTATTGACGATGAAACACAGAAATTGCATTGGAATTAAACACAAAAGGCACAATGCTGACTAAAGTACAAGAACACTGAATCTTTTTGCTGTCTATGTTTTGAACCATTCCTGTGGCACTAGTTAAAGATTCCGATGCTTCACTTCAGGTTTACTGTATCCCTTTCACCTTCTTATTGACGATGAAACACAGAAAATTCATCAGAATTAAATACAAAATGCACAATGCCGACCCAAGTACAAGAAGACCGGCTCTTCTTACTGTCTATGTTTTGAACCATTCCTGTGACACTAGTTAGATATTCCGATGCTTCACTTCAGGTTTTCTGTATCCAGCTGACCTTCTTATTGACGATGAAGCACAGAAATTGCATCGGAATTATATACAAAAGGCACAATGCCGACTTAAGTACAAGAAGACTGACTCTTCTTACTGTCTATGCTTTGAACCATTCCTGTGACACTAGCTAAAGATTGCGATGCTTCACTTCAGGTTTACTGTATCCCTCTGATCTTCTTATTGACGATGAAACACAGAAATTGCATCTTAATTAAATACAAAAGGCACAATGCCGACTTCAGTACAAGAACACTAACTCATCTTACTGTCTATGGTTTGAACCATTCCTGTGACACTAGTTATAGATTCCGATGCTTCACTTCAGGTTTACTGTATCCCTCTGACCTACTTATTGACGATGAAACACGTAAATTGCATCGGAATTAAATACAAAAGGCACAATGCGGACTTAAGCACAAGAAGACTGACTCTTCTTACTGTCTATGTTTTGAACCATTCCTGTGACACTAGTTATAGATTCCGATGCTTCACTTCAGGTTTACTCTATCCCTCTGACCTTCTTATTGACGATGAAACACAGAAATTGCATCTTAATTAATTACAAAAGGCACAATGCCGACTTCAGTACAAGAACACTAACTCATCTTACTGTCTATGGTTTGAACCATTCCTGTGACACTAGTTATAGATTACGATGCTTCACTTCAGGTTTACTGTATCCGTCTGACCTACTTATTGACGATGAAACACGTAAATTGCATCGGAATTAAATACAAAAGGCACAATGCGGACTTAAGCACAAGAAGACTGACTCTTCTTACTGTCTATGTTTTGAACCATTCCTGTGACACTAGTTATAGATTCCGATGCTTCACGTCATGTTTACTGTATCCCTCTGACGTTCTTATTGACGATGAAACACAGAAATTGCATTGGAATTAAATGCAAAAGGCACAATGCCGACCTAAGTACAAGAAAAGTGACTCTTCTTACTGTTTATGTATTGAACCGTTCCTGTGACACTAGTTATAGATTCCGATGCTTCATTTCAAGTTTACTGTATCCCTGTGGCCTTCTTATTGACGATGAAACACAGAAATTGCATTGGAATTAAATACAAAAGGCACAATGCCGGCATAAGTACAAGAAATCTGACTCTTCTTACTGTCTATGTTTTGAACCATTCCTGTGACACTAGTTAAAGATTCCGATGCTTCACTTCAGGTTTACTGTATCTCTTTCACCTTCTTATTGACGATGAAACACAGAAATTGCATCTTAATTAAATACAAAAGACACAATGCCGACTAAAGTACAAGAACACTGACTCTTCTTGCTGTCTATGGTTTGAACCATTCCTGTGACACTAGTAATAGATTCCGATGCTTCACGTCAGGTTTACTGTATCCCTTTCACCTTCTTATTGACGATCAAACACAGAAAATTCATCGGAATTAAATACAAAAGGCACAATGCCGACCCAAGTACAAGAAGACCGGCTCTTCTTACTGTCTATGTTTTGAACCATTCCTGTGACACTAGTTATAGATTCCGACGCTTCACTTCAGGTTTACTGTATCCAGCTGACCTTCTTATTGACGATGAAGCACAGAAATTGCATCGGAATTATATACAAAAGTCACAATGCCGACTTAAGTACAAGAAGACTGACTCTTCTTACTGTCTATGTTTTGAACCATTCCTGTGACACTAGTTAAGGATTCCGATGCTTCACTTCAGGTTCACTGTATCCTTCTGACCTTCTTATTGACGATGAAACACAGAAATTGCATCTTAATTAAATACAAAAGGCACAATGCCGACTTCAGTACAAGAACACTAACTCATCTTACAGTCTATGGTTTGAACCATTCCTGTGACACTAGTTATATATTCCGATGCTTCACTTCAGGTTTACTGTATCCCTCTGACGTACTTATTGACGATGAAACACTTAAATTTCATCGGAATTAAATACAAAAGGCACAATGCGGACTCAAGCACAAGAAGACTGACTCTTCTTACTGTCTATGCTTTGAACCAATTCTGTGACACTAGTTATAGATTCCGATGCTTCACTTCAGGTTTACTGTATCCCTCTGACCTTCTTATTGACTAAGAAACACAGAAATTGCATCGGAATTAAATACAAAAGGCACAATGCCGACTTAAGTACAAGAAGACTGACCCTTCTTACAGTCTATGTTTTGATCCAATCCTGTGACACTTGTTATAATATCCGGTGCTTCGCTTCAGGTTTACTGTATCCTTCTGACCTTCTTATTGACGACGAAACAGAAATTGCATCGGAATTAAATACAAAAAGCACAATGCCGACCCATGTACAAGAAAACTGACTCTTCTTACTGTTTATGTTTTGAACCATTCCTCTGTCACTAGTTGCAGATTCCGATGCTTCATTTCAAGTTTACTGTATCCCTATGACCTTCTTATTGACGATGAAACACAGAAATTGCATTGGAATTAAATACAAAAGGCACAATGCCGACTTAAGTACAAGAAAACTAACTCTTCTTACTGTCCATGTTTTGAACCATTGCTGTTACACTAGTTATAGATTCCGATGCTTCACTTCAGTTTTACTGTATCCCTCTGACCTTCATAATGACGATGAAACACGTAAATTGCATCGGAATTAAATAAAAAATGCACAATGCCGACTTATGTACAAGAAGACTGACTCTTCTTAATGTCTATGTTTGAACCATTCCTGTGACACTAGTTATAGATTCCGATGCTTCACTTCAGGATTACTGTAACCCTTTCACTTTCTTATTGACCATGAAACACAGAAATTGCATCTTAATTAAATACAAAAGGCACAATGCCGACTTAAGTACAAGAACACTGACTCTTCTTACTGTCTATGGTTTGAACCATTCCTGTGACACTAGTAATAGATTCCGACGCTTCACTTCAGGTTTACTGTATCCCTCTGACCTTCTTATTGACGATCAATCACAGAAAGTTCATCGGAAATAAATACAAAAGGCACAATGCCGACTCAAGTACAAGAAGACGGGCTCATCTTACTGTCTATGCTTTGAACCATTCCTGTGACACTAGTTATAGATTCCGATGCTTCACTTCAGGTTTACTGTATCCAGAGGACCTTTTTATTGACGATGAAGCACAGAAATTGCATCAGAATTATATACAAAAGGCACAATGCCGACTTCAGTACAAGAACACTAACTCATCTTACTGTCTATGTTTTGAACCATTCCTGTGACACTAGTTATAGATTCCGATGCTTCACTTCAGGTTTACTCTATCCCTCTGACCTTCTTATTGACGATGAAACACAGAAATTGCATCTTAATTAATTACAAAAGGCACAATGCCGACTTCAGTACAAGAACACTAACTCATCTTACTGTCTATGGTTTGAACCATTCCTGTGACACTAGTTATAGATTCCGATGCTTCACTTCAGGTTTACTGTATCCCTCTGACCTACTTATTGACGATGAAACACGTAAATTGCATCGGAATTAAATACAAAAGGCACAATGCGGACTTAAGCACAAGAAGACTGACTCTTCTTACTGTCTATGTTTTGAACCATTCCTGTGACACTAGTTATAGATTCCGATGCTTCACTTCAGGTTTACTCTATCCCTCTGACCTTCTTATTGACGATGAAACACAGAAATTGCATCTTAATTAATTACAAAAGGCACAATGCCGACTTCAGTACAAGAACACTAACTCATCTTACTGTCTATGGTTTGAACCATTCCTGTGACACTAGTTATAGATTACGATGCTTCACTTCAGGTTTACTGTATCCGTCTGACCTACTTATTGACGATGAAACACGTAAATTGCATCGGAATTAAATACAAAAGGCACAATGCGGACTTAAGCACAAGAAGACTGACTCTTCTTACTGTCTATGTTTTGAACCATTCCTGTGACACTAGTTATAGATTCCGATGCTTCACGTCATGTTTACTGTATCCCTCTGACGTTCTTATTGACGATGAAACACAGAAATTGCATTGGAATTAAATGCAAAAGGCACAATGCCGACCTAAGTACAAGAAAAGTGACTCTTCTTACTGTTTATGTTTTGAACCGTTCCTGTGACACTAGTTATAGATTCCGATGCTTCATTTCAAGTTTACTGTATCCCTGTGGCCTTCTTATTGACGATGAAACACAGAAATTGCATTGGAATTAAATACAAAAGGCACAATGCCGGCATAAGTACAAGAAATCTGACTCTTCTTACTGTCTATGTTTTGAACCATTCCTGTGACACTAGTTAAAGATTCCGATGCTTCACTTCAGGTTTACTGTATCTCTTTCACCTTCTTATTGACGATGAAACACAGAAATTGCATCTTAATTAAATACAAAAGACACAATGCCGACTAAAGTACAAGAACACTGACTCTTCTTGCTGTCTATGGTTTGAACCATTCCTGTGACACTAGTAATAGATTCCGATGCTTCACGTCAGGTTTACTGTATCCCTTTCACCTTCTTATTGACGATCAAACACAGAAAATTCATCGGAATTAAATACAAAAGGCACAATGCCGACCCAAGTACAAGAAGACCGGCTCTTCTTACTGTCTATGTTTTGAACCATTCCTGTGACACTAGTTATAGATTCCGACGCTTCACTTCAGGTTTACTGTATCCAGCTGACCTTCTTATTGACGATGAAGCACAGAAATTGCATCGGAATTATATACAAAAGTCACAATGCCGACTTAAGTACAAGAAGACTGACTCTTCTTACTGTCTATGTTTTGAACCATTCCTGTGACACTAGTTAAGGATTCCGATGCTTCACTTCAGGTTCACTGTATCCTTCTGACCTTCTTATTGACGATGAAACACAGAAATTGCATCTTAATTAAATACAAAAGGCACAATGCCGACTTCAGTACAAGAACACTAACTCATCTTACAGTCTATGGTTTGAACCATTCCTGTGACACTAGTTATATATTCCGATGCTTCACTTCAGGTTTACTGTATCCCTCTGACGTACTTATTGACGATGAAACACTTAAATTTCATCGGAATTAAATACAAAAGGCACAATGCGGACTCAAGCACAAGAAGACTGACTCTTCTTACTGTCTATGCTTTGAACCAATTCTGTGACACTAGTTATAGATTCCGATGCTTCACTTCAGGTTTACTGTATCCCTCTGACCTTCTTATTGACTAAGAAACACAGAAATTGCATCGGAATTAAATACAAAAGGCACAATGCCGACTTAAGTACAAGAAGACTGACCCTTCTTACAGTCTATGTTTTGATCCAATCCTGTGACACTTGTTATAATATCCGGTGCTTCGCTTCAGGTTTACTGTATCCTTCTGACCTTCTTATTGACGACGAAACAGAAATTGCATCGGAATTAAATACAAAAAGCACAATGCCGACCCATGTACAAGAAAACTGACTCTTCTTACTGTTTATGTTTTGAACCATTCCTGTGTCACTAGTTGCAGATTCCGATGCTTCATTTCAAGTTTACTGTATCCCTATGACCTTCTTATTGACGATGAAACACAGAAATTGCATTGGAATTAAATACAAAAGGCACAATGCCGACTTAAGTACAAGAAAACTAACTCTTCTTACTGTCCATGTTTTGAACCATTGCTGTTACACTAGTTATAGATTCCGATGCTTCACTTCAGTTTTACTGTATCCCTCTGACCTTCATAATGACGATGAAACACGTAAATTGCATCGGAATTAAATAAAAAATGCACAATGCCGACTTATGTACAAGAAGACTGACTCTTCTTAATGTCTATGTTTGAACCATTCCTGTGACACTAGTTATAGATTCCGATGCTTCACTTCAGGATTACTGTAACCCTTTCACTTTCTTATTGACCATGAAACACAGAAATTGCATCTTAATTAAATACAAAAGGCACAATGCCGACTTAAGTACAAGAACACTGACTCTTCTTACTGTCTATGGTTTGAACCATTCCTGTGACACTAGTAATAGATTCCGACGCTTCACTTCAGGTTTACTGTATCCCTCTGACCTTCTTATTGACGATCAATCACAGAAAGTTCATCGGAAATAAATACAAAAGGCACAATGCCGACTCAAGTACAAGAAGACGGGCTCATCTTACTGTCTATGCTTTGAACCATTCCTGTGACACTAGTTATAGATTCCGATGCTTCACTTCAGGTTTACTGTATCCAGAGGACCTTTTTATTGACGATGAAGCACAGAAATTGCATCAGAATTATATACAAAAGACACAATGCCGACTTCAGTACAAGAACACTAACTCATCTTACTGTCTATGTTTTGAACCATTCCTGTGACACTAGTTATAGATTCCGATGCTTCACGTCAGGTTTACTGTATCCCTCTGACGTTCTTATTGACGATGAAACACAGAAATTGCATCGGAATTAAATACAAAAGGCACTATGCCGACTCAAGTACGAGAAGACTGTCTCTTCTTACTGTCTATGTTTTGAACCAATTCTGTGACACTAGTTATAGATTCCGATGCTTCACTTCAGGTTTACTGTATCCCCCTGACCTTCTTATTGACTAAGAAACACAGATATTGCATCGGAATTAAATACAAAAGGCACAATGCCGACTTAAGTACAAGAAGACTGACCCTTCTTACAGTCTATGTTTTGATCCAATCCTGTGACACTAGTTATACATTCCGATGCTTCACTTCATGTTTACTGCATCCTTCTGACCTTCTTATTAACGATGAAACACAGAAATTGAATCGGAATTAAATACAAAAGTCACAATGCCGATTTAAGTACAAGAAGACTGACTCTTCTTACTGTCTATGTTTTGAACCATTCCTGTGACACTAGTTAAGGATTCCGATGCTTCACTTCAGGTTCACTGTATCCTTCTGACCTTCTTATTGACGATGAAACACAGAAATTGCATCTTAATTAAATACAAAAGGCACAATGCCGACTTCAGTACAAGAACACTAACTCATCTTACAGTCTATGGTTTGAACCATTCCTGTGACACTAGTTATATATTCCGATGCTTCACTTCAGGTTTACTGTATCCCTCTGACGTACTTATTGACGATGAAACACTTAAATTTCATCGGAATTAAATACAAAAGGCACAATGCGGACTCAAGCACAAGAAGACTGACTCTTCTTACTGTCTATGCTTTGAACCAATTCTGTGACACTAGTTATAGATTCCGATGCTTCACTTCAGGTTTACTGTATCCCTCTGACCTTCTTATTGACTAAGAAACACAGAAATTGCATCGGAATTAAATACAAAAGGCACAATGCCGACTTAAGTACAAGAAGACTGACCCTTCTTACAGTCTATGTTTTGATCCAATCCTGTGACACTTGTTATAAATTCCGGTGCTTCGCTTCAGGTTTACTGTATCCTTCTGACCTTCTTATTGACGACGAAACACAGAAATTGCATCGGAATTAAATACAAAAAGCACAATGCCGACCTATGTACAAGAAAACTGACTCTTCTTACTGTTTATGTTTTGAACCATTCCTGTGTCACTAGTTACAGATTCCGATGCTTCATTTCAAGTTTACTGTATCCCTATGACCTTCTTATTGACGATGAAACACAGAAATTGCATTGGAATTAAATACAAAAGGCACAATGCCGACTTAAGTACAAGTAAACTAACTCTTCTTACTGTCCATGTTTTGAACCATTGCTGTTACACTAGTTATAGATTCCGATGCTTCACTTCAGTTTTAGTGTATCCCTCTGACCTTCATAATGACAATGAAACACGTAAATTGCATCGGAATTAAATAAAAAATGCACAATGCCGACTTATGTACAAGAAGACTGACTCTTCTTAATGTCTATGTTTGAACCATTCCTGTGACACTAGTTATAGATTCCGATGCTTCACTTCAGGATTACTGTATCCCTTTCACTTTCTTATTGACCATGAAACACAGAAATTGCATCTTAATTAAATACAAGAGGCACAATGCCGACTTAAGTACAAGAACACTGACTCTTCTTACTGTCTATGGTTTGAACCATTCCTGTGACACTAGTAATAGATTCCGACGCTTCACTTCAGGTTTACTGTATCCCTCTGACCTTCTTATTGACGATCAATCACAGAAAGTTCATCGGAAATAAATACAAAAGGCACAATGCCGATTCAAGTACAAGAAGACGGGCTCATCTTACTGTCTATGCTTTGAACCATTCCTGTGACACTAGTTATAGATTCCGATGCTTCACTTCAGGTTTACTGTATCCAGAGGACCTTTTTATTGACGATGAAGCACAGAAATTGCATCAGAATTATATACAAAAGGCACAATGCCGACTTCAGTACAAGAACACTAACTCATCTTACTGTCTATGTTTTGAACCATTCCTGTGACACTAGTTATAGATTCCGATGCTTCACGTCAGGTTTACTGTATCCCTCTGACGTTCTTATTGACGATGAAACACAGAAATTGCATCGGAATTAAATACAAAAGGCACTATGCCGACTCAAGTACGAGAAGACTGTCTCTTCTTACTGTCTATGTTTTGAACCAATTCTGTGACACTAGTTATAGATTCCGATGCTTCACTTCAGGTTTACTGTATCCCCCTGACCTTCTTATTGACTAAGAAACACAGATATTGCATCGGAATTAAATACAAAAGGCACAATGCCAACCTAAGTACAAGAAAACTGACTCTTCTTACTGTTTATGTTTTGAACCATTCCTGTGACACTAGTTACAGATTCCGATGCTTCATTTCAAGTTTACTCTATCCCTGTGACCTTCTTATTGACGATGAAACACAGAAATTGCATTGGAATTAAATACAAAAGGCACAATGCCGACTTAAGTACAAGAAAACTGACTCTTCTTACTGTCCATGATTTGAATCATTGCTGTTACACTAGTTATAGATTCTGATGCTTCACTTTGGTTTTACTGTATCCCTCTGACCTTCATGATCACGATGAAACACATAAATTGCATCGGAATTAAATACAAAAGGCACAATGCCGACCTATGTACAAGAAGACTGAGTATTCTTACTGTCTATGTTTGAACCCTTCCTGTGACACTAGTTATAAATTCTGATGCTTCACTTCAGGTTTACTGTATCCCTCTGACCTTCTTATTGACGATGAAACACAGAAATTGCATCGAAATTAAATACAAGAGGCACAATGCCTACTCAAGTACAAGAAGACTGGCTCTTCTTACTGTCTATGTTTTGAATCATTTCTGTGACACTAGTTATAGATTCCGATGCTTCACTTCAGGTTTACTGTATCCCCTTCACCTTCTTATTGACGATGAAACACAGAAATTGCATCTTAATTAAATACAAAAGGCACAATCCCGGCTTAAGTACAAGAACACTGACTCTTCTTACTGTCTATGGTTTGAACCATTCCTGTGACACTAGTAATAGATTCCGATGCTTCACTTCAGGTTTACTGTATCCCTCTGACCTTCTTATTGACGATCAAACACAGAAAATTCATCGGAATTAAATACAAAAGGCACAATGCCGACTTAAGTACAAGAAGACTGACTCTTCTTAGTGTCTATGTTTTGAACCATTGCTGTGACACTAGTTAAAGATTCCGATGCTTCACTTCAGGTTTAATGTATCCCTCTGACCTTCTTATTGACGATGAAACACAGAAATTGCATCTTAATTAAATACAAAAGGCACAATGCCGACTTCAGTACAAGAATTCTAACTCATCTTACTGTCTATGGTTTGCACCATTCCTGTGACACTAGTTATATATTCCGATGCTTCACTTCAGGTTTACTGTATCCCTCTGACCTTTTTATTGACGAAGAAACACAGATATTGCATCGGAATTAAATACAAAAGGCACAATGCCGACTTAAGTACAAGAAGACTGACTCTTCTTACTGTTTATGTTTTGAACCGTTCCTGTGACACTAGTTATAGATTCCGATGCTTGATTTCAAGGTTACTGTATCCCTGTGGCCTTCTTATTGACGATGAAACACAGAAATTGCATTGGAATTAAATACAAAAGGCACAATGCCGACATAAGTACAAGAAATCTGACTCTTCTCTCTGTCTATGGTTTGAACCATTCCTGTGACACTAGTAATAGATTCCGATGCTTCACTTCAGGTTTACTCTATCCCTCTGACCTTCTTATTGACGATGAAACACAGAAATTGCAACTTAATTAATTACAAAAGGCACAATGCCGACTTCAGTACAAGAACACTAACCCATCTTACTGTCTATGGTTTGAACCATTCCTGTGACACTAGTTATAGATTCCGATGCTTCACATCAGGTTTACTGTATCCCTCTGACCTTCTTATTGACGATGAAACACAGAAATTGCATCGGAATTAAATAGAAGAGGCACAATCCCTACTCAAGTACAAGAAGACTGGCTTTTCTTACTGTCTATGTTTTGATTCATTTCTGTGACACTAGTTATAGATTCCGATGCTTCACTTCAGGTTTACTGTATCCCTCTGACCTTCTTGTTGACGATCAAACACAGAAAATTCATCGGAATTAAATACAAAAGGCACAATGCCGACCCAAGTACAAGAAGACTGTCTCTTCTTACTGTCTATGTTTTGAACCAATTCTGTGACACT